>NC_056066.1:21821439-22124469 GCF_016772045.2 Ovis aries
AGTTCATTGTAGGCTATTAAAATTGGGTTTTTTTGGAAGGGAAGCTAGAACTAAAGGGAATCTTAAAGACCAACTAATCCAATTACTTAACGAAGTGGAAAGTGCTGCCCTGAAGTCAGTGGCTCAGACTGCTAGGATGGTGTCAATAAAACGTGCAAGCCATTTAGAAGGAGCCTCCACTAGCCGAAGTCGGAACAACTTGAATATCAAAAACAATGACTGCAACTGATTCAAACACTTCAAATCTATAATGTCCATGAGTTTATAATGAATAGGTAAGTTGTCCTTACATCTCCACCCTCATAACAGTAGAGGGTAGCTCACTGGTGACTACTAGTAAACGATGCTAGGGCCCCAAATTAATCATTCTGACAGTTGATAAAGAAAACGCAAGGCTGAATAATGTATCCTATTTTTTTTTTCAAACTATATTTCAGGATAATCAAATAATTGATGATGGAAAATTCATCCACATAAAAGAATCCAAACTAATAAGTGCAGAAATAATGATGGAACTAGAAAATTTCCATTTTGACTCTGACATCTGAAATTTAGTCTTTAAACCAGGTCCTAAGAGACGGAACACAGAACAGTTAAGAATCAATGAAAGTAGAGGGGGATAAAATTCCACAATCAGGGTAATTATTTAGTAAAAATATAAAAGGAATGAGTATCTGGCAAAGAAAGTTCAAAACGGAAATGAGGCAGCAAAAGCAGCATCCAGGGAGACAAAGAACACTATCAACACCTTTCCCAAGTTTCAACTTAGCCCAGGATCATTTCAAAAGAAGGAAAAAGCATGACAAAATTGAGCATATACACAAAGCACAGAAATAACACTGGGGGGGAAAAGGGGCGGGAAGAAGCTGGTCCTGTTCATTGTAGCAATCTTCACAACAGTCAAAATATGGAAGCAACCTCAGCTGAACAGACGGATGAAGGGATAAAGAAAACACGATGTGTATACACAATGGAATATTATTCAGCCATGAAAAAGAGGGAAATCCTGCCATGAACAACAACATGGACGGACCTTGAGGGTATGACACTAAGTGAAATAAGTCAGACAGGCAAAAGCAAATACCATATGATCTCATTTATATGTGGAATCTGAAAGAAACTGAACTCGTAGACGCAAGGAAGAGATCAGTGGTTGCTAGACGTGGGGATTAAAGAGTGGGTGAAATGAGTGAAGAGGTTCCAAAGGTAGAAACTTCCAGTTTCAGACAAATAGATTCTGGCAATGTAATGCACAGCACAATGACTACAGTTAACAATATTCAGTGGCTCAGTCATGCCTAACTCTTTTTGACCCCATGGACTGTAAGCTGACAGGCTCCTCTGTCCGTGGAATTTTCCAGGCAAGAACAATGGAGCAGGTTGCCATTTCCTACTCCAGGTATAGTTAATAATACTGTAGTGTATATCTGAAAGTTGCTAACAGAGTAAATCTTAAAAGCTCTCATCACACACAAGAAAAAAAATGTGTAACTGTATGTGATGACCGCTGTCAACTAAATTTACTGTGGTGATCATTTCACAATATATACATGTATCAAATCACTATGGTGCACACTAAAACTTAATACAATGTTACATGTCAATTACACCTCAACTTTTTTAAAAACCTGGGGCTCAAAGTCCCACTTGATCCCTAACTCTAATGAACAGTATAAAAAAAGGACAAGCTGGGATTAAGGTTGACCATGGGCTATGTCCAATATCAGATGAGCCCCATGCATATTAACCAGAAACAACAAAGTTTCTGAAACAATGACCTCGTGTATCATCCACAGTGAGGTCTCAGTGGGTTTTACTTGGCTCACCGTGAGGATTCTCTCTGTCAAAACAAATAAGCAGAAGTAACAAAGTCAAACAAACCAAAAAAAAAAAAAAAAAAAAACCAAGGCAGCCAGAGAAAAGCGCAGCACTGCGCAAAACTAATAAAGGCAGTGAGGAGAGAGTCAACACTGCAAAATGTTGTTGCTTTGTAATACATTTTGGAACCTCCAGAGTGTTTGACAGGTCATGACATGGAACGCTGACCTTGTGATTGAAACAGAAGCACCATCTTTTTTTCTCCCTACTGAACTAGTCATTTCTTCCAACAGCTAAGTATGAGAGAGGGAGTGAGGAGAAGAAAAACAGAAGAGAAGGAAATTCATTTGATGAGGAGCTGGATCCTAGTTTCCCTTGGTTCCTATTTTCCAAATGAAGTTCGTAAAAAGTCCTACTGTTGAGCTTTTTGAATGGTCAATAGTGACTTGTTTCCAGATTTTTCCAGAAGAGCAGGTATAGCTTTCTTTTTTATTTTATTTATTTCTTGTATATGTATATTTTTTTATTTATATATTGGGATACAAAGGAACTTCCCCGATGGCTCAGCAGGTAAAGCATCTGCCTGCAATGCAGGAGACACACAAGACACAGGTTTGATCCCTGAGTCAGGAAGATCCCCTGCAGAAGGAAATGGCAACCCACTCCAGTATTCTTGCCTGGAAAATCCCACAGATATAGGAGCCTGACAGGCTAACAGACCAAAGAGTCACAGACTTGGACACAAATGAGCAACTAATCACATACTGAGATGTAATTCTAATGCCATAAAATTCACCTTTTTAGAGTGCACAATGCAGTGGTGTTTAGTACTTTCTCAAAAAGCTACCTGTATATAATCCCAGAAATTTTTCATCACCCCCAAAAGAAATGCTGTATGCATCAGTATATTCTCCATTCTCCCCTTTACCCAAGAGTTAAAACGAATCTGTCTAGTTTGTCTCTCTGGATTTGCTTGACAAGGACATTTCCACTGTACGGCATCATACAATATTCTGTCTTTGGGGTTTGGTTTGTTTCACTTAGCTTAATGTTGTCAAGGCTCATCATGGGACACCATGTATCAGTACTTCATTCCTTTTTAGGGCTGAATAAAGTCATGTGGGGCTTTCCTGGTGCCTCAGACAGTAAAGAATCTGCCAGGAAACCCAGGTTCAATCCCTGGGTCGGGAAGATCCCCTGGAGAAGGGAATGGCTACCCACTACAGTATTCTTACCTGGAGAATTCCATGAACAGAGGAGCTTGGTGGGCTACAGTCCATGGGGTCCTGGGACCCCCATGCTCAGTCATGACTGAGCAACTAATACTTTCACTTTTTCACTTTCAGTGGAATCATGTACAGATGTGAGAGCTGGTCCATAAAGAAGGCTCAGCACCAAAGAATTGATGCTTTTAAACTGTGGTGCTGGAGAGTTCCTTGGACAACAAGGAGATCACACCAGTCACTCCTAAAGGAAATCACCCCTGAATATTCATTGAAAGGACTGTTGCTGAAGCTGAAGCTCCAATATTTGGCCACCTGATTTTGAAGAGTCAACTCACAGGAAAAGACTTTGATGTCAGGAAAGATTGAAGACAAAAGGAGAAGAGGGCAGCAGAGGTTGAGATGGTTATGTGGCGTCACTGACTCAAGGGAGATAAATTTGAGCAAACTCCAGGAGATAGCGGAAGACAGAGGAGCCTGGCATGCTACAGTCCATGGGGTTGCAGAGTAGGACATGATTTACTGACTGAACAACAACAACAATGTTCTGTGTATTTTGTCCATCTATTCATTATATGATGGATACTTCCACTTTTGATGAATTCACCTTTTTTGATGAAGCTTCCACTTTGGGCTATTATGAATAATAGTCCATGAACATTCATGTACAAGTTTTTCTGTGAATGCATGTTTTTTATTCTCTTGGGTATATAGCAAGGAGCAGGACTACTGGATCTTACGGTAACTCTGTATTAACCTTTTGAATAACTGCTGGACTGTTTTCCAAAGTAGCTGCATTGCTTTACATTCCCACCAGTAAACTGTGAGACTTCTAATTTCTTCATATCTTCACCAACACTTGATGCTGCTAAGTCACTTCAGTCATGTCTGACTCTGTGCGACCCCACAGCCTGTGCCCCCACCAGGCTCCCCCGTCCCTGGGATTCTCCAGGCAAGAGTACTGGAGTGGGTTGCCATTGCCTTCTCCCCCAACACTTGTTACTGTCCATCTTTTTGACTATGTATTTTCCAATGGGTATGAAATGGTATCTCACTGTGGTTTTGATGTGCATTTCAACATTTGATGGGCTTAAAAACTAAGCCTCTTTCCTTCTGCTTATTGGCCCTTTATATATCTTCTTTGGAGAAATGTCCATTCAAATCTGGGTTATTTGTCTTTTAATTATTGAGTTGTTAACAGTTCCTTAAATATTCTGGATATAAATCATTTATCAGATATATGATTTGCAAACATTTTCTCACATTTTATGAGTTGTCTTTTCACTTTCTTGAGAATGTCCTTTGAAGCATAAGAGTTTTTAAATTCTGATGGAGTCCAGTTTATTTTTCCCTTTTCTGAGTGTGTTTCTGGTGTCATACATAAAGCCCCTGCCTAATCTACAGTCATAAAGGTTTATACCTGTCTTCTTCTAAGAGTTTTATAACTTTAAGTTCTGAGTTAATATTTTTTAATGATTTGAGTTACGAGTCCCACTTCATCTTTTTGGTACCTTTTGTTTTGTGACATCTTCAGTGTGTTTGTAAGGCTGCAGCCCTCACATAATTTCTCAGTGCAAGTTGCTGCTTCAAGGTAGGAGAAGGAGGTATTATTTTTTAACAAAATGAAATGACTGGGGAGGCAGTACACAAATCAGTAGTTCAAGTTCTGAAGTCAGACTCTATCTCAGTTCTACTACTTACATGCTGTGTGACTCTGAGTTGAGTTGCTCTCTTCTCTGTACCCAGACGCTCCCTATCTTAAAATCAACAGAGAAAAAATAGAGTTGCAAGGATTATATGAGTTA
The DNA here is from genome assembly GCF_016772045.2 of Ovis aries. Lineage (NCBI taxonomy): Eukaryota > Metazoa > Chordata > Mammalia > Artiodactyla > Bovidae > Ovis > Ovis aries. Next base: position 21,826,286 of record NC_056066.1, read on the forward strand.
ATACAGGCAAAGTTCTCAGAACAGTTTACAGCTCATTGTGAGCATCAAGTCTATGTTAGCTACTGTTATCAGTAAAGATCCAATTACAGTAATCCTAGGGCTACAGTTTCCAAAGAAATATAGGTCTCAAAATAAGAGCACAGTAGAAGGAAATCAACCCTGAATATTCACTGGAAAGACTGATGATGAAACTGAAGCTCCAATACTTTGACTACCTGATGGGAAGAGCTGACTCACTGGAAAAGCCCCTGATGCTGGGAAAGATTAAGGGCAGGAGGAGAAGAGGGCAACAGAGATGGTTAGATAGCATCACAGACTCAATGGACATGAGTTTGAGCAAACCCCAGAAGACGGTGGAGGACATGGAAGCCTGGTGTGCTGCAGTCCATAGGGTCTGAGAGTCTGACATGACTTAGCGACTGAACAACAAAAAGAGGCTGGATCAATGATGTGGCTTGCAAGACAACACCTCTGATTCTCCCATATGGTGTTCCTGCGTCCCGGAGGCCCACTACCTCTGGGGACCACATTTTGCTGACAGTCATCTTTGTTCTGTGTACAAGTCACTCTCTGTTTTGTTTTCCACAAACTTTCAGGTTTACCTGCTGCTGCTGTTGCTGCTGCTAAGTCGCTTCAGTCATGTCCGACTCTGTGCGGCCCCATAGATGGCAGCCCACCAGGCTCCCCCGTCCCTGGGATTCTCCAGGCAAGAACACTGTAGTGGTTGCCATTTCCTTCTCCAAGGCATGCAAGTGAAAAATGAAATTGAAGTCGCTCAATCGTGTCTGACTCTCAGTGACATCATGGACTGTAGCCCACCAGGCTCCTCCGACCATAGGGTTTTCCAGGCAAGAGTACTGGAGTGGGGTGCCATTGCCTTCTCCTAACAGGTACCAATTTTCAATGCCAGACACCAAAAAACTACTGGAGTGATACTTTAATTACTGAAAATTACTAGAGTTTACTGGAGTGATACTTTAATCTCCTAGAGTCAAAGTCTATTTATAAGGGCAAAGTATTCTTTCTCTGTAGCCTTTTTGTGTCCAGGTCATTTTAGCAACAGCATCAGAAATAGTAACAGCAGAGTCAGAGGGCAAGTTTGATTCACTCAGTTCCTTTCCAGGAATTTCCCACATGTTTCATAAATTTCAGGAGATACCATCCAATCCATGTAAACCGACATCATGCACAACTGTAAGTCTTTCTTCCCCACAGGCTATCTTTTTTATTTCAATTCCTAATTATCAGAGTTTGACCAAGTTTCCATTCAGAGGTGGTTTCCCATTTGTCAGAAAGCTTCTAGAACATTGCCCTTCCTATCCTCACAACTATCCCATCAATTAGTGTGCGTTTGCTGCTACTGCTAAGTCACTTCAGTCGTGTCCGACTCTGTGCTACCCCACAGACGGTAGCCCACCAGGCTTCCCCGTCCCTGGGATTCTCCAGGCAAGAACAGTGGAGTGGTTGCCATTTCCTTCTCCAATGCATGAAAGTGAAGTTGCTCAGTCGTGTCTGACCCTCAGCGACCCCATGGACTGTAGCCCACCAGGCTCCTCCGTCCATGGGATTTTCCAGGCAAGAGTACTGGAGTGGGGTGCCATTGCCTTCTCTGAGTGTGTGTTTAGCAACTGTAAATTACTTTTAATATGAGCAAATGCAAAATATTATTAGATGGGAAAACTTCTGGGATCAAATTCCATCCTGGGTGATTACTGAGTTCTGACACCATTGGAACAAATAGCAGGATATGTTCATCCAGGATTTGCTGTTCCCCTTCCACCTGGGAGGTATGCCACTCTGATTCTACAATGATCCTTTGGCTTAAAACAGAATTCCTTGGCAGTCCAATGGCTAACACTTCACCTTCCAACGCAGGGAGTGAAGGTTTAATCCCTGGTCAGGGAGCTAAGGGGTCTAAGGGGTTTCCCAGGCGGCACCAGCAGCAAAGAACCCATCTGTCGATGCAGGAGGTATAAGAGTTCGATCCCTGGGTTGGGAAGATCCCCTGGAGGAGGCATGGCAGCCCACTCCAGGATTCTTGCCTGGAGAATCCCATGGACAGAGGAGCCTGGCGGGCTACAGTCCTTAGGGTCGCACACAGTCAGACACGACTGAAGCAACGGAGCACACACGCGCACAGGGGCTAAGATCCCACACGCCTCACAGACGAAAAATCAGAACATGAAACCGAAGCAATGCTGTAACAAATTCAATAGACTTAAAAAAAGAAAACCAGAGTTCCTCTTAAGACTTCCTTTCAGACTCTCTTATCTGTGTACACACATTTCAATATCTTACACCTCTTTTGAAAACCAAAAACAGGTTTATTCAGCTGGCTCATTTGCCCTGTCCTCCCTCAACTGAGGACATCACTGCTCCAGGTTCCAACACACTCATTCACTTCCTCCCTGGACACCCCTAGTGCATTATTTTAGTTCAAACACAGCCATGTCTATAGATCCTGTTTCATTCCAGAGCCCAAGCTGAGAACAAAGCAGCCTGAACTCCACCTGCAGGATACTCCTCACTCAAGAAAACACATTTTCCTCTTCCAAACTGAATTCAGGAAGAATATACTAGGGTCACTCTAAGCTAACAAGAGAGTAAATCCACTGGGTGAGGTGAGGCCACAGGGCCTCTGCCACCAGGACCGCCCATCTTCGCTGAACCCTCTTCTCTGATGTTTCCCCATTCTTAACCTCCCAAGGGGCTGTTTTAAGGTCTAATTCCTTCAATCTCAGGAAACACATATCCTAGTTACAGCCTCAGTCAAGAATGAAAAAAAACAAAAGTTAAGCTGGCAATGGTTCTTGGCATCATAATATCTGACAAAAATGAGGCGTTGATAAGTCACTGCATTCGGCCTCCTGTACCTGCAGGAAATGAGCCTGAAGAGCCACAAAAAGGGCTCTCCACTAAGAAAAGGAGCAGCTCCAGCTGACACGAGAATGTGCCTGTCAAGCTACACGGCTGGCCGAGAGGCCACGACAGTCCTTCTGAGCGCTAAGCAGAGGCGTGATGAGCTGACACAGTGGAAGCTTCCGTGCTAACAGAGTGGTCAACCCTCCTAGCTATCTACGACTGTCCCTGTTTCAACACTGAAAGATCTATGTTCTCAGCAGCTACCCTACCACCATCAGCTCTCTGCAACTGGCTACTCTTACCCTTTTCTTAAAGAGATGGGAATACCAGACCACCTGACCTGCCTCCTGAGAAATCTGTATGCAGGTCAGGAAGCAACAGTTAGAACTGGACATGGAACAAAAAACTGGTTCCAAATTGGGAAAAGAGTATGTCAAGGCTGTATATTGTCACCCTGCTTATTTAACTTATATGCAGAGTACATCATGTGAAATGCCAGGCTGGATGAAGCACAAGCTAGAATCAAGACTGCCGGGAGAAATATCAATAACCTCAGATATGCAGATGACACCACCCTTATAGCAGAAAGTGAAGAAGAACTAAAGAGTCTCTTGATGAAAATGAAAGAGGAGAGTGAAAAACTTGGCTTAAAACTCAACATTCAGAAAACTAAGATCATGGCATCCAGTCCCATCACTTTATGGCAAATAGATGGGGAAACAATGGAAACAGTGAGAGACTTTATTTTGGGAGGCTCCGAATCACCACAGATGGTGACTGCAGCCATGAAATTAAAAGACATTTGCTCCTTGGAAGAAAAGTTATGACCAACCTAGACAGCATATTAAAAAGCAGAGACGTTACTTCGCTGACAAATGTCCATCTAGTCAAAGCTACGGTTTTTCCAGCAGTCACATATGGATGTGAGAGTTGGACTATAAAGAAAACTGAGCACCGAAGAATGGATGCTTTTGAACTGTGGTGTTGGAAAAGACTCTCGAGAGTCCCTTGGACCTGGAAGGAGATCCAACCAGTCCATCCTAAAGGAAATTAGTCCTGAATATTCATTGGGAGGACTGATGCTGAAGCTGAAGTTCCAATACTTTGGCCACCTGATGCAAAGAACTGACTCATTTGAAAAGACCCTGGGAAAGATTGAAGGCAGGGGAAGGGACGACAGAGGATGAGATGGTTGGATGGTGTCACTGACTTGACAGACATGAGTTTGAACAAGCTCTAGGAGCTGGTGATGGACAGGGAAGCCTGGCATGCTGCAGTCCATGGGGTCGCAAAGGGTCTGATATGACTAAACAACTGAACTGAACTCTTACCCTAAACTGGGCCAGGACAAAAGAGGAGACCAGAAACTAGTAAGAGGTGAGGAAGAGCAGGGCACCTTATCACGGAGGCAGAACTTTCTGGATCTTAAAGGGTTTTGACTAGCTAGATCCAGTACAGTTCTCAAGGAAAGAAAGCTCCTCCTTTTATTCAAGCACCTTCAGTTTTCTAGCTTGGGAAGCAATACCCTCCCAGAAGCCGTTGGGCTGCAGACTTTATAATAGCTCAGTGGAAGAGACTGCAATCCAAATTTTCTAAAAGTTTGGTCTTTGGATCACCTGCATTAGAATCGTCTAGTGAGGTTGATCAAATCTAGGTCCCTGGGTCCATCCCAACACCTGCTGGATCAGATTCTCTAGCAGTAGAGCTCAGAAACCTCCATTTATTAAGAAAGCCCCAAATGTCTGTTGAATATCAAACTTCTGTGTTTCTTCTTTCACACCCTCTCCTTCACCGTCTGCTAGGCTTCAGGGCTCAACCAGGACTCCAGTAACAGGAATCCTCAGAAGAGAAATCAGAAGAGAAGTGAACTTGATTTGGGGGCTCCCCACTTTTCTGTACACCTGCCCTTTTTCAGCTCCTAAATGTTCTCTCTCCTCCCTTTCTAATCCATCACCTTTGATTGTCCTCTGGTTAGACAAGGCTCATGAAGACTTGTTCTATTCTGAGCAGTCTCTGTGTCCCCAAATTACTTTTCAGTCTCTCCTCCCTCAACCATCTAATCTTTTATTCAATAGTACATTGCAGTTTGTTGCTAGGAAAGCAATCTGTATAAATTAATTCATAGTTAAGGCAAAATGACTGATATGATGTCTTACTCTTCTTGGTAAGGAAGAGTTGCTTGTTACCAAAATGAGTCACTAACTGTTGGAATTAATAGACATCTAGGGAAAGTATTTGGGGATTCATAGGGTTATTCCTTAAGTCAGTGCTTTCTGCTGACTTCCCTGACTGGCATAAAACCTTAATGCGGTGAGGAGAAGTCCTTCCACAATAGCCATTACATAACTCCTCATAACATACGCCTACAGGGAAGTGATTAAAGCATGGTCTTTGGTCCCAGGAAGACATGGATCTAAGTCTTGACTCTACTCTAAGTCTTGCTCAGACATGACTGACCAACATATTTAACATCTTACTCATAAAACCAGAGATTATTACAACACTTATTTCAGGAGATTGTTAAACTCAATAAAAATTTTTTCAAAGCATCTGGTATCTTGTACTTAACAAACAGTTATTATTATTAGCATTATAAGAATAAGTAGATAATGAGTATTCATCCAAACTCAATGAGTACTTAATGAGTATTCATCCGAACATCCAAACTCCACTGGATTCAACTACACAAAACTAGACTCGTATGCTTAGTCTTCATGGTGGATTGTTCAAATCGCCGTGGTACTCATTTACAGCTCTAAAATACTGAGGGAAACATTGGTCATCATCAACCTGGTTTCGCCTTTGACAAGCAGGGATTTGTAGAATTAGTCCAGGTTGCCAAACGATCCTGGCTCAGTGTCTAAGGATACCATGGCTACTGCTGCTCATTTCCTCCTAGGCTTTCAGCCTTTAAAACTCATTGAAGGTCAAGGTCACTGAGGTTATGGCCTCAGCCACTTCCTATTAATGGCACCACATAAGCAAAAGCAAAATGGAGCATGTAGAGAGGAGCAGAGCAACGGGAGAACCATGGGCACCAGGATTTCTAATAGTCAGTGGTCAGCTCCTCTTTGCCAGGTCCCTTTTCTACAGAGTCAGTTCAGTTCAGTCGCTCAGTCATGTCCGACTCTTTGCGACCCCATGAATCGCAGCACGCCAGGCCTCCCTGTCCATCACCATCTCCCGAAGTTCATTCAGACTCACGTCCATCGAGTCCATGATGCCATCCAGCCATCTCATCCTCTGTCGTCTCCTTCTCCTCCTGCCCCCAAACCCTCCCAGCATCAGGGTCTTTTCCAATGAGTCAACTCTTCGCATGAGGCGGCCAAAGTACTGGAGTTTCAGCTTTAGCATCATTCCTTCCAAAGAAATCCCAGAGCTAATCTCCTTCAGAATGGACTGGTTGGATCTCCTTGAAGTCCAAGGGACTCTCAAGGGACTTCTCCAACACCACAGTTCAAACGCATCTGCAGGGTAATGATGACTAAAATCATGAAGACAAGGAAGGACGAAGCATAAAATTGCCTTCTTCAAACAACAGAGACCAAGCGAGTCTTGCATCACTGGGACAATTGATGGCACTGTCCCAGCTCACACTTAATACCTAGAAAACGTGTCCATTTTCTGCTGTGAATTTCCAAGACTAAGACAAAACAGACACATTCAAGAACACAGCTTTCAGAGATAGAGTTCATGGCCTTTGGGCTCCTACCAAGTTCAACATGCATGACTCACAAGGTAAAACTGAGGGGCTCCCCCAGGAGACATAGAAAAGAAATTTTTCCAATAAATAGGCCTTCAACTATGCTTCTACCATAATTATAAGGTAGAAAACACAGAGCAAATACAAGCAACGCTTGGCTTATAGGAAAATCAAAAGAAGGGTCAGAGTTCAACAGGATGAGATGCCAGAGGAGGAAGTGAGGCAGACTGAAGGCAATGGATGATGACAAGAACACAACAAGGATGGCAATGTAGAGAATTAGAAAAGAGGATAATGGGACAGAATACCTGCCAAGAAAACAGACTACTATTACCCCAGACACTGGAAGTAAGCAAAGTGAAATTAGATTTTTTTAAAAGGTAAATAGCACATCATAATAAGCAGTAGCCACTATCCATGACTTCGATATTCTTATACAGTATCTATTCCTACTTGATCGTATCTGCTCAATTGTGATTAAGCCTTCAAATCTGCTCAAAGGCAATTCAATAACAAAATTCAAAAACAACATACTTTGTCATCTCTAGTTACAATATATACACAGAGCTCTCAGATGTTAAGAGCAGTGGCTGGCCTAGGAATTTTCATAATCAAATTACATAGCACTAGTGGAACTCTTTCTGGGAATCCAAGCCAATCTCTGAAGGCTATAATTCAAAGTAACATGGAGAAATTAGAGAAAGACATTTTCATTAGCGTGAAGCTTTAGACTTGTGGCCAAAAATTTGAAAGGAAATGCAAAATCCAATCAGATAGAAAAAAATGACTATATAATGCTGCCGAGAACTAAAGAAGTGCAGAATGTATTCAAGCAGTAGAGGAAATTAGTTGCAACCTGGATAAGGATGCAGAAGTATGTCTACCCAAATCAGATGAAAGGATATAAGGCTATCAATATAGGAGACCAAGGCTGAAAAATCCATCTTATCAGAAGGGTATGGACAGCCATCTGCTGTCATAGCAACTATATAGGATTTAGCCTTCTGTTGTCATAGCAATTATTAAATGGACTTACTGGCAGTTCTAAAGAAAGAAAGATAGTGCTAAGTCGTGTCCGACTCTTGGGATCCTATAGACTGTAGCCTGCCAGGCCCCTCTGTCCTTGGGATTTTCCAAGCAAGAATACTAGAGTGGGTTGCCATTTCCTTCTCCAGGGGATCTTCCCAACCCAGGAATTGAACCCCGGTTTCCAGCACTGCAGGCAGATTTTTTACCAACCAAGCTATGCAGGAAGCAGTTCTAAAAGAACTAGACAAATGCCTCCTCAATTCCAAATCTCTGTCAGATAAACAACTGCATGGTGGCCCAGTCAACCCAACCATCAGCATGGCAACCTCAGCCAACCTCACATAATCTTCTTCCCTTAGTGTGCATGCGTCTTGAATTAAGTATAGAGATACTGAAGTAAATAAAGGCAACAGTACTAATAATTTGTATTGAGTTCAGAATCATCTTTGTACATTAGGTATTAAATTATATGGAATGCTTGAGAACCTGCCATCTTTGGGAACATGCCAGATTGTAACAGACTTGTGACTATGAGTGAAAAACATAAGTGTTTTCCAACAATATTAGAATGTTTAGAACAATGTGAAGGTCTTTCAGTTTGCTTTCTAGGCATTTAAAGCGATTAAAAAGAAGATTGAATATATTCATTTACAAATGAATCTTTACAGATTTAAGAAAATGTGATTAACTTTTAAATGAAATGGATTAATGGGAATTTAGTCTGTCCAACTTGAGTTTACTGGCCGTAATTTAAAGTAAACATCCAAAAACTGTTTGTTCTTATTTTATACATTACTTACTAGATTTACATAAAGAATAAGAAGCATTTTAAGTAAAATAAAGGCATAAATTAAAAATAAATCTAGTCTTCAACTTTAATAAATCAATATTAATTAAAAGTCCATATCAGTTAAGAAGAGTAGTCATTTTAGTCCTGCCAAAAATGAATGTGTGTGTTGTGTGCTTAGCTGCTCAGTCGTGTCTGACTCTTGCGACACTACAGACTGTAGCCTGCCAGGCTCCTCTGTCCATGGGATTGTCCAGGCAAGAATACCAGAGCAGGCTGCCATTTCCTTCTCCAGGGGATCTTCCCAACCCAGGGATCAAACCCAGGTCTCCTGTATTGCAGACAGACTCTTTACGGACTGAGCTATGTGGGAAGCCCCATGAATGACCTGAATCTAATAACAAGTAAACATCAAACAAACGTAAAACAAGAGGCATTCTACAAATGAACAAGGAAGAAGGGAAGGCAGGAAGGAAAGAAGGACTGGTCTGTACTGCTCAAAAACGTCACTGTCATAAAAGAAAAGAAAGAACTGTTTCAAATTAAAGACATCCAAACGAACATGACAATTCAATAGAATGCATGGTTTGGGACTTTCTTTTGCTAACAGTGACTTTGTTGTTTCAATTCATAAGATCTGAATGAGGTCTGTAGATTAGATAGTAGGATGGCATTAATGTTAATCTCACAATTTTGATAAGGCTGTGGTATTTAAGTAGAGAGTTTTATTGCTTTCAGGAAATACAGAGTGAAGTATTTAGGGACAGAGACATCATGTCTGACTTAGCCCAATGGTCCAGAAAACAAAAACAGAGAAAAAAGAGAAAAGGATAAAATGTCATCATTTGAGAAATCTGGAAAAGTTTACAGGAATTCTTTGTACTACTCTTGCAACTTTTCTATATATCTAATACTATGCTTTCTAAAACTTCAAAGAAAGAAACACTAATATTAAAGTAATAGGTTTTTTTTTTAAGCCACTCTTTGACATCAAAAATAACCCACTGATAGTGAAGCACAAAAAGATGATTAAAAACTGGAAAAGTAAATCTGAGAGAGTAAAATTGGATTGAATAAAATGGACAAAAGGGAAATTAGAGAAAGGATTATTTAAAGCACGTTAAGCTTTCCTCTACTTTGAACCGAAAGTCAATTATATCCACTGAGATGAGAGCTCTAATGCCAAGAGCATGGGATGCCCACAGCAAACATCTGCCCCAGAGTTTAACTCAACAGGGTGGCTGAGGCTCAGGGTTGTCTCCCCTACCTCATCCTCCTCAGCAGAACTCCTCTTCAGGAAAATCTCCCTCTTGACCTAATACCAAATGCTTCTAGGTAGAAGGCAGGTCCAACGCCTGGGGATCCAGATATCAACCCCAGCCAGGCCAGGACCAGAGGATTGTGAATCACTCTTTGTAACAGGACAAAAGACCTCATTCAGTGGAGAAACTTGTAGGAACAGTAATTCTCCCAGCGTTCTCCTAGGTAATACACGCCCCCATTCCTAAGTACTCCCTACTGGTGGTGTTTCCAGTACACAGATATCTGACTTCAAATGTGCCTAGCCCTTCTCTGAGCCCACAACCAGACAGACAAACCAACTGCAGCTTCACCCTGGGCTGTACCAGCCTCAACTATTTAGCATGACCCGAGGCACCCCACCACCTGTAACTGTGCAGACTCCAGCTGGTTTTACCCTGAGCATGCTCTGGAGGCAATAGCAGCCTATGAAACAGAGACTGGAACACAAAGAAATCTCCTAATAAGATCAATTATTAAAAATCAAAATGAATGCCGAAAGGAAGCCGTGGTATCCCCTTCTGTAAATTCTTCAAAGTCTTGGGAGAATTTTATTTACTCTGAGTATTTAAAATATTTCCATGTCTGAAACCAAGAGCCAGACTATATAACTTTGAAATGGTTATACAGTGGTGACTTTGAAGTTGTGTGTGTGTGTGTGTGTGTGTGTGTGTGTGTGTGTGATTGAATTAGAGAAATATATAACAACTACGTCAACCTTTCATTAATTCAACAAATGTTGACTAAGTTCATATTATATGCATAATGGAAGCTGTGAAAAGAGGTTTTCAAAAATATGCAGAAATGGGCTTAAAATTCAAATGTGAAAATGCTTTTTAAATAACTACTTAGCACAGCAGTTTAATGAAGTAAGCACCACCAGCCTCACTTTCAAGGTAAGAAAGCCAAAAGAAAAAGAAAGAAAAAAATAGAAAAACTTCAGAAACAAGTCAAATGGCTCCAGAAGTCCTAACAGAGTTGAAAAGTCCCCAGTACTAGTCTCTGATTTGGAATAATTGGGTAATCTTGGCAAACCACTCTGCTTCATAAGATCTTAGATTCAATAAGTGAATTGAACCAGATGGCCCCTAAGGTTGCGTCCAGCCCTAAAAAAAAAAAAAAAAAAAAAACAGCTAGAATCTGTACCCTAGGATATGCCCTGTTGAACATACATCACAAGCCAGATGAGGATAAGAAGAGAAAAGCCTAAAAGAAAGCCATTTCAAAAAAACTGTAGTTTACACAGAAAAGGAAATGGTAATGATTCAATCAGAAAGAAAAAAGTTCTGATTATTCAAAAGAGGTGCTGCAGAAAACTCAAATAAGGAGAAGATCTTTGTTCTGCTTCTTTTGTGATTATCAAGAATAGTAACACCCTCCAGTGTCTGCAATGCAGAGGCAGCTGAAGCGTAGGGTACTCATGTCCTTGGAAGAAGGAAAAGCAGCACCCTACAGGGGCTGTCACTCTTGTTCTCCTCTGCCTTTGTATCCACCTCCCAAGGAACAAAGACACAGTCATCAGCCCCCAGTCTTCACTTTTTCCCAGGATTAGGTAACTCAGGAAGGGCCGCTGGCACTTGGAGAAGCCTGTGTTCAGCCACTGTGACCCAGAGGCCTCCTTCATGTTGCTTCCAGCCATCTACCATGAAGGTAACTCACCCTCCCTGGCCTAAGCCTCCCAAATAACCTCTCTGCTCAAATAAAAGCAGACTGGACTAAGAGGAGCCTGGCTATAAACCAAGCCCCATCATCAACTGGCTGCGTGACCTGTAACTACCTATTTAACTTCATGTGCCTCTTAGCTCCCCTGTAAAATAGTGATTAACACTGGACCTATCACCTCAAAACTATATACAAACATGTTTTAAATGTATAAAATGTTCCTTTGAATTAATAAGAAAAATATGTATCTCCCAAAAGATAAAGAGATAACTAAAAAGATTAATCATAGAAGAAGGAAAACTGGTCAATAACCAGTAGATGATGCTCATTAATAAATCAGAACTTGAAAATAACACAACTATTAGATACTACTTTTCATCCAACAGATCAGTAAAATTCTAAAGATCATATTAGCAAGGGTATAAGAAGATGATTACTCTTATACTTGTCAGGTGAAAAGATAACTTGCCTTTTGGGGAGAATCTGATAGTATCCATAAAGATATTAAGTATGCATGCCTTTTGATCTTTTGCAATATCCTCCTAGAAAAGTGTTCTCACATATGCTGAAAACATATGCATAAAGATGGTCAATGTAGCACTGTTTGCTTAAATGTTCATTAACTGGGGGATGGTTAAAGAAATTATAAAACATCTATACCATGGAATATTAAAGTGCCAGGTAAAAGAATTAAGTAAATCTACTTATCTGTGCTGGTATGAAATACATTATGAAACCAGAATAGTGCCTGGCACACAGGAGCCACTCAGTAAGTATTTGTTGGGTAAATGAATACATATATACCTTTTCACAGCACTTTCATATATCTTATCTCATCTAATTCCTATGAAAATCCAACTACATAAGCCAAGCAAGGATTTCTATCCCCAGAGGAAGGGCAAAGACATTAAAGTTCAAAGTGATCATGCCTTCCCCAAGATGATACACGTAAAGTACTGGTCAGTGTCTTCGGTGACTGACACACACTCTGCCTGCAGCGAGGCCAAGCTGGGAGAAACCCCAGTGAGGAAGCGCCAAGTTTATAAGTAGCTGGAGGGTCACTCGGCATTGCTCGTTGACTGGGACAGACTCCTCTTTTATCAGCAAAGCCATCCATGAGGTGAGGTTTGGCCATCTGGACCTCTACTCTGGCCCTTTGGGCATCTAACAACAGGTCTGAAAGGAGGTCATTCAATACCAGGTCGTCATGGAAACTCTACCCTGCCCCCACTCCCCTGCCCCTGGAACAGAATGAACCAGGAAGGGAAAGAGGAGCATTTGTAAAGCGCCTGCTATGAGCCAAGCACAACGAATAGGAAAAAATTCATCTGAGCCTTCTTTTAAAAATCACCAAAAGAAAAAGACACTGTGTTGTTGGTAAGCAAAGTACATAACATGCCTGCATCGCAGCTTAATCTAGGTCAGTCATGGCTGCCAAGGAAGTTGAGCTCACATGAAGCTCACTCTGGTCACCCTGCTTGCCAGAGCGCAAGTCCAGACAAGGAGGGTTTGGGTACCACATGGCCAGTTGTGCCACAGCTGCACAGGGGGTGCTTACTGGTTCACATCGGGAATATGGATGTCAGACATAAAAGAAAAAATCACTGGCTGATTTGTAAAACACAAACATTCTGTCCCAGATGAGCCAGTGGACAGCCAACATATTCAGAAATTTCAGATGCTGGGCTCTTACTGAAATAGCATCTTCTTTCGCTTTCATTCATCCTACTCAACATTATCAGAAAATGGTGAAAATGGTACTATGTTTGGGCATTGTTACCTTGCAAGTTTCATCTTAATTACACAAGCTCTTGGCAACCGTTGCTTAGTAACAAACACATTTGAAATAGATTTGTTGACTTAATATGAGACAATCTGAAAAGACCTTAGCCCAAAATTCACTGATGGAAAAACAGTAACGGTCTGGCAAAGCAAAAATACTTTTTTAAATTAAAAAGTACTCATAAACTTAAGGTTTTACCAGATTCCAAAGACATTACTAAACGTCTACAGTAGTATCATAATATTTTATGACACTTCAGTACCGATCTATTATTTTCCGAAGCACTTCAGATGCAGTTATCTGACTGAGAAGCTAACTGCAGCTCTGCGAGACAGGCCTTAGACTTGGACTTTTAGTCAAACCAGGCTCCTTCACAGAAAAGCAATGGTGTCTGGGTTTCCACCGGTTCAAAATATCCTCCATGGCATAGTTTTGAACACCACCACTTCTTTCAAGATTTCTGGAAGTGTTGCTGGCTTCTGGTGAGTTTTCAAGTCAGAAGGAAAAAAGCAAAAGAAGCTTTCCCTCAATCTTTCCAAGAATATTCTTTTACCACCTGTTAATAAAATCTGTGATAAAAGTGGAAATGGAAATGCAATTCAGGACTCTCTCCTACACACAAGGACAGAAACCCCAACCCTGTTCACTCTCCTCAGCGAGTGCCCTGCACCCTCCCCTGCCTCCTGATGCCGCCTCACTGTCCATGGCCATGTCCACCTCAGGAGCTGGGCATCAACACCCACTCTGCCCTGCTTTCACTCTCTCAGGGAGAGGGATCCTCACAGGTGCTTTAAGTCCCTCCCACCCCTTGCATCTTATGGTATTTTCCACTGCCCCTGTTTCTGCTCCAGCCTCTTTTCTTCCTTTTTTGAAAAACTTCTTTACAGAGGAGTCTCCATTCACTGGCTTTCCTTTCTCACATCCCACTCAACCCTCAACCCACAGCAATCTGACTTTATAACTCATGATTTCCTCTTCCAGTCACCATTTCTGTGGATTCCAGAAAGACTTCGCTGAATAGCAGTATACTTTTTAGAAATCTGTTTTTCTGATATGTTTGTCTTTGCAAAATTAGTGTTAGATACTAAACTACTGGTCTGACCACCACATTTCTCCCAGTGTTTGCTTCATTTATCTCTGGTGAGGACTTTACGCTAGCTTCAAAACCCACTTAGTCCTCTGTTCTCCATGAAGACATCCCCGGCTGCCAAAATTTTCTTTCTAAACACTCCTTCATCTGATGATTTCTCATCTCTGCTCAAAAACCATCCTGGCACTCCAGGTCTGCCAACAGCCTTCCTTCCAGTCTTCTCTACTACTTAAGTCCACCCCAACCTAATCCGTCTGCTGGGGTGAGTCCTTCAAATTTATCACAGTCCAAGCATACACCCCTATGATGAGAAGAATTAGCTCCCACTGAAGGAGGAAAGAGAATATCCACCAAGCAGACACCTGTCCAGGACCTTCTATCTGGTTGCCCATCACATCACAAGTCACTTCACCAGTCTCCTTCACTTACTTGGGCTGCCTGGCCCCAAGGCATTTGAACTCTCAGACATAAGCCTAAATCTTTCTCACTAGAAAGAGACCTTTCTATTGCTTCCTATACTCAATCATTCATGGATTTCTTCATCAAACAAATCCCTATTTAAGAGCCAAAATGCATCACTGTGCCAGGCATTGTCTATAGGCAACAATGACTCATTAATAACAGAAATAATGAAACTTTCCCTTATCTCATGGAATCCCGAAAATAACACATTATTCAAATACGTATAAATTAAGTGCTATGGAGAACTATATACGGCTAGAAAAGTGTACAATAGAGAGACTAACCAAAGTTATGTGGCGGGGGGCTGAGTGAGGAAGGGGGTACTTAAGGAAAAGGAACAGCATATGGTAAAGGTCCTGCTCCTTCTCACATTCTTGACCCGTGATGTCACCAAAATGCAAGTTCACACGCCCGACACACAGTGAGGCCAAACAACAGCAAAATGTCAGAGTTGGGAGCAGAGAAACATTTATTGAGGGCCCTACAAGGATATGCGGGGCCCATGCCTTCGAAACCCCAAATTCCCTGAAAGCGCTCACCAAAGACCTTTTCTAGGAAGGCTGAGGGAGGAGCGGGTGAGTTGCTGCAAAATTCTTGGGGGTCAGATCCTTTGTTCCTGAAGTGAAGCCAAAGTTCAGGGAACGATGTTCCTTGTATACCTCCACCAAATGAATGTTATTCTCTGTTCTGACAAGAAAGGTCCCAAGTATGACTTTCACTCTCTGAGGCCCAATCCTGGCTGAGAGAAGGCAGAGCTCAGCTGGCAGCTCCCTCAGGGCCAGGTCCCCAGACTCTGTCCAGCTGTCATAGCCGAGGTGCCCAGGACCCAACTGTCCCTCAGGTTCCGCACATTGCCCAAAGAGTGGGGGCCAGGTCCACCGACTGCATCCTATGCAGACGGCCACTGCCATGAGGTCACAGAGGCAAAGATGGGGGAGGGGGTCATCGCTGTCTGAAGGCCTGGGTCCAGCCAGCAGGCGGCCTTGCGAGGGCTCCAGAGCCCTGCAGGACCTGTTCCCTGGGCCCTCCAACTTACCCGCTGCTCTGAGGCTGGGTGAGCTGCAGGTCCCTAGGGAGAAGGCCAGGGTCCGCCTCTACCTCTCTCTTCCCATGGAGGACCTCCACTCACTCCACGGACCGTTTGCTGAATGCCCCCCTGGAGAAGGGAAAGGCTACCCACTCCAGTATTCTGTATACTGGGGTCGCAAAGAGTCGGACACAACTGAGCAACTTTCACTTTCATCCATGTTTTCACTAAGGGTCCTTCACTGACAGTTGGCTGCATGTGGGAGGGACCTGGAGCCAACCAATGGCTGAGCAGGACCACTAACCATCGTTCACTGACAGTTGGTTGCTTACCAGAGGGGCCCACTGTGGCACTGACCAATGGCTAAGCAGAGCCACTAATGGTCCCCTGGTAACCGCGGCCTGGTAACAGAGAGGAGAGTTGGGTAATGGGCCCACACAATGGCCTCTGCTAATGGCTGCACTTGGCCACACTCTGTTACAGGGATACAGTCAACCCTCAGTATCCAAGGAGGGCTGGTTCCAAGACCCACCATGAATACCGAACTCCATGGGAGCTCAAGTCCCATAGTCACAGGGTTCCACTTCAGAGGGTTCAACGTACCTTAACAGTGATTGGTGGAATCCACCGAGGGACACACTGCAGATACAGAGGACTGACTGTACTCACCATCAGGAACACTCCCTACTAAGTTACTCTTTTTTTTTCCAGCGTGTTATATTGACTTCTGAACAAAGACACCCTTTGCAAAATCAGAGCAGTCATTGTTTTTGAAAGACTGAGGCTAAAACAACAGGACCTAGGTTTTAAAACATATCTTTACAAAAATATTTTTCTACATCTCAATACCCTAGTTTATTCACAGCTTGCATTTTTCTTAAACTAAGGGTTTAAATCACAGTGCTGTAAGCATTCCCTTCTCTTCAACTTCCTACAAATTCCACTCGGCACAGCTGCAGCCATAAAATTTAATTTGCCACTTCCCCAAAATAGTCGCTTTGATGTAAAATAACTTTGCCTTCCTGCTAATATTTTACAAGGAATTAAAACTGAAATGATGGACTAAGAATCCCCCCATTTTGGCTCCACTTTGGACTAAGAATTCCCCTCCAGTTTGTGCAGACCTGCACAACTGCAGTATGTGGGGGAAAAGTCACTCATGACTGCTGGAGAATACACGTCTCCAAACACATGCACTGCCAAGAAACTGAACCAGTGGGGATGTGTTTGGCAAATACAAAAATGAGATGTGAAAACTTCAAACAGTTATCTGTGTTAATCCATTTCCGTATTCCAAGGGTTCAAAAGATAAGAGTCATCATGTTCTCCCAATTATAACCTCTGTGATAACCATTGTTTGCATACCTTATGTACAAAAGTCGCCACCAAAGCCAACAGATTGGCAAATCACTTTATGGTATTTATTATGAGCCCACAAAATGAAAACTTTCTTCAAATGTTTTCCTAGGTGCCTTAATTGCACAAGAAAATTAATAGGAAGTAGAACCATGCCAGCCTCTAGCTGCAGAACAAGGTTCCGTTGTCAAAACACATATGTGCCAAGGTGGTACTCTACGTTCTGAGAGAGGTGACAGGAACGTTTCTTCAGCCAAGCCAAGGGAAATTAATGACCACCACTCAGAAATATACAGTCTGTTAGGGCAATGCCCTCAGCCCTGGTCATCACAGAAGGGCAGGAAAGGCGAGGATGGAATGAGGGAGGGCAAGGAAAGGAATGAGGTCGTCTGCTGGGAAATCAACAGGACTCAATCATTCTACAGGATTTTTCCAAGTTCCTTCTAGACCAATCCAGGCCTACAGTACATTCAGGAAATAAAAGGTCTATTTTTGCACATAAAACAATGCCCACAAATATCCACCTTGCTTAAATCAAAAGCAGTACTTAGTCACCCATGATAATGGAAACCCCCTACTCTGTCGCTTTTCTGGAACCCTCGTGACCTGCCAACTTCCAGGGATAAAACTCCCTTAAGGACTGAGGCCTCATGAGAACTCTGGGTTAATTTTTACGATAAATTACACCCTTGTTTACACCAAAGATGACATCAACACACCCTATGTGTGGCTGTCCCTTCAGCATACACATCCCAGGAAAAGCCCTTTGGGGGCCTATTTGTACATTATTTTCACAACAGCCAGAGCAATCCTGTTTACAAAAACCTCAGTCACAGGTCACATTACTCTTCTGCTCATTCTCTGGCCTCCCGCAAGTTTTGCTCAAATGTAAGGATTAGATTTCCCTGACCAACTGATTTTAAATTACAAGCCACCCTCCAACTCCCATCAACAAATATCCAACATTAATCCAGAACAGAAAACTCCAAAAAGAGAGAGAGAAGGCTGTCACTTCATGCAAACATTTAGCTGGCTCAGTCAAGTGTGGATCAGGTGACGTATCTGGTTCCAGACACAAACTCTACCCAGAACAGTAATTCAGCTTCCTGTTCGGAGAGAACAAGGAGACAGACGCATTCAGTTCCGGTCCAAGAATCCAATGACCACAAATCTTTTCCTATTTATTCTGTTGAAGTGAAAAATATTAATTGGGAGATTGGGGTGGACATACATACACTATTGATACTATGGATAAAACAGATAATTAACGGGGGCCTACTGTACAGCACAGAGAACTCTATTCAGTGTTCTGTGGTGAGCTAAACAGAAGGAAATCCAAAAAAGAGGGGATATATGTATACAAAGAGCTGATTTACTTTGCTGTGCAGCAGAAACTAACACAAAGTTATAAAGCAACTCTACTCCAATAAAAAATTTTCAATGCAATCTTAAAATAAATAAATACACTCTGTATCCATTTTCTTACTTTTGACAATCTGAATAATAGAATAATCCAACAGAAAAGCAACACTGCCTTTTGTACTTAGAACCAAGGGGGTCTTGCTCTCCTTAGTCTCAACCTCCCTTTCCATCCTTTGTGGTTTTCTCGAGCCTAGAAACCTACATCTCGGCTAGTCCCAAATTGTGGCCCCACACCATGTATCTTCTGTCTCATAAATGCACACTGTCAATGGTTAACAGCTAACAACATGTATGGGTCAGGCACTTACGTCTTCAAGTAAATCTCTCAACAACTCCAGTTGGTAGCTGCTATTATTATCGTCATTTTACAGAAAAGGACACTGAGGCTGCAGAGATGAAGTAATAACTGACTGAGTCCAGAGCTCAAACTGAAAAGTTCAACTTCAAAACTTGGGTTCTCAATGACTACACCTACAACAAGTTTAGTCGTTCAGTTGTATCCAACTCTTTGCAACCCCATGGACCGTAGCCCACCAGGCTCCTCTGCCCACGGGATTCTCTACACAAGAATACTGGAGTGGGTTGCCATGCCCATCTCCAGGGGATCCTCCTGACCCAGGGATCGAACCTGTGTCTCCTGTATTAGCAGGCAGATTCTTCACCGCTGAGCCACGGGGAAGCCCTACTGGAATGAGTCGCCATTCCCTTCTCCAGAGATCTTCCTGACCCAGGTCTTCCTCATTGCAGGCAGATTCTTTACCGTCTGAGCCACGGGGAAGCCCTTACAGAGGCTAATGTATTACAAATCTCAAAATAAAAGTACCGTAGTCTTCTCTGATCCGTGGTTTCCCTTTCCGAAGTTTCAGTGACCCACGGGCAACCACAGTCCAAAATTATTAAATGGAAAAATCCAGAAGTAAACAATGCATAAGTTTAAAATTGTGCACCATTCTGGGTACCATGATGAAATCTTGAGCCACCTGGTCTCACCTCCTGGGATGTGAATCATCCCTTTGGCCAGTGTATCCCATCCATTAGTCACTTAGTAGCCACCTGGGTTATCAGATCACTGATTGTAGTGTCACAAGGCTTGTGTACAAGTGACCCTTATGTCACTTAATATTGGCCCCTAGGTGCAAGAGTTGGGAGACTGGCGATTTGAATATGCCAGAGAGAAGCCATTAAGCACTTTCTGTGAGAGCTGAAAGTTCCCGACTTAATAAGGAAAGGAAAAAAATCGTAGATTGAAGTTGCTATGAGCTACAGCAAGAACAAACAATCTATCTGTGAAATCATGAAAAAGGAAAAAGAAATCTTCGTGTTTTGCTGTTGCACCTGAAACTGGTTATGACCAGTTTGATTATGGCCACAGTGCACGGTAAGTGCTTAGGTAAGATGGAAAATGCTTTAAATCTATAAAATGCGATATTCGAAGATGATCCAGAGAGATGACATGGGGTGGGAGGTGGGAGGGGGGTTCAGGATTGGGAACTCATGTACACCCGTGGTGGATTCATGTCAATGTACGGCAAAACCAATACAGTATTGTAAAGTAAAATAAAGTAAAAATTAAAATTAAAAAAAAGGGATATTCTGAGAGGAAATAACCACATTCATATAACTTTCATTACAGTGTATTATTATCATTGTCCTATTTTATTATTAGCTATTATTGTTAATCTCCAACTGTGCCGAATTTACAAGTTAAACTTTATCATATATATCTATTCATATATATAGGAAAAAACATAGTTTCCACAGGATTCAATACCATCCATGGTTTCAGGCACCTACTTGGGGTCTGGAATGTATCCTCCAGCATAAGAGCAGACTACTGATGTACAAAAATAATATGCAAGTTTTTGTGAAAGATGCAGGACTGCATTTATATTTATTAAATGGTGCATAGTGTAATAAAGTCACATAGACTAAAACAGGCAAAATAGGAAAGTTCATAATGAACAATTCATGACACGTGTTTCAGAAATGTTTCACTGTTTTTAAAGAATGTTTGCTAAAAAACTGACTGTGAAAAGAACAATTTCCAGTTCAGAAGAGAATGCCTGATATTATTCATACAGAAAAGAAATTCTCTTTAAACACTCAAGTCAAACTTAGAAAGGGAGCCACAATGTGAACGAGAAGTTTTCCTCTCTGCCTGCTACACTCCTGGCCTTGCATAGCACCTGTAAACAGAGTATGAAAACACTGCAACTCTCAACATGATTCAGAATGTTAAAGAGATGATGTATGTGCCATCCTTCTTAACAACATCATAAAATAAATCTTTAAGATTTTGACCATGAGGATTGTTTTTTAATTGAAGCTTAAAGCTAACAGAAAAAAAAAAATTTATTCCCCTCTCAAACTCTCATTCAAAATCTCAGTCCTACAGAAAACTTAAAATAATGTGAAAAGGCATAATCCAATTTGAAAAATACACTTTTGGAAAAGAATGCTTTTGAAATCATGAGTCACTTCAGCTTTAAAATGCACACTCAAAATGCAAGTAATTGCTGCACTGCTAAGGCTCAAACCATCACTACATTTGAAAGGAAGACTAGAGCAGTGGACGGGATCAAGTATCGGCCAGCTCTAGAAAAAGAGAAAGATTGGGCAAGAGACACTTGGAAAAGCAAGTCAGGTGGTCATTCCTGCCTCCACTGATGTAGTGCTGTGCTTGATATTTATAAAACACTTTTTCTGTTCCTCTCATTATCAATCCCTCTGTAGAGACTAGCCACCCCACTGCATGAGGCCAGAGGTGGACAGGCCCCAGGCCACCAGCCTCTGCTGACTCTCAAAAGCCAGCCGGGTCACTGCACTACGGTCTCAGGCCAGGCCCAGCAATCCTGTTTGAGGGGGTCAAAGATTTTTAGAAAAATTAGAAAGGTCCATCATACAGCAAGGCTGAATTCCTGGCCACTCAAGTGGTGAAAACAGAAAGGACCAACAGAAACTACAGAGGAAAACAAAATTAGAGGCATTCCTTTATTTATGGGAGGAGAAAAAGACACCAGGACAACTGGAGAAAGGTGGGCTAGGTCTTTTCGTTAAGGCCCTAAGAGCTTTCCATTCAGCTTCTTGTGGAGCAAAAGGCAGCCATGTGTAAATAGACAAAGAGTTACCAAAAAATTAACTCAAGATAGAAACGTCAACAGGACTTGGGAGCCATTGAAAGTTAATATCTGATTATGAGGAGGAAAAAGGAGGAGTGTGTTTGGGATTTGTTTTCAAAGTCAGGGGGCGAGGGTGGAGGAGAAGTGCTGCTTTTCAAAATACACATGAACTCGCTGAGTGGATAAGATTTCTATCAGGTGATAAGGTTCACCTGGGAGACTAGGTTCAGCAGGGAGCACTACTGAAAACAAAGCAGGACCCACACAAGTCTTATCGCAGGATCCACCTGTCCTGCAGGCCTGGACATGTACTTCTCAGGAGCCCAGTGCCTACACTTCAATGCCAGCATGACAAGAGTCAGCCTACTCCACCACCTCTTGAAACACAGATGAACTTCATTACTTGATAAAATAATAAAAGGGGTTTTAATAAAGAAGTTCTGAGAAAGCTTCATGATCGAATTAATAATTAAATTCTGAAATGAAAATATAAATCCTCAATGGTAGAAATATTACGATGATAAATCTCCACACCAGAATTTTTCACATGAACTAAAAGGTGAAGTCACTGTCAGGAGACTTTTTTTTTTCTCCTCCTTTTCAAAATAAAATAATGAGAATGGTGTCATTTTCTATGAAATTTTAAACCATATTTCTTCTGGCCTTTTCCATTGGAAACTGAAATTCATTTCTCTATAAATATTTTAATGCCATTTTCCTGTGAGCAGGAACAATCCATCAGAGAACAATTTCATAATTGTTTCGTAAGCTTACAAGGCACACAATGTCATAAAGTAAAGGCCCTGGGTGGACGAAAAGAAAGCCTTGAAAATAAGGGTGAGGTCAAGAACACGGAGGCAAGTGAAGAGGCAGACACTGGAGCCAACGTGTGTAATTCAAACACAGACTAACCCAAGTGCCTGTGTGGGAGGAGGGGGAATATACTCACCATAAATTTCATCTGTGAAAATTAAGAGTATTGAATACTTTTTAAAAAAAACTCTACATTCACTCTGTATATATTTCTCTTCTTCTATACCACCAAAATAGAAAGGCTTATTTTGCTTGACTTGACTTTTGTTAGTGAATCTGTTAAGGGCTGAATTTCCCTTTTAAAAGATATGTTAAGAGACTTTCCTAGTGGTCAGTAGTTAAGATTCCACCTTGCAATGAGGGGGATGTGGGTTTGATACCTAGTCGAGGAACTAACATTCCACCTGCTGAGGGGCAACTAAGCCCATGAGCCATAATTACTGAGTCCTTCCACGGTAACTAGAGAGCTCGTGTGCTGCAAATAAAGATCCCACGTGATGCAACGAAGATCCCATGTGCTGCACCTGAGACCCAGCACAGTCAGATAGATAAACAAATATTTTTAAAATAAAAAATAAGAGAATTTTTCAAATTTATTTCCTAATCCCCTAGGACCTCAGAACATGGCTGTATGTACAGAAACATCAGAGGGAATCAAGTTAAAGTGAGGTCATTTGGTGGGCCCTAAACCAATATGACCATTGTCCTTGTGAAAAGGAGAAATTTCAACACAGGCACCTTGCCAACAAAGGTCTATCTAGTCAAAGCTATGGTTTTTCCAGTAGTCATGTATGGATGTGAGAGTTGGACTATAAAGGAAGCTGAGGGCCAAAGGATTGATGCTTTTAAACTGTAGTGTTGGAGAAGACTCTTGAGAGTCCATTGGACTGCAAGGAGATCCAACCAGTCCATCCTAAAGGAGATCAGTCCTGAACATTCATTGGAAGGACTCGTGCTAAAGCTGAAACTCAATACTTTGCCACCCGATATGAAGAACTGACCCCTTAGAAAAGACCCTGACGGTGGGAAAGATTGAAGGCAGGAGGAGAAGGGGACAACAGAGGATGAGATGGTTGGATGGCGTCATCGACTCGATGGACATGAGTTTAAGCAAGCTCTGGGAGATGGTGAAGGACAGGGAGGCCTGGTGTGCTGCCGTCCATGGGGTCTCAAAGAGTTGGACAAGACTGAGCAACTGAACAATAACATTTGGGTGGGACCTAACCCAATATGACCACTGTCCTTGTAAAAAAATGAAATTTCAACAGAGGCGCAGAGAGAAGATGATGTGAAGAGACACAGAGAGACAGTAACCATCTACAAGGAAAGGAGAGACACCCAGGACAGGTCCTCCCTCATGCCCACCACCCCCAGAAAAGCCAGTCCTGGGGACACCTTGATTTTGGATTTCTAGTCTCCACAACCGTGACACGATACATTCCTATTATTTAAGCCACCTGTTCGCGGTAGTCCACCCAGCAGGCCTAGCAAACTAATACAGAAGCCATTAGGACTCTTTATGCTGATCCTCCCAAGCATCTCCAAACTTATCCACATGAGAATTCTGCCAGGAATTAATGTCAAATTTATTAGGCTGTAATTTCTACAATCTGTCTCCTCTTCCCCTTTCTAAAATTTGAAATATTTTTCCATCTCCAAAGCTCTCTTGTGCGGATAATTTCTCAAAGAGAACAATAATTATACTCATTATTTCTCAAAGAATAATGAGTATAACAGATACTTAGATGATATCAACTCTGTCAACTGTTTACACGGGTTATCTGATTTATTCCTTACAATAACCAGAAGAGGTAGTAAGTGCTATTATTGTCAATATCTGAGACACTGATCATTTGACAGGTGGGCTGACAGGACATCATTTTACAAATGAGAGCCCAGTGGCAGAGCCAAGGGAAGTAACTCACCTAGCTGAGCACCCAAATCCATCTCGTAACTCCCCCATCACATCTTCTTTCATCGTCAGGGGTAAGGGAGCCTGATTTCAGTTTCAGGACAATGTCCACAGGGCCTCCTCGGGACCCTATGATGCCATGCATCTGGGCCTAGAGGTTCATCTGGACCTAGAGATTCCAGTTTCTTTCACTACCATGAAGAATGGCTTGATGTCTTCTTCCTCACCCTACTCTCCTAGGTTTTAATTTCTTAATGATTCTTATGGGTCTTTTTTAGTTTTAAATATCTTCTTCTTGGTTGAAAAGAGGAAAGCTAACTAGGAATTGAATAATTCTACTCTTTCCTATGTCATTTTATTATTCCAGTATCTTCCCCAAGCCACAGTTCACCTTTTTTCTTGAAACGTGTGTACTCAGTCACTCAATGTTGTCTGACTCTTTGCAACCCCATGGACTTTAGTCCTCCAGGCTCCTCTGTCTATGGGATTTTCCAGGCAAGAATACTGGAGTGGGTTGCCATTTCCTTCTCCAGGGAATCTATCCAACCCAGGGATAGAACCCACATCTCCTCGTATATTGGCAGGCAGATTCTTTACCACTGAACCACCTGGGAGCTCCTTCTTAGAACATAAAAGCTTTTAAAATTCTTTCGTCTCAATGACAAGCCATTGCTCATGTCAGCCTTTAGCTTTCCTGACCCTATTCTTAGACTGTTCGCGCATTTTTAAATTCTCAGTTTCCCATCTTTTAAACTGTGTGTCATGCTGATCAGAGTTCAAAAGACTCCAGGGGGTGGTGCCCTATGTTGGTTTTTTGTGTGTTTTGGTTTTAAGAGTTGTTCCTCATTTTCTCCCTCGCTGGAATAATTAACGTTTTCAATCAGAACTTTATGTTTCAAAGTCTTCTAGTTAACGGAGCCCCCTTTCTTTTTATTCCTTCTTTCATTTATTCACTAATTCTTTATTAAAGGCCGACTGTGAGCCAAGGACCGTGCCTGCCCCTGGATGCACAGGGAGGACTGAACTTTACGTGGCTGCTGCCTCGTAACCCAGGGCTTCCTGAACTCACACGCCCCCTCTGCTTCTCACACACTGTGAACAGGTTTCCTGAAGTCTGGGATGTGGTGGGACCAGCAATCTCTCCTCTCACTCTGGTGAGCATCAAGGGAGCAGAGACCACTTGCTCCAATATTCTCGCAACCTTGCGAGGATATCGCCAGCCCACCCTTCCTCATTTTCCACGTTAAGTTGGAAGCAGCTTGAAAACAGGGAAACTATAAACAAAAGCAAAGCGAACAGTCAACTTATATTTTTAATCTTTGAACAGCTGTCTCAGTAAAGCCTCCCTTTAGACAGCATCTAGCCTCTGTGCCAAAGTGTACGCATGTGGAGAAACCATCCGTTATCTTTTGTATCTGTGTTAAGTGGCCCTGGTCTGCCATAAACTGGCTTCTCCTTCATTTCATCCTCCTCCAAAAGTTTTCCATCATTTTTTCACCTTCCATTTTCTTTCCTTCTATACACGGACCCACCTATTAGGTTTGTTTCTTTTTTTAGCACAGCAAGCCCCACCAGGACTGACTTAGCCTGTCCCCACCACAGACCCATAATACCTCTGGATCCAGTGAACCATCGTTAGCATCTATGCTTTGGTACAGATGGGTAAGATCATCACTATATTCCCCTGTTGGTCTCTTCTGAGGATTATTCAATACTTCCTCATCCTCCACACAGGTACTTCATATTTTTTTTCCTTTTTATCTTGTTCAGTAGACTGTATTGTTTAAACCCAAGGGTTAGAACTGTTTCATAGCTGTCTTTATGTCCCTCAGAATTTTGTACATGATTCAAGATGGCCTTGCACTCTGGATCTGAGTTCCACAAATATTTGTTCAGTTGAATTACTCAAGTGTAGTGTGAGACCCCATATTTACATTCTCTGGATGGAGACACCCCCTGCCAGAAAACCTAAGCCAATAATGATAAACACGGAACTGAATACAGATTCTTTATCCTCATACAGAATAAAACGGGGTGTCATCAAACTATAAATTTAACTTCTGCAGAGTCTGCCCTGAGAGTGAACACCATACACAGCATCCTAGCACCATTTTCTTCCAGGGGCTTTCCCCTCTCCTCCACTCTTGGTCAAAGTACCAAGACATTTAGACAGGGAGAGTGGGTACCGCACCTCCATTTTGGATATGTCTGACTCTAGAAATAAGTGACAGGTATAGGCCAAGTTTTACCTGAATAGACCTGGAGAGAGAGAGAAAAGAAAAAAAAAAAAAAAGGTTTCTATATACTGAGAACTTGTAGGTATAAGGTACTGTGCTGAATTCTCTGTAAATAATGTGCTCAACCATCACTGCCTCCCACTTACAGATAAGGGCAGATTAGGAAACTGTGACAAAGAACTCTTGAGTGACACTCCCCAGCTAGTGAGTGGCGAGGCTGGGATTTGAAGTCAAGCCATCTGGCTCCACAGTTATCACTCTCTGTGCTCTGCCGCCTCTTCAAAATGATTGCTAACCTTTCCTCTTCTTTTCTCTTCAATTTCTCATTTCTATATAATTTCTAAAGCTATTTTCCATTTACAGTTCTTACAAAACATTGCCTATATTTCCCATGTTGTACAATACATCCTTGAACCTATCTTACACCCCATAGTTTGTACACTGGGATCTTTCTTTTATGTTACCACCTGTTCTTTCCTGCGGGGAATTTTTTTTTTCAACTTTAAACTTTTTATTTTTGTATCGAGTTATATCTAGCCAGTTAACAATGTTGTGATGGTTTCAGGTGAACAAGGAAAGGATTCAGCCATACCTAGCATCCGTTCTCCCCCAACCCCCCTCCCATCCAGGCTGCCACATCACACTGAGCAGAGTTCAGGGAATTACTTTTTAAACCCTGAGTAGCACTCTCTCCTGACCCGCCAGGCTATGCCAGAGAAAGATGCCAGCATTAGGAGGTTTACTACCAAACAGAGGACTGCTATATCCCATTCAGCACAAATGTGCTTTTAAAGTCCATCCACAAGTGTTTATTCAGTGGCTCTTACACACTCATCATGGCAGGAAGGAAAAACAGACTGCTTCTCTTTCAACATCTGTCCAGTCACCATTGTGCAGGACACTTCCTGGGCAGGCACCCCGTGTACAAATTATGGGTGTTTGCGCTGACCACTTATCTCCTCAGGTACATAGACCAGGAGGCACACAATCAAACCAGCTTCCTCACTCTTGGCCAATTAAACCTGATGTTACATAACCACCACTAAAAAAAAAAAAAGTCCACAGAGGCAAACCCTCTAAACAGGATTTTCCTTCTTTAGCAGCCTCCAAGGAAGAACTGTTCTAATATGGTGCTTCTATTCCTGACAGGAATAACCCTTAATTATGATGTGCCTTAAACATCTAGACACTTTAAAATACAATTTCACTTAATGTTAAGGAAACCAGAGAACTCCGGCAGTGGCAACACAGAAGAGTTTAACACAGCGAGAGAGAGAGAGAGAGAGAGAGAGAGAGAGAGAGAGAGAAGAGGGGTGGGGGTGAGGGGCACAGAGACTACTCCAGCTTTGGCACGGGGGGGGGAGAGGGAAGAAGCACAGACCACTGCTGAGTTGTTTTTGAAGCCTGGAAGAAAAGACAGTGAAGAAAGTCACTAAAGAAAATTAAATGCTTCCATGAAGTGAAGTGAAGTGAAGTGGTAGTCGCTCAGTCTTGTCTGACTCTTTGCAACCCCGTGGGCTGTAGCCCACCAGGCTTCCCCATCCATGGGATTCTCCAGGCAAGAATACTGGAGTGGGTTGCCATTTCCTTCTCCAGGGGATCTTCCTGACCCAGGGATAGAACGCAGATCTACCCTCATTGCAGAGAGACTCTTTACCGTCTGAGCCACCAGAGGAACCCCATAAAACAATGTAAAGACTTCTTCATTTAGCAGGGATTAATTAATCCCTGATTATATTTTGTTTCAGGGATTAAATAAATCATACTTATTACCGGAAAAAAAGTATATGGATAGGCAAGTGAATGAAAACATGGCCTGATGTCTAGAACCCAGGAGTGAGGGACTTCCCTGAAGTCCAGGAGTTAAGACTCCACACTTCCAACACAGAGGGCGTGGGTTCGATCCCTGGTTGGGGGAGGTCCCACGTGCCATGTGGTGTGGCCAAAAAGTATTGGGTTGACCGAAAAGTTCATTCTAAATGAATTCAAAAACAAAGAAAACACAGAAGTCACTCCTGAGACCTTTGGAAAAACCAAGTGATTTCACCAACTACCTTTGTAGATGGCACTCCTCTTATCACCTTTTGACTGCATGTCAGTGACCAATAATCTAGCTATAAATTTCCACATTCCACCTAAACAGAGAAAGTAGTAGCTGTTGTTCATGTGTATTGTCAGCCCAAGCACGGCCGCTCCACTGGGATCACCGCACGGGTCCCCATGAAAAGAAAGTGTGTTTCTTCCATTGAGCCTGCTCTCCGTGAGGGATGCCTGAGGCTGAGCCGCATGGCTCAGACAACTAAAGGGGCTCGCGGCACCCCCAACAGAGCTGCCATGAAATCTACACTATGAGGGGAGAATAAGCAAGCACACAGCAGGTACCAAAGGGTACAAAGGCAACTGGGACCATCCTCACCCTCAAGAATGTAATTTGCTGATAGGAAAGATTTGCTTCTTTATAAAAACCAAACCTAGAGAATTATATCAAGGGTCCTTCCACAAATAGGTCCTCCCACCCACCTCCTGTGTGCAGGCTGTCAACGGCTTACATGTCCTCCCCAGCCTCTACTGACGGACTACATAGATATGGTGGGTTTGAGATGGTCCTTCTCGTCATGATGAGATAGGAACATTCATGATATGAAAGGGCAATACAGTCTCAACAACTCAAACAGCACATCCGATGGGGACAGTGAGAAACAGGCCTGTTGTATAATCATGAATTTGAGTAGCATTAGTCCCTGGTTCCTGGGACACACGCTAAATAGTTGGAATTTCACAAGTAATTGGAAATATCTTTGACATTTATGAGCCCCGGGTTCCATGCCTGAGTTGTTGTGACAGGATGATCAGGATGGGGCTGGCTGCTCCAGAAATCATGAGATTAGAGGGCTGGAGCTTTGCTTTGGGCGATGTGAGTGGACTTCCTCTAGGGAGGGGTAAGGGGCTGGAGTCGAATAATCTCATGGCCAAAGAGTCATCATCCTGCACAATGAAACCTCACTAACCACTCTGAACACCAAAGCTCCAGATCTGGCTGAGATCCCTGGTTCAGGAATGCATGGATGTGTGGCGAGGGCGGGAGGAAGGCAGACTGCTCCTGACTCCACAGTGCAAGGGCAGGTCCAGGACATTCCCACACCGGGTCCTATGTGTCTCCTTGCTGAACTGGTCCTGCCCGTGTCCTGATCAAACAAAAATCTTCAGTGTAGGACTGTTCTGAGTTCTGTGGGTCACTCTAGCAAACTGTCAAATCTGAAGGGGCTGGGGACCCCCTCTCCAAATTTGTAGCTGGTCGGTCTGAGGGACGCCTGAACTTCCAGCAGCATCTGAAGCAAGGGCTGTCTTGTTGAAGATGGCACCCTTCACGTACGCATCAGAATTGCACTTCCAGGACTTCCCTGGTGGTCCAGTGGTTAGGAATCCTCCTGGGAAGATTCCACATGCTGCAGGGTAACTAAGCCCGTGTGCAACAACTACTGAGCCTGTGCTGCTCAACAAGAAAAGCCACCACAATGAGAAGCCTGTGCACCGCAACTAAAATGTAGCTCATGCAACAACAAAGATCCAGTGCAGCCAAAAGTAAATTTTAAAAAAAATTTTTAAAGAACTGCACTGCAGCATTGCAACATATTCTCAATTCCTGAAACATACATGAGAAATAATCCCTTCAAGAAGCAAAGCTCTTGCAGCTGACCTAACTCCCCACATCCAACCCAGATCCAACACCAGCTGAGAACTTTACAGCCCAATTTCAGCAGGAAACCAGCTTGAAGAGGGAGACAAGCACAGTTCTAGTACAAGGGAGGGTTCCTGATAAGTGATAAAACTGAGACATAAAGACTACAGTGGGTACACAAAGAAAGAGTCCAGTAATTAGCTAAGCAATGTCAGCAAATTTGGAAAACTCAGCAGTGGCCACAGGACTGGAAAAGGTCAGTTTTCATTCCAATCCCAAAGAAAGGCAATGCAAAAGAATGCTCAAACTACTGCACAATTGCTCTCATCTCACATGCTAAAACAGTAATGCTCAAAATTCTCCAAGCCAGGCTTCAGCAGTACGTGAACCATGAACTTTCAGATGTTCAAGCTGGTTTTAGAAAAGACAGAAGAACCAGAGATTAAATTGCTAACATCCGCTGGATCATCGAAAAAGCAAAAGAGTTCCAGAAAAAAAACATCTATTTCTGCTTTATTGACTATGCCAAAGCCTTTGACTGTGTGGATCACAATAAACTGTGGAAAATTCTGAAAGAGATGGGAATACCAGACCACCTGACCTGCCTCTTGAGAAACCTATATGCAGGTCAGGAAGCAACAGTTAGAATTGGACATGCACTGGTTCCAAATAGGAAAAGGAGTATGTCAAGGCTGTATATTGTCACCCTGCTTATTTAACTTCTACGCAGAGTACATCATGAGAAATGCTGGGCTGGAAGAAGCACAAGCTGGAATCAAGATTGCCAGGAGAAATATCAATAACCTTAGATATGCAGATGACACCACCCTTATGGCAGAAAGCAAAGAAGAACTAAAGAGCCTCTTGACGAAAGTGAAAGAAGAGAGTGAAAAAGTTGGCTTAAAGCTCAACATTCAGAAAACTAAAATCATGGCATCTGGTCCCATCACTTATGGCACTTCATGGCAAATAGATGGGGAAACAGTGGAAACAGTGACTGACTTTATTTTGGGGGGCTCCAAAATCACTGCAGATGGTGATTGCAGCCATGAAACTAAAAGATGCTTGCTCTTGGAAGGAAAGTTATGACCAACCTAGACAGCATATTAAAAAAGCAGAGACATTACTTTGTCAACAAAGGTCTGTCTAGTCAAGGCTATGGTTTTTCCAGTGGTCATGTATGGATGTGAGAGTTGGACTACAAAGAAAGCTGAGTGCCGAAGAATTGATGCTTTTGTTGAACTGTGGTGTTGGAGAAGACTCTTGAGAGTCCCTTGGACTGCAAGGAGATACAACCAGTCCATCCTATGACAGAGATACATGGGGCTCTGGGTGGACGGTGGGATGAGAAGCCAGGAGAGGATGCAGGCAACCGAACAGACCATCAAAAACACATGTTTATATGTCTTTCTGTACTGATGCGTGCACTCACTGCACCGTTATGATGCTCCTGTGTGTTCCCTGAACTTGGAGCAGTTCACACTTTTGATCCAGTAACACATCGTGAAGTCAGATTTCAAGACCGAATTCAATCCCAGCAGGCAAACCGTCTAACTCCACATCCCAGATCTCTGACCCACGGCCACGCGCAGCCATCCCATGTCTCTACCTCTCTGTGAGGTTGACCTGCCCCTGCTCTGGATGGAAAATGAGCATCAGAAGAGTTGATCAAGGATTTCTGTCTAAGAGATTGCAGAGATGAAGCAGAAGTATATCCCCAGGCCACCCATCTACAAATCGATCTCAGGCTATTCAAAAGTACACACATCAAACTAGTTTTCTTCTAGCTCCTCCTACGGTTCGATGGGAATGAGTCGGCAGAGAGTGTGGAAAAGTAAACAGAAGCTGAACATGATGAGAGGCTCTCAAGGACTCAGAAAAACACACAGCTGGTCACAGATAAAGTTAACCCTGGCTTTCCAGTGCTGGAATAAACGATCCTTGCCATTCAGACCTGGTCCTTCCCCATGGCTTCCTGTTTGCTGGTTATGTTTGTGCCCCATGTCTAGTTTTGCAAGAGAGGCTACAGAACCCTTTGATAGATTAGCTGAACGTCAGAATCAATCATCATCCTTTTACTATATATAAAATAGATAAATGACAAGGATCTATTGTATAGCAAAGAGAACTATATTCAAATCTTGTATTAACCTATAATGGAAAAGAATCTGAAAAAGTGTGTTTATATATATTTATATGTGTGTGTGTGTGTGTGTGTGTGTATATATATATACATATATATATATATGGCTTCCCAGGTGGTACCAGTGGTAAACATTCTACCTGCCAATGCAGGAGAAAAAAGAGACTTGGGTTCAATCCCTGGATCGGAAAGATCCCCTGGAGAAGGAAACGGAACCCTACTCAAGTATGCTTGTCTGGAGAAGCCCATCGAGAGAGGAGCCTGGCAGGCTACAGTCCATAGGTTGCCAAGAGTCAGGCACAACTTAGCGACTAAACCACCACCACATTCTAAAACATAATCACTTGTCTGTACACCTGAAACTAACAGTGTAAAATCAACTATATTTCAATTAAAAATAAAACCAAAAAAATTATCCTTTTACCAAATCCTCAAAATATTCTGAGTACTCAGCTCATCGACATTATTCTAGCTCCCACTTCCCCCACTGTAAAAAGCATAGCTCTTCTAGTAACACTGACTAGAGGAGAACAGAACCAGAAAGAAAAAGAAAAAATCTGACTTCCTGTGCCTCTAGAGGCTGAGCTATGAGGGGGCCGTGAAGTTCTGGAGGATCGGGGTGTCATGTGTGGGTCTGTCTGCCTCACTCACCCTCCTGACATTCCCAAGAACCAAGCGTGCTTTAAAGCACTCATGTGAAAACGTTTAAAGAAAGACGTACTGAAATGCACTCTTACACAGGCCCCTGACACATAATCAATACCCCTTTAAGCGCACACATCTATATCTTGCATTAACCTCGCATCTCACTGTGATTTAGGAAGTAACGCTGTGCTTTAGCCCCAAATCTTTTCTAACCTGACATCACTCTGTAACACACAGATCATCATAAAGAAATGGAAATACTTCCAAATGTGGCAGAACTCAGGGCGTGACATGTACATAGAGCCTTCTACAATGATTTCAAAGGATACTAAAATTCATCCAATGTCGTCAACGGTTCCATAAGGTACCTGAGAATCAGATCAGGTTGCATGGACACTGGAACCTTTTTATTTAGTTCAAATAAAGCGTCTCCTTCCCTCACTTTCAATCAGTTTTAGCAAACTGAAAAACAGTTTTAGCAAAATGAAAAACAAAAAACAACTGTCAGCTTCTCACGTCAGGTCTATATGCAAAAGGTCTCATCTCTATGCAGTAGGCAACGGAAAAGTCAGACAAGGCAGAATTCTAATTGATGCAAACTAGAACCTCTATGTATCACAATGTCCTCCCACAGAAACGGTTGCTTTTAACAATGTGACATTCTTCTTCTTTCTTTAAAGGGGAAATAAGCAACTTTCAATTTATTATAAATAAGGGAGGGGACCAACATTTGGATATTAATAGGTGTTATCTGATGCGCTGAGGCTTACAAATATTTTCCCCTTTTCATTTCTATAAACGTTCCTCTTAGGTAGAAACTATCCCATTTTACAGATTATAATTAAACCCAGAAGAAAATTAATGAGCATCCATATAGAATCTTTTAGACAGGTACCATATTTTGAAACTGAGCCCATTAGCACGGAAAGGAAATCCCATCATGTTCACTTTGGATTGGCAAAGGTGAGTCTATGCCTCCAGCAGGGAGACTTTATCCTTTGGTATTCAGATCTGGTGAAGCTTGGCCACCGGACCACCACTCAGGTTCTATAGGGTCTGTTCTCAAGCCAGCTCCTCTAGATGCCCAGGCTCAGAAGGAGCTCTGCTGGACCACATCCTGAACTGGGGGAGGAGGCCGGAGACCGCACTCTGGGATGCAGCATAACCATCACACTCACTGAGGCAGCCAGTCTCTATTGAGCACTAAGTGCCAGGCTCTGCAGATACCGGGGAAGCAAGACAGCTCTACCCTCAGAGCCACGCCATGCAGGAAGAGGGCTCGTGGCTCCTCCACAGGATGGTGAGGGCTCTTGTGGCTGAGCTGAGTCCTGAAGGATGGCTGGCTACAGGAGAGGGCGTGGTTGCACAGACAGAGTGAAAGCAGAGGCTGTCTGAATTCACGTACTTTCGGCACAGCACTGTACATACTGGCAACTTCCAACGCTCTGTGATGTGTGGGGCGTTAAGAATAGGGAACTAAGCTAGGATTTCTCAAATCTTTTTTGACTACATCTTCCAGTAAAAATATTTTTTACATCATGATGCTATACACACTTTACACATATGACTTGAAAAAATCTTTGCCAAAACAGTACTCTTTCCACTACTCAAACGCATTCTGATATTTTCTCTCTCCTCTTCTCTCTCCCCTTCTCTCCTTCATTCTTTAAGTTTTAGATACAACCCTCAAACAGGTGGCAACCCATAGTATGCAAAATACTGGTATAAACCTTCTAACAGGTGTGACTATCATTTCTTTGAACAACACGAGTTTGAACTTCAAGGATCCACTTACACGTGGATTTTTTCCAATAAATACTACAGTGGAACCCGATCCCCAGGTGGTTGAACTTGAGGATGCAGAACCACCAATGCAGAGAGAGCTGACCTTGGACTTGAGCGGCCTCAGATTTTGGTATCTAAAGGGAGGTCCTGGAACCGGGTACTAAGGAAATTCCTCTTCTGCCTTTCATCCTTTTTTTCCTCCTTCACCCCTCAATAAAGCATCACCAAGGAAATAAAAGCACCACAGTTTCCTGAAGGTTTGTGATTTGGCAGAAACCAGGCTGGAACCTTGACATGCCCAGTGTCATTCATTCTCACTCAGATCTGCAGGTTAAGCATTACTATTCACATTTTAGGAGTCAGACATGACTGAGAGCATGCACGCATGCACACACACACACACACACACATACCCATTTCACAGGTGAAAAGACAAGCTCAGTGATCAGAGAATCAGTGGACCATGATAGAGCCAGGATTCAAGTTTAGTTCTGTCTGGCTCCAACTTGCCAATTGTCCCATTGTGCCTTTCATGAAAAGTTCTTAAGTAATTAAAGTTAACCTAATAGAAAGAATTTCCTAAGTCCCCTTGAGATAACTCAAGTCCTTGGAGTGTTATGGAACCAGGTTTGGGAGGCGTCAGGAGAGATAAGGCAAATATGTAACGGATAAACCTCTCAGGTTTAAATTCAATTTCCTTCTGTGTCCTCTGAGGTCCCCTTAGTAAAGGCACTGGTGGAGAGTCACCAACAGAGAAAGAGGAGATGAGAGCTGCTGGGTCGCTGGCCTAGATAACCCCCTCATGGCAAGCTGGCTGAACGGAGCTGACCGTTCTGAGTGGCCCGTAACCAGGAGCACCTTGCCCGCATCATCCAGGCTGCAGATAGTCCATAAATATTCACAAGACAGAATGCTAACACAGGCAGAGTGAAAGTAAACACAGCGAACGGCTCCTGCTGGTTTATTTTTAAACTGTTCCAAAATTATGTTAAGTGAAACTATCTGGTGAGAAGGAAGCTTCTTTGGAAGGATAATGAAGCATATTTAGTACAGACACTTGTGTTCCTTCAGGCCCCTAACTGAAGATACACTTGACACAGATACAAGGGATATTAAATGTGGGCAGGTCAGGACAAATGGGCAGCCCCCCAAAAATCCCTGCAAAAGTGATGATTTGGGGAAATTATTGGCAGTGCTGCACTAAGAGATGGCATCATAAATTGGCCCTTCCCCTGACCTAAAATAACGTGCCGCTTTGTGATAGTACATGAAACGGCCAGTCACTGGCATTGCGAAGTGATGATACTGCTCAGAATATCTTAAGAACCAATATGTTCTTTACAAACATATAATAAATGCAATTCTGGCACTTACAATACATTAAACTCTCTATTTGACAAACAGCCTTGAGGGGTTTATGTTCTCTGTAGGGCTTGTTGGGTAGCAATACATTTATAGTTTAACTTGGCATGCTAATTCACCTACAGATATGAGCAGTGTTTTTTGTCTAATCAGCTAGTGTTATGTTCCCAGCATTTATGAGCAATAAAAATATCGCCTAGTCCTCTTTTCTTTGCAAGTTCCGTGATGGGAAGAAATCTTGAATGTGCAAAAGAATCCACTGCCTGCTGACAAAACATAAAGGCTTGTGGAAACATGACATGTGCTCAAGTCGATCAGTTTGTTTTTTAAATATTCTACCAGGGTACACCGCTGCATTGGGAACTAAATGTGTATCATGCCTAATCTTACAACTAGTGTGCACTATACTTTGATCTTTCTATCAAAAGATCAAAATTTAAATAGTATGCAAATTATATTTTACACATGTTCTCCTTTGCATGAAATCAAACAGAAAACTTGTTTCTTCTCTAAACACATGAGAATATAAACAAGCAACACATTTAAACTAAAGAAAATACTCACTACTTTATTCCATTTAAAAAAAAATTGCCCCTGGGTATCAGTAAAAATGAAAAGCCTTTATGTTTTCCTAAAAAACCCTAAATGTCTGCTTATGCTTTCAAATTTTTTCAGCATATTTTAATATTTACTTTAAAGGTTCTTAAGTTAATTACATGCATTATTTTTACAAGAAATGCTACTTAAGTCCTCTTCCTGAAAGCTCTGACAGGTTATGTAAAACAGCAGAAATTAAACAACTGATGGTGAATCTCCAGTAATCAAGAAAAGTTGTCATTTTTATAACAACTGAATGCAAAGTATGAACCTTAATTGGATCCTGGATTTAAATTTAAAAAAAAAAAAAAAAAACAGCTACCAAAGATATCCTGAGGCTAGTGAAGGAAATGTGAATATGAACAAGATTTTAAAAGCTATTATGAGATTTCTGTTAAATTTTTAAGTGTGATATTGGCTCTGTAATTCCTTAAGAAAAATATCCTTAGTCTTAGTACCGTGTGATGTCATTTTTAGGGATAAAATATCTTGATGTATGAAACTAACATGATGGCTAAAACTGATGAATGGCCCAACAATAATAAATATATCTAGATAGATAACTAGATAAACAAATGAGGCAAATACTACAAAATGTTAAGAACAGTTACATCTCAGTGGAGGGTATACGGAAGTTCATTGCCTTATTCTTTGAACCATTTTGTATGCATGAAAATCTTCACAATAAAAAGTTACAGGGGGTAAAGAACAGTCATTTTCATTTAAGCATGTATATATATTCACTCCTGAGCCAAACCAGGGGCAGATAAAATATTACTTTACATGGACATAGAATGTTTCATTTTCTGGTAGCAGTATGCTTCAGAGAATCAATTTTCCACCAGTGACCCAGAGAAATGATGGCAGCCCTTCTGGCCAAGACCACAGGGAACAGCTGATTGACACACAGCACCTGATTTAGAGCAAAGGCATTGGGATCTCCAGAGGGTAATCCACGCTGACCAGTGAATTTACGTGGCAGCCTGTGCCCTTGGAAAAATAAGGGTCAAGAATAGGGGCCTACCAGCCTGGAACAGCAGGCAGAACCTGCAAGCTTGCCAGGCTTGTTTTCTGGGAGACAGCATATCAAGCTGTGACATGAATGTAAAACTAAATTAAACATTTAAGCCATCAACTGTACTCACTAAAGATGGATTTCTGTCTTCCCTTGTCTCACTGCTCTATGAAGTGGACTACCAGTTCCAACATTAAGCAAAACATCGGAGATGCTGCTAACCCCCAAAACTCAACCTGAACCTAATAACAAAGCACTAGAAAGTACATAATAAATTTTAGAGAGAAAACCTGTAAGCATTCCATTTAGATACACCTAAAGTATTAAAAATAAGACTCAGATCTATGAAACAACACAGCAGGATATTTCCTATCTACAAAGAGAGGGTTTGCGTTTGGGGGGAGTCCAAATTTCCACAGTTCTGGGCACTAGCTCACTGAAGTCAGGGGACCAA
The DNA here is from genome assembly GCF_016772045.2 of Ovis aries. Taxonomy (NCBI): domain Eukaryota; kingdom Metazoa; phylum Chordata; class Mammalia; order Artiodactyla; family Bovidae; genus Ovis; species Ovis aries. Next base: position 21,864,529 of record NC_056066.1, read on the forward strand.
CCAGCCAACCATGACTTGCTGCAGAATCTGATGGTCTTTTCTAACTGGAGTGAACTGAAACTCAGCAGTAAGCTTTGAACTTTCAAGTGACCCAAAGCAGTCAAAGACTCCACTTCAGTTACACTTCTTTTTCTTTTGTCCTTTTTTATTTTTGTCATCTTTTTTCTCCCTCATTCAGTTCTTTGTGTGTGTGAGCATACGTGTATGTCTATAAACATATATTTGTTGTTGTTGTTTAGTCGCTGAGTCGTGTCCAACTCTTTTGAGACACCATTGCAGCCCACCAGGCTCCTCTGTCCATGGGGTTTTCCAGACAAGAATGCTCGAATGGGTTGCCATTTCCTTCTCCAGGGGATCTTCCCCACCCAAGGGAACCCAAGTCTTCTGCTTGGAAAGCAGGAGATTCTTTACCACTGAGCCACCTGGGAAGCTCATATGTATATAGTATAGATATATCCTACATACATATATATATACACATAAATACATTATGCATATACGTATATATTTGCTGCTGTCTTCTCCTTTTCTCTTTCCTGGCTTTCCTCTTCCTGCCTTTCCCCTTACCCTCCCCATTCCTCCAGGACCACCAAAGTTTCTCACTGGGTTAAACTTCAGACTGTGAAGCTATAAAGAATCCTGATGTGGCCCAAGCAGCCTGATGGAATCAGGCCACAGGCTGGAAGAGTTACAGGGTTCACTTTCCTTTAACCAAAGACCAATCATCCTGCTTATGGGTCGTAGGGGTGGGATGGTGGACGGTGCTCTCCATTCTAGTTACTGCTGCCTGCTTTTAATCTCTAACCAAGCCTCCATACCTCTAAGAGAAGCAGGTGATCATGACACTGGGACCTCATTTATTGCTCTGTGTTATTCTAGTAAGAGGCGTGATACAGGAGGGCTGAAAACATCAATGGACTATCTGTGGACTTCACTTATTCAAATCATGAATTCTGTTCAATGCTACCGTTTTACGTTTCTGGTCTATTTGTAAACACTAAACTAGGACCAAAGGAAATACAAAGTGATTCTTAATTAAGTTATTCACCAGAGAGGTATGAGCACATTACATCCGTTTACCAAAAATTTACCATCTATGAAAAAATCACTCCCATGAGTGAAGCAGGAATGAACCACAGGCCCTCCATCTCCAGAAGACCTGAACAAACCTGTTTTCAAAACTCCAGGGAGAATGAATCTCTGGCAATATTCCAGCCAGAAGGCTAGGGCTCCTCTGCTGCCTCCAGGCTGGATAAGCCCCGACAAGGGAACCGGGAAGAAAAAGGTTCAGCCATCAGGGCCAAAAGCCCATAGTCGAAAATAGTCTGAGTGGGAGGATGCTCAAAAAGTGGAGAAACACAGGCGGAGAGTAACAAGGTAGCCATTTGGACGCACTGGGCTATGTTGACCATTTGCAGGCTCCAGGAGTGATCTGAGCCCCGTTCCCAGGCTTATCCTCTCAAAGCCTCAACTCCTTCATCTGACAAATGGGAATAATAACAACCCTCTAAGCTGTAAGGTCTGTAAGGATTAAATGAGTCAGTATGCACAGTGCTTAGCATAGGGCCTGAGGAATGATAAGCACTGTATGCTGCTGCTGCTGCCAAGTCGCTTCGGTAGTATCTGACTCTGTGCAACCCCAGAGACGGCAGCCCACCAGGCTCCCCCGTCTCTGGGATTCTCCAGGCAAGAACACTGGAGTGGGTTGCCATTTCCTTCTCCAATGTATGAAAGTGAAAAGTCAAAGTGAAGTCACTCAGTCGTGTCCAACTCCTAGTGACCCCATGGACTGCAGCCCACCAGACTCCTCCCTCCATGGGATTTGCCAGGCAAGAGTACTGGAGTGGGGTGCCATTGCCTTCTCCAAGCACTGTATAAATGCTACCTAATCACAATTACCATAGATTGGAAGCATGCCAACTGTAAAGCCCACCAAAGATAACTTACCAATTTTAATCTCCACCAACAGACCTACTATTAACCAGTTGGAAATACCCAGGTCTCAATTCTTTGCTTCCCTTTTTAAGCTCCAGCATCTCCAGAGCGGTCTCAGCTAAGGCCAAAGGAGCAAGACTCCTTTCTCCAAGAGACTAGGTTGGGGCAGAAAACGTAGCATGGCCATACCATGTGATTAAAATGGAAACTGGCATATGAATAAACTGCAAATCTGACATGCATTTCATAGCTTGCATGTTCTCAGGTGTGTACGTTCCTCAGCTTCTAACCAATGTCTCTAACTACAACACTGAATCTCAAGAACTAACCTTGTTTGAAGACACACACAAATCACCCACCACATCAGAAAGACAAAAACGCAATGACCTTCAGCAAAGTGCATGGCCCCAGAGGATGTGGCATAAACAGATAACTGGTCACCGCCACACCTGGGAGACAACAGCAAGCCAATTCTTCAGAACAGGCAGATCCACCCACTTCTCTGCTCTGCTGCTGCGCCCGCACCTGGCACACCATGTTGGCGATACTTACGCATTACAATAGGGCTTCTTTTCATAGCCTTTGTAGTTGTTCATGTTGAGAGCCATCTTACAGACTTCGCAATGGAAACATCCTTTATGCCAATACTGAAAAAAAATAAATGTTTGAAATGTCAGTACAATGCCAGTTCTTTCCAGGATGGGTACAGAAAACAGACATTTTCAGTCCTCCTATCTGAAAATACTACAACAAAATGACTGTAGGTACCAGTGGACGTCTCAGACTTTCAGTTAAGTAAATAACACCGGCAGTTATTAAAACTGAGTTTTAAATGAATCCCCACCGCAGTTTACAGACTCAGATGGAAGAAATGCCAAGGGCTCTGCCCGGATCACACTTCTGTGAGCAGCCAAAAAGGAATTCTGCGCCTGGTTAATGGAGAAATAGAAACTGTGAAGTGGCCTCAAGGAAAATGAATCCAGTTCAAAGCGCCTAAACTGTCTGGGGCATCTTGATAAACAGTGTCCACCGCAAGTCAGGCAACCCGAAGTGGCAAGAGGCGCACTATGTAGGTACCCCTGGTCTCCCCATGCCTGTCCAGCTTCCACTAAATTGCGAGAAAGATGGACTCTGTCTGGAATGACTATAGGGATGACGGCGTGCTCTTAACAGGCATTTGTGTGACCACTGCCAAATTTCACCGGGACCGCCTTCGGCAGGGTTCAATTGTCACTTAGGATAGAGCCAGGGTCTCTCCCCTGGGCTGTTAAACTCCATCCACGCCCGGGAAGGGTAGCGAAGCAGGGCTGCAGGGGCTGGGCTAAAGCCACTTCCTCTGGAATTCCCAGCCGGGCGGATTAGCCCCCCGTGGGTCTGGCTCGCCGCGCTCAGCCCGGGCTCTCCGGCGGGGATTATTCTTAGCAATGCGGCAGCGGCTGCCCCATGACATATTAATTACTATTTGCCTCTCCACCTCGCCGCCTTCGTGGGAGGCGCCGGGGCGGGAGTGAGGTGGGGATCCGGGCGGATCCTTGGGGTGCGGGTGCAGGACAAGGAGGGGTCCAAGTGGAGGTGGGAGGGGTGCAGCCAGCCGCACTGCCCCTGGGGGCCCAGCCCCGGCTCTCCCGGCCCCGCGCCGCGCTCGGCCAGGCGCCCTCCGCAGCCGCTCTGCCGCCGCCGGCGCAGCGCCGCACCCCCGCCGCCCGCACCCCGACAAAAGCCTTTCCCGGTTCCAGCATCACGGTGGCCACGCGTGCTCTCTGGCACTCCTGCGGGCGTCTTCGTGTGCCCTCACCGGATGCCAAGACATACACACACACACACATACACACACACAGGCACAAACCCACTCTTCTCTTTTCAACCGAGATGCCAAAACTTCTCCGAGCAGGTGCAGCCCGGAGCCCGGCAGGTCTCGGCTGGCCCAGCGCCCCCTCGCTCACCTTATCCAAGCAGTTGACTTTCTCGGTGGGATACACGACTTTCCCGCAGCGGGCGCACTGGGGGTTCATTGTCGCGGTTCCCGGGGGCGGCGGCTGGGCGGCGGCGGCGGCGGCTGGGGGCTCCGAGGAGCCGCTGTGACATCCCCCGGCGAGCCCCGCACCGCCTCGGGGCAGGCGGGAGGGCTGCGGGCGGCCGGGCGCGGGGCCGGGGGCGAGCGGGCGGCGCGGCGCGCGGGGAGGCGGCGGCGGCGCGGGTGGGTGCGCAGCGGGGCCTGGCGCCGGGGGGGGGCGGCCGCGCTCGCGGGCTCGGGCTCGGCTCCGGCTCGGGCTCCGCGCCGCTCGCTCTGCGCCGCTCGCACTCCAGGTACCGGTGACTCACACAGACACTCGCTCCCGCCCCTCGCGCTCACTCGCTCCCCCGCCTCGCCGCCGCGGCGCAGGCCAAACCCACCGGCGCGCCCCGACCGAAGTGGCAGGGAACGAGCACGTCGGGCCCCGGGGGAGGGCGGGCGAGGCGCGGGTGGGGGAGGGCAGACGCCCGGCAAGCTCCGCAGACAGCGCGCCCGGGAGGCCGGGGAGCGCGCCTCCGGCCGCTGCCGCAGCAGGGGCGGCCAGGTGGGCGGCGGCGGCGGTTTGGGGGACAACGCGGGCGGGGAGGGCTCAAGCCCGCCCACTCCTTGCCCCCCATTTCTCCTCTCCCCGGCCCCAGCCGGTACCCCACCCCCACTCCAAGGCAGACTGACGTTCTTGGTGCCCAAAGGTCGCGCGGAGCGGGGGGCGGGGGTACGCCCACCCTCCTCCTCCAGCCTCGGGTCGCGGGCGGCGGCGCAGGAACGCCCGGCGCAGCGCCCAGTCCCCGGGCAGAGGATGGTCCAGGAGCGCGCAGCGACGCGCTCAGGCCCGGGAGCCCGGAGACCTGCGGGGAACCTGGGGATTCACGTCCCCGAAGCGCCCTGCGCTGTGCCGCGCCTGTTCCTAAGGGTCTTCTCCCCGAGAAAGCGTTCCCCGCGTGCCGCGTGAAGTCCTCGGACCCTGGATGGGGGCCTCACTGGCTCCCCACCACTGCACTTTTTATATCTATTCTTGAAGAACGATTGGTCATTTTAGACCCGAATCAAGTCTTTCCTGATTAATTAAACGGTCGTCCTTCTGTATTTTTAGCTGTATTTTTGCAATTAAACGACGTAGGATCTACGAAAAGTTCTTCACTTCCATTAAGGGATGCAATTACAAACTCAGGGTCCTAACCAGAAGGGCCAGAAATCAAGTTGAAGGCCCAGTGTAGGATATCAAATGGAATTAGAATCGGCTTGTTATTTCAATAAGGTCATTGGACTCGCTTTGTAAAACGCAGCAGAATGGAGCTACTCGGCCTGAGTTGAAAGCCCAACCCTCCCATTTACTGTCACAAATACGCAAATAGCCTCTCTATGCTTCAATTTTCACATCTGCAAAATGGGAATAACATCGCACAGCAAAACAGCTCCCGGTCTCCTAGTGTGAGGATTTTATGAGTCAGCAGTTCTGAAGTGTTTCAACCTGCCTGGCTCTTGGTAAACACTATGGAAGTGTCAGCAAGGATTATCACAGGCCAGTTGTAACAAACAAGCAAACACATTCCAGTTGCTGGTACACAGATTAAGATTCAGCAATGCCACTCAGCAACTACTGTAGCAAATATTAGTTGTTAAAAAAAAAAAATCATAGCTGGAGCTTTTCGGGGGAAAAAAGAAAGCTACTAAGTTCTGAGCTCCTCAGGCAGGCATGCTGATGAAATACAATTTAGATTGAGGCTGTAATGTTTGACTTTTCAAAAGAGATTATTTCTTAAAAGAGATCCATCCACCACCGCAGCAGCCTTTGAATTACTATTTGCCTGCTCATAAGTCAACCTCAAAAGCAAATAAAGCAATAATTTGCTGTCAGAGAGGATCCCTTGTCATTTAAAAACACCTCAGAGCTCATTAGAAATGCTTAAGGCCATGGGTGAAAGTGGAAGATTTTATGCTAAGTAAAAGAAGCCAGACATGATGTCAGTAACACGTGGAATCTTAGAGGGGGAAAAAAAAGGTAGAAAGTTGAACTCATAGAGAGTACAAAGTGGTTGTCAGGGGCTGGGCACTGAAATTGGGAGAGGTTGGTTAATGGTTATCTAGTATCCAGTTATGAATAAGGTCTCAGGATCTTACCTATAACATGGTGAGAAGAGACCCACTTCAGACCTAGAGATACATACAGACTGAAAGAGGATGGAAAAAGATGTTCCATGCACAGGTTATCATAGAACTGAAATTTGCTAAGAAAGTAGAACTTATGTGTTCTCATCCAAATAAAAAGAGAAAATATGAGAGGTGATGGATGTGTTATCTCCATGGGGATTTCCTTTCACAATGTATCAAATCATATGCATCAAATCATCACCCTGTACATTTAAATATCTTACAATTCTGTTAAGTATACCACAATAAAACTGGGAGGGGGAAGGACCTACATTGAATTAAAAAAACGAAAGTAAGGAAATGCCTGAGGAAGAAAAAGGTATAGATCACCTGGAAGACAGTAATTTTTTAGCACTTAGATATTCATAAGTGTACATCATAAAATATAGTTTAAAATTCTGTTGTCTTTTAATTGGCAAGCAGAAAGTTCTGAGGAAGCATGATACTGATCTGTGACATTTCTAGCTGATTTATCAAATCTTTTAACTATGAATTATATAATTTCTTAGCCAACCAGCACTTATCACAATGCTGAACACACAGTAGGAACTTATTAAATGTTTTTTGAAAGTGTGTATAAGACCAATGAATGTATTAAAAGTGGAATTAACTATGGTGTTTTATTCTCTCAGAAGTACACAGTAAATACTCAAGTTATATTTTCCTCTCATATACGTTTTGCTTGCTGTTTTCTACATTAAGCCAGCTTCTAAGTTTCTTACTGCCATTTTACTGGTGTAAAAGGAGTTTTAATACCATTTGCCTCTAAAGGGCTTCTTTATTTCAAAATTCAAAGTACTATAAACAGAGAATTGGCAGAAATCTGTCATCTGGTCCAGCCTTCCTCTTTCAAACAGATGAATGATTTAATTATCCACTGGGGAGACCTTTTGCCCCTTTCATGTCTTTTTCACTTGACTAGTCAAGAAATCGGTCCTTATGGTAACTATATGCCAATATCTCTAATTAAATCCTTTTCTGCTGGCTTGGACATCCATAGATGTAAAGAAAAACTTACCACCATGACCCCTATGAAAACATTTATATACTTAAAGAATTAAATTTTTTCTTTAGTTAAATTTCCCAAATCTGCTTACTTTTACCTCTGGGGCCTATATATACAGATCCTATTGAAGTCCCTATAATTACCTATATTATTTAAGCTACATGAATTGAACTCCAAATTAAAATCCTTGAAGAGTAATTAATATTACAAAAGGCCAAATAGTGGCTTTGACAAACAGAGGCTGCAGAGTATGGTGGATTGTATCGGTTCACAGTTTTTTGTTCCTCTTCAACCTGGCTCCTGAAGGCAGTTCCTGTAGGCAGAGTGTATTTCTCCACTGCACTGATGCTGGGACTGATCATGTGACTTTCTTTAGCCAATGGAATTCCCGTGGGCATGCTGTATGTCCTATCAGAGTGGAAGCTTTACGTCATTTGCATGGATTGCCTCTGTTCTCCCGCCTTCTTAAGCTTTGGCACCTGACTGTAAAAACAACATATCCCAGGGAGTGCCTGCTTCTCTGACTCTTGTCCAAGAATTTAAAGACCTGTCTAGCCAGTACAGCCCAATGAACTCAGTAAGCCTAGTCATGCCCAACAAAGCCACAGCAAGTCCACAACCCTCACATAAAGGAAGAAATAATTGTTTCTGTGAGCCACTGAAATTTGAGGGACTGCTCATTACTGCAGCAAAAGCTGACTGATAGACCAATGGCAGGAATTGAAGAGCATGCTTTCAGTTTCATCACAATAATAAGGAAATAATGGATTTACATACAAGATTCAATGTGGGGTTTGTTTTTTTTTTTTCCTAAAATACACATTAGAAGTAAAGCTAGGACTTCCCTGGCAGTCCCAGGGGACACAGGTTTGCTCCCTGGTAGGGAAGCTAAGATCCTACAGGCCATGTGGTGTGGCCAAAAATTAATTTAAAAAAAAAAATAGGGTAATAAAGCATCACTCTCATTACTGAATAATAAATGATTAATTCTCTTATTACACAGTTTTATTATATGCCTTATATTTGTCAGGCTTCCAAGGTGGCTCAGTGGTTAAGAATCCACCTGCCAAGCAGGAGACCTGGGTTTGATCCCTGGGTCATGAAGATCCCCTGGAGAAGGAAATGGCAACTCACTCCAGTCTTCTTGCCTAGTAAATTCCATGGACAGAGGAGCCTGGCAGGTACCTTCCATGGGGTCTTGAAGAATGGGACACAACTGAGCAACTAAACAACAACAACAATTGTATTTGTCAGACATTGTGTAAAATTGTGTATACTTTTTTCAGTTGGCTCAAATTCACCAAGTTTTCTCAGCCAACAATTTGTGAAACTAGAAAATGGTAAATTTTAATTCACAATTTCATTTGATAGCTGCATATAAGCCATAGCCTAATGAAGCATTTCTCCAAAGATCTTATGCACTTTTGAGAAATTATCTCATTTACCATTATAGTACCACTATGGGTCAATGGGGAAACAATGGAAACAGTGAGAGACTTTATTTTCTTGGGCTCCAGAATCACTGCAGACAGTGACTATAGTCATGAAATTAAAAGACGCTTGCTCCTTGGAAGAAAAGCTATGACAAACCTAGACAGCATTTTAAAAAAGAGACGTTACTTTGACAACAAAGGTCCATCTAGTCAAAGCTATGGTTTTTCCAGTAGTCATGTATGGATGTGAGAGTTGGACCATAAAGAAGGCTGAGGGCCAAAGAATCGATGCTTTCGAACTGTAGTGTTAGAGAAGACTTGAGGGTCCCTTGGCCAGCAAGGAGATCAAATCAGTCAATCCTAAAGGAAATCAACCCTATATGTTCATTGGAAGGACTGATGTTGAAGCTGAAGTTCCAATAGTTTGGCCACCTGATGCAAAGAACTGTGTCATTGGAAAAGACCCTGATGCTGGGAAAGATTGAAGACAGAAGGAGAAGGGGACGACAGAGGATGAGATGGTTGGATGGCATCACCGACTCAATGGACATGAGTTTGAGCAAGCTCTAGGAGGTGGTGAAGGACAAGGAAGCCTGGTGTGCTGCAGTCCATGGGGTCACAAACAGTGCTGAAGTCCATGGGATCGCCCGACTGAGCGACTGAATAACAACAATGGATCAATGAGAAATGTAAAATGAAAACATTCATGGAAATTCAAGATTCAGAAGCTGTTATAGAAACAATTACTAATTTTCATTCACCCACTCAACATAAAATTATTAGTAGGCAAGATGTTAGGCACAAGGGGATGCTATGGAGAATAAGGCAAGATCTCTGCTTATAATGAAATCCAGTGAGACAGAGAAATAAGCAATGAATTACAATGCAGTGAGATAAATACTAAGAATCTTAAAGTGGAGAGATAATCCTAGATTATCCCAGTGGGTCGGTGTAATCACAAGCATACTTATAAGAGAGAGGGAGAAGGTCAGACTCATAAACAGAGATGTGACAGTGGAGGCAGAAGTCAGAGAGACATCTGAAGACGCTACTCCACAGGTCTGGAAGATAGAGGAAGGGGCCACAAGGGAAAGGATGTAGGAGCCTCTCAGTTCAATTCAGCCCAGTCGTGTCCCACTCTTTGTGACCCCATGAATTGCAGCACGCCAGGCCTTACTGTCCATCACCAACTCCCAGAGCTCACTCAAACTCATGTCTGTTGAGTTGGTGATGCCATCCAACCATCTCATCCTCTGCCATCCCCTTCTCCTCCCACCTTCAATCTTTTCCAGCATCAGGGTCTTTTCCAGTGACACAGTTCTTCGCATCAGGTGGCCAAAGCATTGGAGTTTCAGCTTCAACATCAGTCCTTTCAATAAATATTCAGGACCTATTTCCTTTAGGATGGACTGGTTGGATCTCCTTGCAGTCCAAGGGACTCTCAAGAGTCTTCTCCACCACCACAGTTTAAAAGCATCAATTCTTCGGCACTCAGCTTTCTTCACAGTCCAACTCTCAAATCCATACATGACTACTGGAAAAACCATAGCCTTGACTAGATGGACCTTTGTTGGCAAAGTAATGTCTCTGCTTTTTAATATGCTATCTAGGTTGGTCATAACTTTTCTTCCAAGGTATAAACAAGCGCCTTTTAGTTTCATGGCTGCAGTCACCATCTGCAGTGATTTTGGAGCCACACACACAAAAATAAAGTCAGTCACTGTTTCCACTGTTTCCCCATCTATTTGCCATAAAGTGGTGGGACCAGATGCCATGATCTTAGTTTTCTGAATATTGAGCTTTAAGCCAACTTTTTTACTCTTCTCTTTCACCTCTAGAAGGCGGAAAAGGCAAGAAAGCAGAGTCTCTCGCAGAACCTCCAGAAAGAACACAACCCTGTCACCATTTTGATTTTAGGACTTCTAACCTTCAGAACTGTGAGACAATAAGTTTATGTTGGTTTTAGCCAATAAGTTCATTTGTTACAGCAACAATAAGAAGTTAATATATCCTATGTGTGAATTCTCTTCTGTCCTCAGGACCACTTTGAGTTTCAGGACTGCTGAGAGAATCAGCTGAAGTCAAGATGACTGTGATTCTTCACCAGTGATGTCGCCAGTGGAAAGATCCAAAGGCAAAGTAGTTTAAAGCACAATATGCCATCACACTCTCTCCCCCATCCTAATTAAAGGGCCTATTTTACTGCAAGTCTTCAGATAACTGCTTCACTTCTCCAGTTAATTTCTCACATGTAGATACAAACATCCTGGGTTGCTCAAAAAGTCAACACATTTTTCTCCAGGTTCTTCTCCTCTTTAGAATAACTCAAGGAGTAACATCCATATATTCCCAGCCAGAACCCTAAAAATCCCAAACTCCTTCCTCTCTTCCTACCTGTCCAGTTACCCAGTCCTGTCAACTTTATCTCCAAAAGAGTTGATGAATCTGTTACCATCAGTTCAGTTCAGCTCAGTCGTTCAGTCCTGTCTGACTCTTTGCAACCCACACCAGGCCTCCCTGTCCATCCCAACTCCCAGAGTCCACTCAGACTCATGTTCATTGAGTCGGTGATGCCGTCCAGCCATTTCATCCTCAGTCATCCCCTTCTCCTCCTGCCCTCAATCCCTCCCAGCATCAGAGTCTTTTCCAATGAGTCAACTCTTCGCATGAGGTGGCCAAAGTACTAGAGTTTCAGCTTCAGCATCATTCCCTCCAAAGAAATCCCAGGGCTGATCTCCTTCAGAATGGACTGGCTGGATCTCCTTGCTGTCCAGGGGACTCTCAAGAGTCTTCTCCAACACCACAGTTCAAAAGCATCAATTCTTCAGCCCTCAGCTTTCTTCACAGTCCAACTCTCACATCCATACATGACCACTGAAAACCATAGCCTTGACTAGACAGACCTTTGTTGGCAAAGTAATGTCTCTGCTTTTCAATATGCTATCTAGGTTGCTCATAACTTTCCTTCCAAGGAGTAAGCGTTTTTTAATGTCATGGCTGCAGTCACCATCTGCAGTGATTTTGGAGCCCCCCAAAATAAAGTCTGACACTGTTTCCACTGTTTCCCCACGTATTTCCCATGAAGTGATGGGACCAGATGCCATGATCTTGGTTTTCTGAATGTTGACCTTTAAGCCAACTTTTTCGCTCTCCTCTTTCACTTTCATCAAGAGGCTTTTTAGTTCCTCTTCACTTTCTGCCATAAGGTGGTGTCATCTGCATATCTGAGGTTATTGATATTTCTCCCGGCAATCTTGATTCCAGTTTGTGCTTCTTCCAGCCCAGCGTTTCTCATGATGTACTCTGCACAGAAGTTAAATAAGCAGGGTGACAATATATAGCCTTGATGTACTCCTTTTCCTATTTGGAACCAGTCTGTTGTTCCATGTCCAGTTCTAACTGTTGCTTCCTGACCTGCATATAGGTTTCTCAAGAGGCACGTCAGGTGGTCTGGTATTCCCATCTCTTTCAGAATTTTCCACAGGTTATTGTGATCCACACAGTCAAAGGCTTTGGCATAGTCAATAAAGCAGAAATAGATGTTTTTCTGGAACTCTCTTGCTTTTTCAATGATCCAGCGGATGTTGGCAATTTGATCTCTGGTTCCTCTGCCTTTTCTAAAACCAGCTTGAACATCTGGAAGTTCATGGTTCACGTTATTGCTGAAGCCTGGCTTGGAGAATTTTGAGCATTACTTTACTAGCGTGTGACATGAGTGTAATTGTGTGGTAGTTTGAGCATTGTTTGGCATTGCCTTTCTTTGGGATTGGAATGAAAAGTGACCTCTTCCAGTCCTGTGGCCACTGCTGAGTTTTCCAAATTTGCTGACATATTGAGTGCAGCACTTCCACAGCATCATCCTTCAGGATTTGAAATAGCTCAACTGGAATTCCATCACCTGTACTAGCTTTGTTCGTAGTGATGCTTTCTAAGGCCCACTTAACTTCACATTCCAGGATGTCTGGCTCTAGGTGAGTGATCACACCATCATGATTGTCCTGGTCTTGAAGATCTTTTTTGTACAGTTTTTCTGTGTATTCTTGCCACCTCTTCTTAATATCTTCTGCTTCTGTTAGGTCCATACCATTTCTGTCCTTTATCGAGCCCATCTTTGCATGAAATGTTCCCTTGGTATCTCTAATTTTCTTGAAGAGATCTCTAGTCTTTCCCATTCTGTTCTTTTCCTCTATTTCTTTGCATTGATCACTGAAGAACGCTTTCTTATCTCTCCTTGCTATTCTTTGGAACTCTGCATTCAGATGCTTATATCTTTCCTTTTCTCCTTTGCTTTTTGCCTCTCTCCTTTTCACAGCTATTTGTAAGACCTCCCCAGATAGCCATTCTGCTTTTTGCATTTCTTTTCCATGGGGATGGTCTTGATCCCTGTCTCCTGTACAATGTCACGAACCTCCATCCATAGTTCATCAGGCACTCTATCTATCAGATCTAGTCCCTTAAATCTATTTTTCACTTCCACTGTATAATCATAAGGGATTTGATTTAGGTCATATCTGAATGCTGTAGTGGTTTTCCCTACTTTCTTCAATTTAAGTCTGAATTTGGCAATAAGGAGTTCATGATCTAAGCCACAGTCAGCTCCTGGTCTTGTTTTTGTTGACTGTATACAGCTTCTCCATCTTTGGCTGCAAAGAATATAATCAATCTGATTTCGGTGTTGACCATCTGGTGATGTCCATGTGTAGAGTCTTCTCCTGTGTTGTTGGAAGAGGGTATTTGCTATGACCAGTGCATTTTCTTGGCAAAACTCTATTAGTCTTTGCCCTGCTTCATTCCGTATTCCAAAGCCAAATTTGCCTGTTATTCCCAGTGTTTCTTGACTTCCTACTTTTGCATTCCAGTCCCCTATAATGAAAAGGACATCTTTTTTGGGTGTTAGTTCTAAAAGGTCTTGTAGGTCTTCACAGAACCTTTCAACTTCATCTTCTTCAGTGTTACTGGTTGGGGCATAGACTTGGATTACTGTGATATTGAATGCTTTGCCTTGGAGACGAACAGAGATCATTCTGTCGTTTTGAGATTGCATCCAAGTACTGCATTTTGGACTCTTTTGTTGACCATGATGGCTGCTCCATTTCTTCTGAGGGATTCCTGTCCGCAGTAGTAGATATAATGGTCATCTGAAATTCACCCATTCCAGTCCATTTTAGTTTGCTGATTCCTAGAATGTCGACGTTCACTCTTGCCATCTCTTGTTTGACCACTTCTAAAGTGCCTTGATTCATGGACCTGACATTCCAGGTTCCTATGTAATATTGCTCTTTACAGCATCAGACCTTGCTTCTATCACCAGTCACATCCACAACTTGGTATTGTTTTTGCTTTGGCTCCATACCTTCATTCTTTCTGGAGTTATTTCTCCACTGATCTCCAGTAGCATATTGGGCACATACTGACCTGGGGAGTGCCTCTTTCAGTATCCTATCATTTTGCCTTTTCGTACTGTTTATGGGGTTCTCAAGGCAAGAATACTGAAGTGGTTTGCCATTCCCTTCTCCAGTGGACCACATTCTGTCAGACCTCTCTACCATGACCCGTCCGTCTTGGGTGGCCCCACAGCCATGGCTTAGTTTCATTGAGTTAGACAAGGCTGTGGTCCTAGTGTGATTAGATTGACTAGTTTTCTGTGAGTATGGTTTCAGTGTGTCTGCCCTCTGATGCCCTCTTGCAACACCTACCATCTTACTTGGGTTTCTCTTACCTTGGACTTGGGGTATCTCTTCACGGCTGCTCCAGCAAAGCGCAGCTGCTGCTCCTTACGTTGGACGAGTGGTATCTCCTCACCGTCGCCCCTCCTGACCTTGAACGTGCGATAGCTCCACTAGGCCCTCCTCGCCCGCCCAGCCACCACTCCTTGGATGTGTGGTTGCTCCTCCCGGCCGCTGCCCCTGGCCTCAGACGTGGGGTAGCTCCTCTTGGCTGCTCCTGCGCTGTCGCAGCCTGGCACTCTCCGCAGCCGCCCCTGACCTCGGGCGCGGGTTAGCTCCTCCCGGCTGCCGCCCCTGACCTCAGACGTGGCGCAGGCAGCTGCCACCAGCACACACAGCGCTGACGAGAGGAGCTACCCCACGTCCAAGGTCAGGGGCAGCTGCCGAGAGTGCCAGGCTGCGACGGCGCAGGAATGGCCCAGAGGATCTGTTACCATACTCACTGCCAACTACCTTGGCTTAGCAATTTATCATATCCACTTTGGACTCTTCTATAACAAACCTCTAAGAAGTTTCATCATCATACAAGTCATGAAAAGGCTCCATGAATTGTGGGAAAATAAATTTCTATTGTTTAAGCCACCCACTGTATGGTAGTTTGTTACGGCAGCCCGAGATAACGAATATACTACCTGCATCCGTACTAAGTTGCTTCAGTCATGTCCGACTCTTTCCAACTCTGTGAACTGTAGCCCATCAGGATTCTCTGTCCATGGGATTTCCCAGGCAAGGATACAGTTGGGAGTTGCCATTTCCTTCTCCAGGGGATCTTCCCAACTCAGGAATCAAACCCATTTCTCTGACCTGTGCTGCACTGGTGAGAAATGCAGGTGAGAAATCATTACAAGTTTCTAAGAAAGTAGATTTTAGGAGTTCTCATCACAATAAAAAATTTGTAGCTGTGTCTGTTTCAGATGTTAACGAATTTTATCATGATCATTTCACAATATATACAAATGTCAAATCATTATGTTGTATGAGTGTGCAAGTCAGTCATGTCCAACTCTTTGTGACCCTGTGAACTGTAGCCCACCAGGCTCCTCTGTCCACAGGCTTTTCCAGACAAGAATACTGGAATGGGTTGCCATTTCCTTCTCCAGCATTATGTTGTATACCTGAAACTAAGATAATATTATATATCGGTTATAGCTCAATAAAAATTAAAAGATTGCTTTCTGTCACTGAAATAGTTAATTAATTAAGAATATTGTTGTTGTTTAGTCACTAAGTCATATCCAATACTTTGGGACTCCATGAACTGCAGCCCCCCAGGCCTTCCGGTCGTTCACTATCTCCCGGAGTATGCAAAAACTCACGTCCATTGAGTCAATGATGCTGTCCAACTATCTCATCCTCTGTCATCCCCTTCTCCATAGACCATAACCCATCAGGCTCCTCTGTCTATGGAATTCTCCAGCAAAGAATACTGGAGTGGGTAGCCGTTCCCTTCTCCAGAGTATCTTCCCCACCCAGGGATCAAACCTGGGTCTTCTGCATTGCAGGAGGATTCTTTACCATCTGAGCCACCAGGGAAACCACAATTAAGAATCAGATTGATGCAAATGCTCTTCTTAACCAATAAAAATAGTGATAGAAAAAAAATTTAATTCCTTTGTTGGCTGAAAAAAATGCACAACATGAGAGTTGTGAGTTAAGTTTTATTGGGGGCAAAATGAGGACTATAACCTGATACAGTCTCTCAGAAAGCGCTGAGGAACTGCTCCAAAGAGGTGAGGGAGGGTCAGATTATATATGATTTTAGTGAACACGGGTATATACAGTCAAGCACATGTTTTGGCAGAGACTTGCTGCTAGTCACAAGGAACAGATGTCTCCATTAATGATTTTAGTCTTTTCTAGACATGAGAAAATACAAGAATTGGGGCTCATTAAATCTTCTGAAAATATGTAACTATGTGAAGGGCTGTTCTACCAGTTTTGCCCAGAGCACAGAGTTCCTCCTTCCTGATCTCCACCCTGAACTCCTTTCAGGCTATGTTGAAGGTCAGTGATTGCAGTGGCCAGTGACCTAATCCTTGTAGAGACAGATGCTGAGTGACAGTTTTTATCTGACACCTTGTAGTAAGTGCTTATACTTTTTATGCCAAAGCTCTGACCCACTAATTAGCAACAGTTTTGAATTTCAAAGGAAAGCAGAATTCTAACCTGCTTGGTAAGAATTGCAGTTAAGTTCAGTGACAAATTAAGGGATCATCCTCCTTTTACTATATTCAAAAGCAAATAAAATTTAACCATTATGAAGTCATATCAAATTATATGGTTTAGGGGCAGTTGATGGAGGGTTATTTTAAGTATTTTTTAAAAAGCCTAGGATTAGAGTGGTTGGTTAAAATTCTGTGTGGACCTAACAGAAAAGTAGGAGTGGGAAGCGGCTGAAAAGTATCTAAATCTCAAAGATATTTTAATGGGAAAAGGATATATTAACTCTAAAAATTATGCGGACAAAGGTGGTGTTTCCTTTAGATTCTGGTTTCATGGAAAAGAGAGCCACTCAAATACTCTCAATGAGAGGAAACTCATAGTGATGTTCTATAAACTATCCAGTCTTTCTGGTATAGCAGCCGAATCAGACTAAGACACCTGTCATAGGGACAGTTCAGCTGGTCTCCAAGTCTCCTTCTCCCTGTCACTAGCAACTTGCCTATTCTCACCCTTATCCTGTCCATCTTACATGCTTCCCCATAGACAGCTTTCCCTGCTCACAGATCTCACTGACTCATACTGTCTTCCTTAGAAATTTGGCTGGCCATGGCCACACAAGGTCCTGACTGCTTCTCTTAGCATCTTTTCATCTTTACCTCCTACAAGCAACAACCTTATTCTTTCCCAATTTCAGATCAGAAAAACATGCTGATGGACTCGGGTCATGGTTTCACATCTCTGGGTTGTTGGTCCAGCTCTTGGTGGACCCGGAATCAGATCTAAGCAGCTCCAGAGGAAGAGTCAGGGAGGGACTTAGACAAGGTCCCCCAGGGTACAGGACCTGGTAGGTATTTGGTGGCCTGACCCATCAAGAATACTACGGGAAGCTTGAGAACAGAAATGAGGGAAGGGCTAGACTTGTATTTAAAAATCTGGATCTGAAGATAGATCAAAATCTAAACCCAGATAAGATGTGGCTACAGGGAATTTTTTTCCTTTTAAATTAAATTTACAATAAATTTGCAGAAGTGTATAAGTGTGTGTGTGTGTATACACTCTTGCCTTTAAGACATACTATTCCCATTTCTAAGGAGCAACAGTAAATAAGAACAAAGAAGTCATCATGGCCTCAAAACAAAGCTCTGGGCCCTTAGCATTTGGAAAATGGCAAGTTCTGAGCAACGATTCAAAGACCTGTACATGTGCTGCCCAAGAGAAACCAACTGAGAGGCGCAAATGTGAGCCTCATGTGCAATCTCACAGTATTTAGTAGCCACATTTTTAAAAGTAATAAGGAACAAGTGGAACATATTTTAGTAATATATTTTATTTAACCTAATTTATCCAAAATGTTATTACTTGGACGTGTGATCGGTATTTTTTTTTTTAATTAATGACAGAGCTTACTATTCCTGTTCATACTGAGACCTGGAAAGCCAGTGTGTTTTACACTGACGGCACCTTGAGCTGTGACCGGCCATATATCACACACTTAATAGCCGCTGGTGGCCACTTGGAGGGACAGCGTCACCTTCTGCTGACGTCAAGCTGGGGCAGGGCAGCCTGGAAAAGGCAGGGAGGGGAGGTGCAGAAAGTGGAGAAGAGCACAGAGGCTGAGGAAGGAAGAAATAAAGTGAAAAGCGTGGGAGGAAAGATGGGAAAGGAAACCACGCAGGACAAGGCATGCATTGGAACCGCAGTGCAGGAGGGGCTTGAACAGCCCCAGAAAGGGCACCGTGATGCGTGGGAGGGAGCTGCTGTGCAAGAACCTGCCAGCGTGCCCAAAGGGGATTACAGAGGCAAACAAAGGAAAAAGGACCCGAGAAACTCCAGGAGGGAGGCCTGCCTGCTGCCCGGAACCACGGTGGGGCTGAAATCGCCAGGCCCGGAAACACAGTTCATAAACATCAAACGCCCAGAAAAATCAGCAGAGAGGCATCAAGGACGAAGGCCCTTTCCATAGCTGACAGAAGTAGAATATGTTTTGCTTCATATGAACAAATCAACTCAGTTGATGAATGTACTTGAGGTCTTGGTAATGAGCTCCACGGGAAGGCTTCACAGAAGGAGAAAATAATCGCGGGGCACATTTTTCATGAGTGAAGAAATAAAGACCTGTTCTAATGGAAAGTGAACTAGCAGTTCAAGTGATCAACACTTTTCTCTTTCATTTTCACTTCGTTCATGAGTATCATGTTTCAGTGGAAGAGCTTTTCCCGTTTCAAACACTGCAACAAAAGATGCTATGTGGCAAAACTCCATCAGAAGAAACCCATCCAGAAGCAAAGAGGCCAAGATCTCAGGGAAAGATCAGAAAGGTGGTTTTCCCTTTCATTTGCAATGATGACTCACCAAACAAAGAAGTTGGGTGTCTGCTCCTAACCATTTTTACAAACATGCGCGTTACAGACGGTGCCCATTAGCAGCAGGTACCAGAGCAAGTAAGTGCTCTTCAGCGTGAGTCATGTATATAAACGAAATGAAATGAATGCAACTGACTACATAGAGATGGCAGGAGGAAAGTGCCTTCATTATATAAAAAAGAAACCTGAACCCCTCCTGCTGCTGCTACAGCAGCTTCGTCCAATAAAAATAGGTATTAAAGCTCAAATAAAACAAAGTGGAGGCTTAATGCCATAACGGAGTACCTCTTAAAATTAAAGTGAAAAGGTAAAGCATGATGTTAAAGAGTATTTAATGACATGAAAAGATGTTTCTGATATTTTGTTAAATGAAAAAAACAGGTTATAAAAACATGTTCACTATGATCTCATTTTTGTTAATTTTATATAAGTAAATGAGCACAGAAAATGCTGTACTGAAATGTCCACAGGGGTGGGATTATAATTGGTTTACATTTTCCTTTCTATCTATATTTTCCAAATATTATACAAATGTTCTACAATAAATATTGTATTAAAAAAAAAAAAAAAACCTTTTCCATGGAGCATAAAGGTGCTTTGTTTTTGAGACTGGTGTCTAACATTGATTCCAGCTCCACAGGCTCCACCCCACCCAGGCTCCATCAGGCTCCATCACAGCCTTTAAACCCGCAGCTCCACTTGTCATTCAAATGGTCCCTCATTTGCTCCATTAGAGAGAAAGGTAGAACCAAGAGGAAGTAATGACCAGTTTTCAGGACAGATTTTAGGGTGTAGGCTTTTCTTTCATTCACATTTTAAAGAATGTGCCTGGTAACACCCAAGCTTCTCATCCTACAGTCCCTGTTCCAGCTACTGACAAGAGCCCCAGGGCATGGAGAGGTCACCATCTCCCAGAGAGACTGCTAAGACGTGCTGGGCAAAAGCTGATGGGGGAGAAATATAGGTCTCACCTTCTCCTGGGACTCCTGGTGGTCAGGGAATGAGGGAGGTGGGGGATTCTCAAAGTTCACCACGAACCTAAGCATACATAATTTCAACTTCTCTTTCAGCTCCATTTTCTTCAGACCCTATGACACATAAATGGCTTTCATAAAAATTCCAGCAGTATATGCAATAGATTTTGCTATTTGGAAAATTCTCATGTCTGACCTGTGTAGACCTTTCATTTTGTCTTTTTTTTTTTTTAACTTTCCAACATTTCAGCTGAAAATGGAAAATTCAATTATATTTCTGCTGCTGCTTGAATTCCCAGGAAAGCTCACTAAAGGCATCAGAGATTTGGTCCATAGCGGTTTCTGTTTCTGGGGAGTGAATTCTTATTTTGTAATTCCCATCTGCATCTCTCTAAATTCCCATCATTTAATAAAACAGTGAAGCAAAAAGTGACTTTCAAATCTCCAAACTTCTGATAAAATTAGTGCACGCTTTTAGAACTTAAAAAATGTGTTTTTATGCATAAAAAGATGTTAGAGATGTATCGAATGTGAAATGAAAAAGCAGATGAAACAGAATGTGCAAAACCATCCCCTTTAAAAATTGTTTAACTTTATGCATTAAAAGAATCTGAAAGAGTGCTTATCAAGGCATTTTTGATCCAGGTTTTTGCTGAATGGTAGGGTTTTTTTCTTCCCTCTCTCTCTCTCACACACACACATACTTGATCAGTTCAGTTCACATCAGTCACTCAGTCGTGTCCGACTCTTTGCAACCCCATGAATTGCAGCACACCAGGCCTCCCTGTCCATCACCAACTCCTGGCATCTACTCAAACTCATATCCATCGAGTCAGTGATGCCATCCAGCCATCTCATCCTCTGTCGCCCCCTTCTCCTCCTGCCCTCAATCCCTCCCAGCATCAGGGTCTTTTCCAGTAAGTCAACTCTTCGCATGAGGTGGCCAAAGAATTGGAGTTTCAGCTTCAGCATCAGTCCTGCCAAAGAAATCCCAGGGCTGATCTCCTTTAGAATGGACTGGTTGGATCTCCTTGCTGTCCAAGGGACTCTCAAGAGTCTTCTCCAACACCACAGTTCAAAAGCATCAATTCTTCAGCCCTCAGCTTTCTTCACAGTCCAACTCTCACATCCATACATGACCACTGGAAAAACCATAGCCTTGACTAGATGGACCTTTGTTGGCAAAGTAATGTCTCTGCTTTTCAATATGCTATCTAGGTTGCTCATAACTTTCCTTCCAAGGAGTAAGCGTTTTTTAATGTCATGGCTGCAATCACAATCTGCAGTGATTTTGGAGCCCCCCAAAATAAAGTCTGACACTGTTTCCACTGTTTCCCCATCTATTTCCCATGAAGTGATGGGACCAGATGCCATGATCTTAGTTTTCTGAATGTTGAGCTTTAAGCCAACCTTTTCACTCTCCTCTTTTACTTTCATCAAGAGGCTCTTTAGCTCCTCTTCACTTTCTGCCATAAGGGTGATGTCATCTGCATATCTGAGGTGATTGCTTCTTCCAGCCCAGTGTTTCTCATGATGTACTCTGCATATAAGTTAAATAAGCAGGGTGACAATATACAGCCTTGACGTACTCCTTTTCCTATTTGGAACCAGTCTGTTGTTCCATGTCCAGTTCTAACTGTTGCTTCCTGACCTGCATATAAGTTTCTCAAGAGGCACATCAGGTGGTCTGGTATTTCCATCTCTTTCAGTATTTTCCACAGGTTATTGTGATCCACACAGTCAAAGGCTTTGGCATAGTCAATAAAGCAGAAATAGATGTTTTTCTGGAACTCTCTTGCTTTTTCGATGATCCAGCAGATGTTGGCAATTTGATCTCTGGTTCTTCTGCCTTTTCTAAAACCAGCTTGAACATCTGGAAGTTCATGGTTCACGTATTGCTGAAGCCTGGCTTGGAGAATTTTGAGCATTACTTTACTAGCGTGTGACATGAGTGCAATTGTGCGGTAGTTCGAGCAATCTTTGGCATTGCCTTTCTTTGGGATTGGAATGAAAACTGACCTTTTCCAGTCCTGTGGCCACTGCTGAGTTTTCCAAATTTGCTGGCATATTGAGTGCAGCACTTTCACAGCATGTCTTAATTTTTCTAAATGCATATGTTGCGTAGTATTTTTATTTAATAAACACAATTCAAATTGTAGCAGTTTATCACCTATGTTATGTTTATACACTGTAGGTACTTAAACATTTTTTTCCAATTCTATCCAAAAAAATAATAGTAGGTAGCATTTACTGAATATTTTTCATATGTCAGGCACTAAACTAAAGGTTTTATATATATGTTATCTCATTTAAACCCTTAAACAACATTCTGAGTTTCGTACTACTATTCTACCCTTTTCAATGATGATTCAGACAGAGTTGAAGAAAGAGGACAAAGACCCACAACACTAGACAGTCTGGTTGCAGCCCTTGCTCTTAATCACCTCACTAGGAGGGGTGGTTTTGATTATAAAAGTCTAGTAAGACTTTTGATATATTTGGACTAATAGCCACTACATCTATAACTGTTTGCTCTTCCTTGCCTTTGTTCTGATTTTCTTTTTTTTGCCTTTCACGCCTTTCTCTCTTGAGCACTTCATATGATTCCCTTTTTTTAAGCATTTCATATGATTCTCCTATCCTAGAGTATCAATTACATTTAAAAAAAACTTTTAGTGGTCGCCCTTGAATTTCCATCACACATTTACAACTAACCCAAATCCTCTGTCAAATTACATTATACCACTTCAAGAGTCATGCAAACAACTTACAACAGAGAATTCCTGGTTCTTCCCCTCTGTCCCTTATATTAATAACATGGCCATCAGTCATCTTATTAATAGTTCTCCATAAACTAAACTCACTGAATACATTGTTGCTATTATTATTTTGAACAAATTGTTATAAACTGAGAACAAAAAAATAAATGTTTTATATTACTTTCCTCTATTCCTTCTCTAACATTTTTCCTGTTTTATTTAGACCTGATTTCCTGACATACACAGGTTTCTTTCTTTCTACAGAACTTCTTTTCATATTTCTTGCAAGGCAGGTCCACTGGGAACAAATTTCCTCAACCTCTGATTGTCTGAGAAAGTTCTAATTCTCCTTTGCTTTTGCAGGATAATTTCACTGAATACAGAATCCTCGGTTGGTGGGGTTTTCTTCTAACAGATTTAAATGTTTCACTTGACTTTTCTTCCTGTTTGCATGGCTTCTGAAGATAATTCCAATATGACTTTTATCTCTATTTCTCTGTAGATAAGGTGTTTTTCTCCTCTGGCTCAATATTTGGTGACTAATTGACTGAAAAGATAATAAAAGATCCTGGATCTGGTACCCTCTCAGATTAGTTGATAAGAATTTGGAAAGCAGGATTATTCAAAGCTAACTTAAAGCACAAATGATCCATTTGTTCATTATATGAAGAGTACATCATGAGAAACACTGGACTGGAAGAAACACAAGCTGGAATCAAGATTGCTGGGAGAAATATCAGTCACCTCAGATATGCAGATGACACCACCCTTATGGCAGAAAGTGAAGAGGAGCTAAAAAGCCTCTTGATGAAAGTGAAAGAGGAGAGTGAAAAAGTTGGCTTAAAGGTCAACATTCAGAAAACAAAGATCATGGCATCCGGTCCCATCACTTCATGGGAAATAGATGGGGAAACAGTGGAAACAGTGTCAGACTTTATTTTTGGGGGCTCCAAAATCACTGTAGATGGTGACTGCAGCCATGAAATTAAAAGACTCTTACTCCTTGGAAGAAAAGTTATGACCAACCTATACAGTATATTCAAAAGCAGAGACATTACTTTGCCAACTAAGGTCCGTCTAGTCAAGGCTATGGTTTCTCCAGTGGTCATGTATGGATGTGAGAGTTGGACAGTGAAGAAGGCTGAGCGTCAAAGAATTGATGCCTTTGAACTGTGGTGTTGGAGAAGACTCTTGAGAGTCCCTTGGACTGCAAGGAGATCCAACCAGTCCATTCTGAAGGAGATCAACCCTGGAATTTCTTTGGAAGGAATGATGCTGAAGCTGAAACTCCAGTACTTTGGCCACCTCATGCGAAGAGTTGACTCATTGGAAAAGACTCTGATGCTGGGAGGGATTGGGGCCAGGAGGAGAAGGGAGATGGTGATGAACAGGGAGGCCTGGCATGCTGCAATTCATGGGTTCGCAAAGAGTCGGACACGACTGAAAGACTGAATTGAACTGAACTGAACTGAGAGGTGGATTGTGCAATGTAATTGATCTTTTAATGCAATTTATGAGTGTCATAATCTGCTTATACTAAGTATTTAAAGGATAATTAAGGAGAAATTCATTAAGAACAAAAAATCTACGAGTCCAAACTGATATTGATATAGAAATGTATCTATAGAATTCATAGAGCATAGAATAACTATTATGATGCCTTTATGCTGCTGCTACTAAGTCGCTTCAGTTATGTCCGACTCTGTGCGACCCCATAGACAGCAGCCCACCAGGCTCCCTTGTCCCTCGGATTCTCCAGGCAAGAACACTGGAGTGGGTTGCCATTTCTTTCTCCAGTGCATGAAAGTGAAAAGTGAAAGCGAAATCGCTCCGTCATGTCTGACTCTTAGCAACCCCATGAACTGCAGCCTACCAGGCTCCTCCATCCATGGGATTTTCCAGGCAAGAGTACTGGAGTGGGGTGCCATCTCCTTCTCCGTAGAATGAAATAAAATGCTTATTTTACAAGCAAGTAAATAAAACTATAGAACAGATGTGTCCTTTTTACTAACCAGCTATGTATTTTAGTGTTTGAGGGACATGATATCCAAATGCTTCCAAATTACCATCTCAGATTTCAACTTTCCCCTCTTTCTGAGAACTGAAAATAGGTACATTTCCAGAAAGGAACTGGGCGCTGCTCTTTGATAACTTTTTTTCTTTGTAATTATTTCCTACCCGCCCCACCCCCTGCCCTTTAACTGATAATGCCTTGTAAGTATCTTCTATTGGCAAAGAAAACTTCAAGACTACTTACAATAGAGGGATGCAATTCTGAAGAGGTTCAGTATTGGTTCAGGAATATGGACAGGTGTTCTTATAAAATTTATCAATTTCCCACCAGGGGCCCCTCCCCCAAGCATTCTTAAATCTGGCATAGCATCAATTAATACTTCTATAAATCTTATAATATGCCAGGCACGCATCTAAACATTTCACATATATACTGGGTAATTTACCCTTTCACTAAAAATTTTCTACACTAGTAGTATCATTTTACGGAGAAGGAATTTGAGACATTCGGATGGTAAGCAACTTATCCAAAACTACGCAACTGATAAATGCAAGAACCTGAACTTAAACTCAAGCCTTCTGATATTTGAGTTTGAATTACCCACTGTTCAATACTGGAATGAACTGAAATTTCTTCTTGATACCTGGATACCAGGTTAGGTCAGGCCCAAGGTCTTTCCCATCCATGAAAGCTCTTATCTTTAGGATATCCTGTCCTATGACCAGAACAACACCTGAGTTTACTGATTGGAAGTTTCATTGTTACTATTTTGGCATATGTAGGAGAGGCCTGTTCAGCAAGCAAAAGTGAACCCAGGGTCTGCTGCTGGCTTTTGTAATCCCATTATGTAATTATTTGACTGTACGCCCAAAGCCTTGGACAATAGGTATATTTTTAAAATAATATTGTTTTTAGCTGAAGACATTCTATACAGTGAGTCATTCTTATAAAAAAAAAAAGAAGAAGAAAAAATCCCATCAACTTCAAGGTCATTTTCCCAGCCCCACCCCTGGTAAGCCCAATCTGCTTTCCCAGAAAACTTTTAATGATAGGAAGCTTCCCTAACTCGTAAAACTGGAAATTACACAGGAGGCTCTGGAAGAGTGACAGTAAAAAGTCTGTAAAGCCAAGTCTTTAGAATTTCTCTTTTATAGGCTTAGCAGGAGCGTTAGAGGGAAGAGGGTGATGGATTGCTCTTCTCAAAAAAGCCCCCGAGGTTTTTGTTTCTTTAATGACTTATGCAATGGAGGATGTCTTATGGGTAAGTCATCATTCCCATGTTTTCACAAAACCTACTTCTGTATAGGCAGGTTCTTCTAGGTTTTCTAGACCCTTCATTCATTCCTCCAGTTCAACAAAGGCGTATTTTTTTTTTTAATATTAGTTATTGTGATAAGCACCAGGAATGAAAAAAAAGTTAAAGGACAAAATTCCTGACCTCAAGGTGCTCACAGTCTAAAAACAATAAAACAGATAAAATATTCAAACATCCTCAATACCAGTGACACACCGTGAGAGCCCTTTAAAAGGATTGCTTTTTCTTTTTAGTATTTGTTTATTTACTTTTGGCTGCATCAGGTCTTGGTTGCAGCACTCAAGGGAACTTTCCGTGCAGCATGCGGGCTCTGCAGTTTTGTGACATGAGGGCTCTCTAGTTGCCCTGTGACATGTAGGATCTTAGTTCCCTGACCAGAGATTGAACCCACGTCCCCTGCATTGGAAGGTGAATTCTCTTAACCACCAGACCACCAGGAAAGTCCTGGAGGGATTGCTGTCTAAGGCAACCTCACTCCAGAGATGGAAATTCTCCACAGTTGACCCAGAGTTGGGTGTTCAAGGATGAGAAGTTTGCTGGACAGTTGAGAAGGGAAAAGACATTCCAGACAGATGGAAGAAGGCACGCAGATGACCTGAGGAGGTGCCCATGCTCTCAGGAATCAGCAAACCAATCACCCCAGTGGGAGGGGAGAATAAACAGGTAAAGTGGAGGCAGGGAGAAATATTGGAGGTGGGGGGCGGCGGGGGGGGTGGGGTGGGGGATGCGGGGCTGCCTCCTGGAGACCTGGAAGGGGCAGCAGGCTAGGGAATTCAAGAAGTCAGAGATCTGAGTAAATGCAGCCAACAGCTGGACCTGGACCAAAAAATGATGACTATAAGCAATTAAGAAAGCCAGAGTCAAAAGCCCAAGATCTTTGACCAGCGGGGACACACCCAGTAACGTAGTGGGAAAGCTTCAGTGCCCATCCCCACTGTCATCTCCCTTTGTCCTCCCCCAATACCCAAGCACGCAATCCAAGAGTGAAGAAGGGATGAGCTTGCTGTGCAAGCAAGGCTTCAAGCCAAGTCCTACAGAGCACTTTTCAGCCAGATGACTTGTCCAAAGCTCCTCTCTATAGAATTCTAGAGCAACCACTGAGAACCAGAAGGACAAAAGGAGAAAAAGCTGTGGATTCCACCACCGAAGGCTGAGTAATGATCAATAATAAATACAGCCAATATTCCCAGGTGGCGCAGTGATAAAGAATCCGCCTGCCAACGCAGAAGATGTAGGTTCGGCCCTTGGGTCAGGAAGAGCCCCTGGAGAAGGAAATGGCAATCCACTCCAGTATTCTTGCTTAGGAAATCCCATGGACAGAGGAGCCTGGCGGGCTACAGTCAATGGGGTCACAAAGAGTCAGACACAACCGAACACAGCATATCATAGCCAATATTGATTGAGAACTTTCTCAAGCACAGTATTCTATGCTTTCTCTGCATTATGCCCTTAAATCTTTACACAATCCTGTAAGGAGCCCTGTGTGGGCTGTCACTTATACCGTAGCATGTTTATTTGTCATCAAAAAGATTTCTTCAACATGAAAATTAACCGCTATTAAAATTTAGAAGTTTTTTACGTGAATGTTACTTTTCAATGTTCCTGATTCAAAGATACAATACCTAGTTATTGCATTTCTCCTCATTGAAGAAAGTAGCTTCTCAACACTAAACCATATTTTTAAATATTTAAACTCTACAAAATTCCATGTTCATGTTTCTCTTCAAATACAATGAATCCTTTGTCTTTTACAAAGTTACAGGAAATACTGTCAAATCTAGCAAACTTTTTTTTTAATAAAAAAATAAGTTGTTGAAACAAATAAGCATTCATACCAAAGGCAAATGTATAACTATTTTATAACAAATTATCAAATTGTATAGACTTCAATTTTCTCTTCACTAACTTGGAGCTAATTACTAGTTTTTATGAGTTCAGATAGAATAATTTGACTTGTATAACTTTACAGAATAACTCTGTAATCACTGTTCTTATCAGAGAACTAAAGTGTAATAACTTATATGTTTACTTCAGGGAAGAGTACCTTTTCCAAAATCTCACAAGACCATTCTAGGAGCCAGCAGCAACCCTGAGAGTGAAACCAGGAATGGAAACTGTGTCTATTTTTTGAGGCCATGTTAAGCCTCTCCTGAGATCTACCCCTGCACAATTCAGGTATATGAGAAAATAAAGACCTTTTTTTTTTTTTTACATCATATACTTTGGTTTTCAATTTTCACTTTAAATTGCTGGCTACCAACATGATCCTAACACAGCAAAATGGTCAGGCCCTCAAGATCCAATTCAGGAAGATCAGATAAGAAGCTAATGACACGGTTTAAGAAAAAGACTGGGATTTGTCCCATGAGGCACCACAATGGACTCAACAGGTGGTCAACAGCCAGACTAGCTCAATAGGACCCGGGCAGACAAATGGGACATTGGTGAAGAAGGAGAGGGCATAATCTAAACTGAGTCCCACTTCTAAGTGCTCTTTATTGTTCTGTTTAGCCAGGAAGTTGTGTCGACTCTTACAACTCCATGGTTTGCAGCCTACCAGGTTCCTCTGTCCATGGGATTTTCCAGGCAAGAATCCTGGAGGAGGTTGCCATGTCCTTCTCTAGGTGATCTTCTGGACACAGGGATCAAACCTACATCTCCTGCCTTGGCAGGCAGGTTCTTCCTGAGCCACCAGGAAGCACCCTTTAGAATCTCATAAATTATTAACTGATAAAATTAGAAATGCCCCATGCCTGGCTCACTCTCTTCACCCCCCTCAGGGTTATTGTCAAATTACTCCAACAGTCTCTCAAGAAGTGTCAGGTTGATACAGCCATCCTTATGAGAGTGAGATCCTCAAATTTTTTGGAGAGACATCACTCAGCAAGATTAAACCACAAGGAAGAAAAGCAGATGATGACAAATGAGGAAATGCACCTGGCTCAATTTGAGTGACAGCCATAAAATTACCCTACTTAGGAGGCTTTTTTTAAAAAACATAAATCTCCAAGTTGTCAGGGTGATACTCAGCATAAAAATCACAACATATCCAAATATACAACATATTCTAGTAATTAAATCAACTATCTGTCACCAGAAAGGACTTTTACTCTCTGAATTTATTCCACCCATGAACCTGCCAGGCCACTTCAAACGTGAGACAGGTTTCAATGACTAGCTAAATACTGGATGTCAGCCATTTAATTGCATAACTAATTCCCAGAGTTGAAAAACAGACCCATCTTCACTGCTTTTATATTGTGTAACCACACACCTCCCTCCCACTATCCCTGGAGTTAAAATAAACATGTTATTATTCTATTAGCACTAAGTAACTCAATATTACCAAAATATGCTATAACAAAATGAAAATATTGGTGCTATTTGATATCAAGTATAAGGATTCTGGTAAGAATGTTAAAATTTCTTTCACAAGGGCTATATTTTGTGTCATACAGCCAAATTTCAAGTAATCAACTGAAGTTATACCTATACAAACCTTCTAAAGAGTTTGCCTGGGGATTTCCCTGGAAGTCCAGTGGTTAAGATTCTGGGATTTCACTTCATGGAGTGCAGGTTTGATCCCTGGTCAAAAAAAAAAAAAAAGAGTATGTTTCATTGCCTTTGTTTTGACACTACTGCTGCTGGCAATAGCTCTTTATTTTTGGATCTCAAAACTCTGTTGGCTTCAAAGACTGTTCGGCTTCTGTCCTGCACCAGGACTCTTCTTAACAACTGATTTGAAAAAAAAAATTTTTTTCTCTCAAACCATTCATCAGTGTTACTTGGACCCAGTCTCAGAAGTAAGCATACTATGAGTAATATAACTGACGTTCTTTAGAAAGCTCGGGATCTTGTTCTAAATTTTTTCATTAGAATCCTATTCTTCTTTAATATATGCCTCAGCTCCACTGCTAAGGAAATGCACAACAGCATGTTCCATAAAGTGCAATTTTCTAGGACGTTATTTCATTTTCTCACATTTGCAGTTAACAGTTATGGTGGATCTTGTACTTACCAACTAAAAGCATGATGAGGCTACATTGGCATAGATTTCACTAAAAATAATGACATATTGAATTTTGATCTTCAACTTGTGAAAAATGATTATTTCTCTTCTGGTGAATTTTATCAAATGGTTTTCTACAGCCGTGGCGCCCAGCCCTGGCTGTGCATCAGAATCCCTGCGAGGTTGTTTAAACATACAGATGCCCAAGGCCCTGCTGCCAGAAATTCTGAATCTGCAGCTAGCACTTGTATATTTAAGAGCTCCACAGGTAATTGTGATGGGCAGCCAGCACTGAGAACTGCTGTTCTACAATATGTCTAAAAGCTTTTCTTCTTAGGGAATGGAGGATAAAGATGAAGTAATGCCTAAATTTTGAAAGCAGAAATTTAACATTGACTTATATTTTTATGTAATGACTCAGATGGAGCAGGGGTTGTGTAAGTAAAATACAGATAGCAGGGGGTCCAGCCTTGAGTCACTGTGGAGCCCTACATCCTGGTTATCACACACTTTGCTGATCTCTTCTGAACACAGGCCTCCCGCATGTTACACAGCTGTCTGCTGCTTGGATGTCCCCACGTCCTTCAGCTTGTTGAGAGGTCCTTCTTCTCTGAGAGCTTAATAAAACTGACTTGAAACCATTTCTCTGAGACTTCTCTGGTGGTCCAATGGTTAAGACTCTGTCTTCCAAATCAAGGGGTACAGGTTTCATCCCTGGCGGGGGAGCTCAGATCTCACATGCCTCACAGCCGAAAACCCAAAACATAAAACAGAGGTAATGTTGCAACAAATCCAATCAAGACTTTTACAATAGTCTTTATCCAAAAAAAAAAAAATCTTAAAAATATTTTCCTTTTCTTTAACAGGGAAAAACTCAGACTCCTTTCCCAGATGTTTGAGATTTACTGGGAGAGGGAACAGGAGTGGTAGAACCTGGCGTATTTCCTAGACTCTTTGGTCTTCGCATCCAGTCAGGTTGCTATCACAAAGGTACCATAACCTGGGTGACTTAACAACAAACATTTATTTCTCAGTTCTGGAAGCTGAGAAGTCCAAGATCAAGTCTCTCATAGATTCAGTGTCTTGTGAGAACCCACTTTCTTGTTCACAGACATCTATCTTCTCACTGTGTCCTCACGTAGAGGAAGGTGTGAGGGAGCTCTCTGGGGTCTGTTCCTTAAGGGCACTAATCCCATTCAGGAGGGCTCCACCCTCTTGACCTAATCACCTTCCAAAGCCCCCACCTCCAAACCCCGTCACATTGGGGATTAGGCATCAGTCTATGAATTTAGGGTGCATGTGTGTATTCTAAGTTGCTTCAGTTGTGTCTGACTCTTTGCAACCCTTATGTAGCCCACCAGGCTCCTCTGTCCATGGGATTCTCCAGGCAAGAATACTGGAGTGGGTTGATGTGCCCTCCTCCAAGGGATCTTCCTGACCCAGGGATCGAACTTGATGTTCAATTGAGTTGTTGGTCTCCTGCATTGGCAGGCGGGTTCTTTTTTTTTTTTTCGCTCAGTCATGCTCAACTCTTGGCGACACGTGGACTGTAGCCCACCAAGCTCCTCCGTCCATGGGATTCTCCAGGCAAGAATACTGGAGTGGGTTGCCATTTCCTTCTCCAGGGGATCTTCCCGACCCACAGATTGAACCCAGGTCTCCCACATTGCAGGCAGATGCTTTAACCTCTGCACCACCAGGGAAGCCTGGCAGGCAGGTTCTTAACCACTGCCACCATCTGGGTAGCCTAGGAAGTAGGTAGGGGCGGGGGATGGGGGGGACCTGGACTCAAATATTCAGTCCACAGCAGTTCCGAAACTCCTCCTTCCTCCAGACTCCCCTCTCTGCTTCATGTTTTTGCATCTAGGCATGCTGTGCCACCCACTCCACTCACTATAACTTTGACACCAATATTCTTCCCCACAGCACCACCAAAAGTTATATTTTACTATTGATAGCTTAGAAAAGTTTCTTTCAACTTCACAAATTTCTTTTGGTAACGTCAGGTAAAATTTTAGGACTGTCGTCAAAGTTGAGAAAAGAACCTCGGTCAGACTTTTTTTTTTTTCACATAGATTTGAAAGAATATTCTACAGAGAAGCTTGCAGTTCCATGTATCTCAAACTTGCTCCTCTATTGACATTTTTCTAGCACCTTTCACTGTCCTCCAGTGTCCTCTCATGAGTCAACATCTATCCCTGCATCTACAATCAACAATGCTGGCTCAGACTTCCCTGGCAGTCTAGGGGTTGAGAATCTGCCTGCCAGTGCAGAGGACATGGGTTCAATCCCTGGTTTGGGAAGATCTCACATGCCTCGGAGCAACCAAGCCCATGTACCACAACTATTGAGCCTGTACTCTAGAGCCCAGGAACCACAAGTCATGAGCTCACATGCCACAGTTATTGAAGTCTGCATGCCTAGGGCCTATGCTCTGCAACAAGAGAGGCCACCAAATAACAAGCCCGTGCACCTCAACTAGAGAGTAGCCCCAACTTACTACAACTAGAGAAAGCCCGTATGCAGCAACAAAGACCCAGCACAGCCAAAAATAATTAATTAATTAACTTTAAGAAACAATGCTGGCAACCAGAGAAAGCCTGTGAAGTTCATAGAGAATAATACCCACGCTAAGTACCTCATAAAGTTGTTTCACTTTGTGTAATGTAAGGACTAAATGTGAATAAACGTGAACAGCACTTTATAAATGGGGTGTATGTGTGTGTGTGTGTGTGTGTGTGTGTGTTAGTTGTTCAGTCGTGTCCAACTCTTTTCGACCCCATGGACTGTGTAGTCTGCCAGGCTCCTCTGTCTATGGGATTCTCCAGACAAGAATACTGGAGTGGGTTGCCATTCCCTTCTCTAGGGGATATTCCCGACCCAGGGATCAAACCCAGGTCTCCTGCATTGCAGGCAGATTCTTTACCATCTGAGCTACCAAGGAAGCCCCTTATAAATGGTAGCTAATTTTTCTGTGTTTATAATGGTATCATGTAACTGGTAGCTACTTTTATCACTACTATTATTTTTTACAAGGTAAAAAGGATGCCCTGAGACCCTTATCAATCCACCTACATTCTAGAAACACATACAACACACAACTGGCAATAGACTTGGACAGAATAGTTGATTCACCTTTGTTTCAGTTTCTAAAATATATATTAAAATATATACTTTACTTGAACTATATATATATACTTGAATATATATATAATTGAAAATGTTTTCTTTAATAAGTAATGGTATCATTGGTGAATGTATACCTAGGGCAGTTTACCTTGCTTTCAAAGAATCTCTGCTCAGACCACAGGAAACTCCCTACGGATGAGGAACAGCATGTTAGGATCAGTAGGTTTGGCAAGGCATTTATTGGAAGCATATTTGCATATTCATCTTAAAAATTAACACTGCAGAATTGGGAGTAAGATTCTTGGGAATCCAATTGAAGATTTGAAGATTCCTTGAATCTTGAAGATTCCTGAATCAAGTCATGACTGTAGAACTTTTGAAAAACCTGCCCTGATTAACATGCCGCTTGTTCTCTCACAGGAAAGATTCTCGAAGAAGAATGCTACTGTGCTGTTCCCCCATTACCAACATACTGTGTCTCTCTCCAGAGACATTCTCTGTACGGTCATTAGTCAGGCCCAGATGGCCAACAGCTCCCACATCAGAACTTCAGAAATCCTGAGCTAAGTATTTTCCCAGAGGATCCACAGTCATCTATATAAGTTAGTGTAAAAAGGACTGAGAAATTGCTTTTATAAAAAAAAAGTTCTCCAACTTGTGGACTGAAACCCCGTGGGTGTTTATCTGGGGAGAAGAATTTCTCACTTCATTTCTCTTTTAGGCTAAGAGTGGTCAGTAGATAATTTTCTATTTTTGCAGAACTGCAGCAAATGCCTTATTACTCCCTTTGTAATTGAAACAGAAGAGTGGCGCTGAATGGTAAAGAACAAAAGGAAAAAATTACATCCGTATTTTCTATACTAATAATGGCTTTCCAACAGGTCTGAACACAACCTGTTTCCATATGGGGAAAAGAGAGTAACCCAGCAAAAATACAGAGAGACCCCTCCTAAAGAATGGTTATTGTTCTTCCAGACTGCCCAGTGTTTGGACCTCCTCCTCGAGTCTGACAGCCTGAACACTCTGCTGACTGCCTGATATTCGCCTTTCTATGCCCCCTTGGAGCTAGCGTCCTGACAGGTAGACTGGCATCCCTCCCAGTCGCTGACCCAGAGCGCAGGAAGCAGTAAGTGTGCAGCCTGCTCTTCCTGCAGTGTCAGCAGCTTTGTTTCCGAAGGAAGCCCATTGGTCCAAGGAACCTATCAAGTCCGATTCTCTCTGATAAGGGTCTGAAGACAAGAAGTTTATCTGGGCTGCCATCTCCCAAAGTTTGACAAAAGAAGAAAGCCAAAGAGTCAGCGAACCCTGCTGAACAGGTTACCCTTGTGATCCCCAAAGGTTCAGTCGTGCTGGGACCTTTAGGAGACAGAGCAGAAGAAGCCTCAGCATTACACTACTGTAGGGTTTATTCTCACTTATGGACTGCATGTATGTGCCCCTCAAAATTCTTACATTGGAGCCCTAACCCCCCGTAGGACAGCATTTGGAGTGAGGAGGTAATTAGGGGTAAACGAGGTCATTGGGGTGGGGTTCCAAGCCAAGAGAATTAGTTTCCTTATAAGAAGAGACATCTGCAGTCTTATCTGTTTATCTTTGCTTTATTTCCCTTGCCTGAGGAAGCATACCCAGAAAGATATTGCTGAGACTGATGTCAAAAAGGAAGCTGTCTATGTTGTCTCCTAGGAGTTTTAGGGTTTCAGGTCTTCCATTCAAGTCTTTAATGCATTTTGAGTTCTGTTTTGGGTATGGTGTGAGATAGTGGTCCAGTTTTCCCAACACCATCTTATTGAAGAGATTGTCCTTTCCCCATGGATGTTCTTGGCTCCTTTGTTGTAAGTTAGTTGTCTATATATACATGGGTTTATTAATCAATATATTGCTATATAATCTTTTCAAAATTTGAGAATCCCTTGGACTGCAAGGAGATCAAATCAGTCAATCCTAAAGGAAATCAATCCTGAATACTTATTGGAAGGACTGATACTGAAGCTGAAGCTCCAATACTTCGGCCACCTGATTCAAAGAGCCAACTCACTGGGAAAGACTGATGCTGGGAAAGATTGAGGGCAAGACGAGAGGGGGCGGCAGAGGATGAGATGGTTGGATGGCATCAGTGACTCAGTGGACATGAATCTGAGCAAACTCTGTGAGATAGTGAAGGACAGGGAAGCCTGGCATGCTGCTGTCCATGGGGTTGCAAAGAATCAGACACAATTTAGTGACTAAAGAACAGCAACTATATCAATCAATGTTATATTGAAGTGGTAGAACAAAGATGATTTCTATTTTCACCTTAGAGTTAGACATATTTATGATTGTTCCTTACTAAGCATTAATTACTTACTAATTTTTACATAATAACACTACCTGCTCTAACTCAAAAAATATTATAATATAAAAAAGCTTGTCACTAAAAACTCCATAAACATCCAGTTAAGGAAAATTTTCATAGCAAAAGATATATGACAACCTTCAGAACAATTTAACATATAATTTAACAATGCACTACTAGGGCTGCTATGATTAATAATAGTAGGCACAAAAATAATGCTAAGATTATGCATGAACAATTAGCCATCAAGTGTGAATCAATATGGGAACTCATTCAGTACTAAACGTACAAACTTAAGATTGTCTTCAGCATCACCTGTAACAAGATGTCCCGGAATAAAACCAATTACAAGAGATCAAAATGTACTGGCCAATAAAACAGACACAGGATAATGTAAAAATACTAAAGCGGTAGATATTACTGATATCATAATTACTCCTAGCAGGAACACGTTTAAAATCTAAGGAGACAGAATTAAACAAGTAGCTATGGCAGCAGAATTAAAGCAAATGTGTAAATTGAACACTACTAAATTAAATGCTGTTGTCCTGGCAACTCTAATGCTTTAATAAATAAGTCATTCAACATCTTACAGATCTTGGGATTTTTCATGTGTTAGTGAAAATTCAGAAGCTATTCTTTCCATGTACTTGTCATATGGCCAAAAGACTTCTATCTCCAAAGTAAGTTACAGTTATGGAGTTAGCCCCTCCAGGGCCTGAGAGGTCACCAGAGAGGTAGAACTATGGGTTGCTCCCTACTATTCCTTATTCCCTCTGCCATCCTGACAAAGCCAGAGTTGGTTTGGGTAATGGACTGGCATACCCAGCCTGTGCTGGATGTCCCCTCCAGGTCTTCTCCACTGCACTTTGACCTGGGAGCCTGACCTGCATGGATTACCTCATGGGCACCCATGTCCTTGGGCTTCCAGTCAGGTTTGGATACTGGGGAGCCCCTGCAGAAGATCAGGGGGCAGGATAAGAGCAAGGTCTTATTCCCTCTGGCCTCCTCCTTGCAGGCTAGCTAAGATCATAGGACTGGAAATAAAGCCCTCTGTCCACAGCCTATCTGTTCCTATGGTACATTTGTCTCTTTGCACGCTAAGTCAATTCAGTCATGTCCGACTCTTTGCAACCCCATGGACTGTAGCCCGCCATGAGATTCTCTAAGCAAGAATACTGGAGTGGGTTGCCATGCCTCGTCCAGGGGATCTTCCCCACTCAGGGATCAAATCTGCATCTCACGTCTCCTGCATCAGCAGGCGTGTTCTTTACCACTAGCACCACCAGGGAAGCCCACATTTGTCTCTAGGTTCTGGAAACCTTTCACCAACACAACCCACCCTCTGGCCTAGGGGTGCCAAGGCTCTGCTCTTACTAGCTTCAGGATACTGCACCGTATGGACTCCCTACACCCACTCCAATTTTTGTAAGCAGTCACTTTATTAAATTCTCCTCAAATTACTCTGTTTCCTGCCAGGACCTTGACTCATCACATGCCTGGGGGAAACTGGCCCCAGCCCGAGCTCCTGGAATGGTTTGTTTAAACCATCAGCAAAGTCCAGTCCATTGATTAAAGGGTGGACCCAAGATGTGTGATCCAATGAGAGCGAGTCTCATCTTGAGGCCTGAAGCAGCATCTCTTACAACAGGCAATATTGACTTAGTTGACCCCAAGGAA
Organism: Ovis aries; assembly: GCF_016772045.2. Classification (NCBI taxonomy): domain Eukaryota; kingdom Metazoa; phylum Chordata; class Mammalia; order Artiodactyla; family Bovidae; genus Ovis; species Ovis aries. The sequence goes on from NC_056066.1 coordinate 21,901,529, forward strand.
CCCAACATCTCAGTGACTTAAGTTTATTTCTTGCTCATATTACAGTACAATGCAGGAGGAGAAGGGGGCGACAAGAGGATGAGATAGGTGGATAGCATCACTAACTCAATGGACGTGAGTTTGAGCAAACTGGGAGATAGTGAAGACGGGGAAGCCTGGCATGCTGCAGTCCGTGGGTTCGCAAGGAATCGGACACGACTTAGCAGCTGAACAGCAACAAACAATGCGGATCAGCACGAGGTGGGGAGGGTCTCCTCTACAAAGTCATCAGGGGCTCAGGCGGCTTCCATCTGCTGTCTCCATTATTCCTTAGGGCTCCTTGCTCTGCTGCAGACATGCCAGGAAAAGCAGGAGTGTGGACTCAGACCTGAAAGTCGCATGCACGGCTCCCACGCACATTCCCATTGGCCAGAACCCAATCAAATGGCCCCCACCTAGCAGCAGGGGGCTGGGAAGCATAGTCTAGCTATGTGGCAGGACGAAAACAAAAGTCTGGTGAGCCACCTGCCAGCCTCTCCTTCCCTCTTCCAGTAAGGGGCAGCTGTATCAGTGATGACTGCATTTGGCAGCATGTGGCTGAAACTGAACTACCATGACTTAACCAAATATGGGCTTTGTTTTTATTATAATAAGGAATCTAGGGGTAGGCAATTCAGAGCTGCTCAAAGACCCAGACTTCTCCTCCTTATTTCTCTGTAATCCTTAAACAATTTTTATTCTCCTGGTTGCAAGATGGCTTTAGATAATTCTGTCCAAAGTCCAGGCTAGTGGAAGGGGGAAGACAAAGTGCAGTGGATGAAAGGACTGTGTCTGACACGTGTGGTCCCTTTCTTCAAAAGCTTTTCTGGAAGCCCCCTCTAGCAGACTATCTCTTTCATGGTCATGCTACCTTCCAAGAAGCCTGGGGTAAGGGTGCCAGGTAAAATATATAGGACATTCCATTCAACTCAAATTTCAGGCAAACCACAAGCCATGTTTTGTGTATGGGTGACTCATGCTGGGCATCCTGTTTTTATTTGTTTGGGGCAGATTTAGTAAGTCTAACCTGTGAAGATGTGTATTTTTTTTAATCTTTATTTATTTATTTGGCCATGCCAGGTCTTAGTTGCAGTGCATGGGATCTAGTTTCCTGACCAAGGATGGAACCTGGGCCCCCTGCATTGAAGTCTTAGCCACTGGACCACCAGGGAAGTCCCTGAAGATACGTATTTTTTTAAGGGCCATATTGCAACTTTGAAAAAAGTCCAGGTTCTGTTGATAATGAAGAGGAAGAAATGGACACTGGGCAAGCAACCAGAAATCCATGCCTCCCAGCAACCATGTGACCCAATACTCGCCAGTAACACAAAAGCAGAGGTGTATTGGGTGTGGCTTTCAGGAAAGTTTTGTCTTTCCCTTGGTATAAGTGGGCAGACTTGACTTTCCTGAACCATGGACATGAGTCTTATCAGCTTAGCAGCCATGTTGAGACTATGAGGTAGCAGACATGAAGACTGAGGCTGGGGGAGCAGAAAGATGGAAAGAATTCAGGTCTGGAAAGGATGGTTGCACTGCTGTACCAACCTGGTGACCGTCTTCACACCCCCAGACTTAAGACCAATGATACACTACCATCTAAACTGTCACTACTATGCCTCTTTATCAGAACATGAAAAATACCCTGAGAATTACATCAACCCCCAACAGAGAGTACAGATGATGGAACTTGCCCCAAACAAAGCCAGACCCACCAGGATGAACTGATCCTCAGGCCCACCATTTATCTAGTTACACGAGCCAACAAATAAATGTCCTTATTGTTTAAGATAATCTGTGTTGGGCTTTCTGTTCCTTGGAGGGAGAACATCCTAACCGATAAAACCAGATTCTTCAGCATAATACATACACTTCTCATGGATTTGACAACATTTATCTCATTACACCAAGGCACAGAAATAAAATTAACATGAGGTCATATAACGTGGCAGGCATTTTTAAATAGGAATACATAGTTTTTCAAAAGTTCAAAGTGAAAATCATACAATTAAATGTCTTTGTCAAGCATGTTTTTCCCCTATTACTCTATGTATTTTGTAAGGCCTGTAAATAGATTAAAATTTTTAGTATTAATTATTCCCACTGGTTCTGTAGTCATGCACTGAAGGGTCGAATTTTTAAGTTTCAATAATTGGACTCTGGAGACTCACAGAGAGGAAGAACATACGTTAACATGTCATATTCTATTCTCAACATGTGAGTGTCATTATCTCCCAACTCAATAATGCTTATAAATGTACAAGCTACGTATGAGCTACTGAAAGTCTTTAAAATCCTACAGCTTGACATTTATAGCTATCCTCGCCAGCAGGAGCTCACTGCAGATGGGGTGCACTTACTGTTTCAAGCTTGCCCTCTAGGTTCTTTGGAAACACTGTAAAATATTGTGGCAAAAAAGCCAAAACCATGACCCACATCCTCCTTTGGGTTTTCTGTGACTGTCACTGTTTGTAACACATTGAGTGGGAAGAGAGGCCACAAAAGGAAGTAGATGAGGGATTAAGTCTCAAGGCTACATCTGCACCAAGTAATTCGGTCATTCTTATCAAAGTCATGTAGGGAGGGAAAATCCGGGAATGGAAAAACACAGTGAAAATAGTTATCTCACTGAGTTGACTGATGCATGCAGTCAAAACCCTTGACCCCAACTGACCTAAACTGGCTCCTTTTTTTCATTATTACTAACTGGAGTATAATTGCATTACAATGTTGTGCTCGTTTCTGCTGTACAACAATCTGTTTTGTCTACCTGGCTGCGCCACATCTTTGTTGTGGCACATTTGATCTTTGACTTGCGTTGCAGCATGTGGGATCTTCATTTGTGGCAAGCAAACTCTTAGTTGCAATATTTGGGATCTAGTTTCCGGACCAAGGATCAAACCGGGGCCCCCTACATTGGGAGCATGGAGTCTTAGCCCCTGGACCACTAGGGAAGTCCCTAGACTGGCTCTATTAACATTCTCGCCTCCCTGACAAGGAAAACCAACTAGCTGTGGTCTCCACTTACATAGCAACACCAAACCCAGTTACAGCAACTTCAGAAACCTGGAGTCCAGGTAAAATTTTGTGTCAGAAGTTCCCTCTGTCAACTAAGTTGAGCATTACCAAGAGAGATCTTTTTGCTAAAAAGGGATCCTCCAGCTAACAGTTATTACAAGGATGGAAACTGATTTTTGGTATGGCTTCATTCATCCCTCAAGGTAGTTGGGGAAATAGAATTTCTTGTGATGCTTGGGTCAGAAGTCTTTCAGAAATAACCCACCAAGTTAGCATCAAGTATACTTGCTCTTATATAAGGTTATCCACGCTAATAAATACATTTCAGGGTTAAAATTACTCAGTTCTCTCTCATTCTCGCTTCCTCTCCACCCATCCTATATATTATGTTATATATCTATTGCTATTATTATATATATATGTATTATTGTACATTATATGTAAATACACAGTATTAAATACACACTTCCCTCATAGCTCAGCAGTAAAGAATTCACCTGCCAATACAGGAGACACGTGTTCAATCCCAGGGTGTGGAAGACTCCTTGGAAAAGGAAATGGCAACCCATTCCAGTATTCTTGCCTGGGAAATCCCATGGACAGAGGAGTCTGGCAGGCCTCAGTCTATGAGGCTGCAAAGAGTCAGACTTGACTTAGCGACTAAACAACAACAATTATATATACAGTACATATAGTATTATTTCTATATATTTGAAAAACAATACCATATATGTACTCTCTGTATAACACTATATATTTTATGTGTATCATACAGAGAAAATGCTGAATATAGTATTATAAATTGAATACAATATCTACATACCAATATAACAACTTGCAGATTTATATATACCTGTAAACAAAATTTTGTAATCTTTTAGAAAATTCATTGAATAAACTGAAGTACAAACATCTCCCAAATAGGGCAATCCTTGCCCCAGAGTTCCTTGTAAAGATTTCCAACACCCAACACATTTTGGGACACAGCTCCAACCTTCTACTCATCCTCAGAGTTATCAGAGGAAGGAATTAAAAGCAGATAATGGTTAAAGGACAGAATGAATGAACTATCACCATCATTTCTCAAGATTTTGTGACACTTCCCACTTTCTACTTCTGTTCCTTTGGAGTAAATTAAGGAAGCTTTGGTAAAGGGGATAAAATTCCATAGTGACCCAGGACAATCTTCAGATTTTCATTTCTGTGTCTCCCCTCATTTCCTAAGGGCTTTCCAATGGCCTGGTGGCTACTGACCTTCTACTGGCTTCTCACATTTTATTCTAGTTTTGAAATAGTTGCCATTTTCATCCTTCAGAATAGCTGGCTTGACTACATTTCTCACTCTTTTAGCTGCTATGTCAATACTTCAAAACATTCAGTCACTTAATTCAGTCAAAAATTGTCACAATGTTTACATTGTGTTGACACAGCCCATGGCATTGGAGGAAATACAGCTCATTAAGTTCTTGGTGCTTCTTTATGGAGCAGAGCTACACACTGTAACAGAGCTACAAATGAAACCAGACCATCATGACAAAGGGCAGGAAATGATTTACTATTGGGGGGTCAGCAACATGCCAGGCACCATGTTAGAATTCACCAACATCTTAGCTCATCTAATCACACAATAATCCAAGCCCTTCATGCTATCATCCATAGTTGGACTGAAAATGACGGTCTTGTGGAGTTCCTCTTTACACCCTAATATTCAACAAAGGCAGGAAAAAATTATGTGGTTTTTTTTCTTGAAATACAGTTTCATGGTTTCATTTTCTTGAAGTATATTTTGTTTTGTTCCAAATTGATATGGCTCTTTTAGGATGCAGAGGGCTCAGCCTCCAAGTAGCAGGCACCCAGAAAGTGGATTTTAGAGGATTGGACACACATGCAGAGGTGGTGCTGGTGGAGGAAGGGGAGAGTGGAGGATGGGGAGGCTGGAGAGAGGCATGTGCTCACCCCTAAGGACAGTACCTGTGAAATGCATACTCAGGACAACCCATCTGAATTCCTACTGTGTGCAGACACAAGTCTAAGGGAGTTTAAGGAAACAGGCTGCTGCTGCTGCTGCTAAGTCGCTTCAGTAGTGTCCGACTCTGTGCGACCCCATAGACGGCAGCCCATGAGGCTTCCCCGTCCCTGGGATTCTCCAGGCAAGAACACTGGAGTGGGTTGCCACCTCCCTCTCCAACGCATGAAAGTGAAGTCGCTCAGTCGTGTCCGACTCTTAGCGACCCCATGGACTGCGGCCCACCAGGCTCCTCCCTCCATGGGATTTTCCAGGCAAGAGTGCTGGAGTGGGTGCCATTGCCTTCTCCGAAGGAAACAGGAGGAGACACTAATGTGCAGGAGTGCTAAGGAGCCATTTAGGGAGGGCTCTAAGGGCCTCGCAATGAGAATGTCCTGAGGCGCAGCATCAGGGCAGAAGAGGGCCTGGGGCATCCCGAAGAGCAGAGAGTAAATAAAGAAATCTCTAAAAACAGTCCAAAAGAGGCTGTTTATATAAAAATGGAGTTTATATTTTAAATGAACTATTCTATCTTTATTAGAAACATTTCTGTCTTTAAACGCATTAGAGAAATATCCACACCTTATATACCTGCTCGTCCTCTCTGTTTTGTGCCCAGAGGGAGTCCAGCCCCGGGCTGGTACTGGCCTGAGCCACTCTCATCACTTGTGAAGGAAAGGAAGGGGGCATCCTTAAAAGTCACCCATTCACCTCTCCTGGACTTTCATAAAAATCTCGATGTGGTAAGGGAATTGTCTCAGGCGGAATAGATTTGCCCCACAATTATAAAACTCGGCAGATTCGTGTCTTGAATGACAATCGTAGAGAAGATAATTAGATCCTAATTTCTGCTCCAACGTCCTGCAGTTCTCAATAACTAATTGGTAATTTACTCGTGAATCTCTCTCTGCTGTATCTCACATTTGCACACCAAAAAGTCAAAGTCAAAGGCAATTTCTTCCTATCTTATGTTTTTCTCAAATTAAAAAATTTGTATCTCACACACAGTCTTAAAAGGTATGAAATAAAGCATTCTTTGAAGTTTCCAAAGAGTTATTAAGATGCTAGTAAGCCTTTATGGATTTATTCTAAGGGAAAAAAGAGGGAAGGTGGCTGAGAGGAAGAAAGAAAAATGACTCCATAGTAAAATCTCTCTCTCTCTCTGTCTCACACATAGACACACACAAACACAAACGGGATTGTGCGTGCCATGGGCAAAGGGGTCTTCAAATGCTCTTTTTCTTACTGCTAACACATTCTATTTACAGAAAGTTCAGAAACTATTCTTAAAAGGGAAAAAAGTAAAAGTCACTTCTAATTCTATCTCCCAGAATTAACCATTGTTGGTATTTTTAGGTTGACCCTTGGCATTAAATTCTTTGAAGAGAACATCCTGTGTTCTTTAAAAAAAAAAAAAAACAACAACAACTAATAATAGTAAATTAAAGGAGGGATCCAGCTGCCTCCCTAGACCCTTTACCTGCCTGTGAGTGGCACTATAGTGTGATACCCACACCTACCCCCAGTTCGCCTCACCTGATCCTACCCTAAAACCTCTAACCCCATGAACAGACATCAGCTCCCACTTGGCCAAAGTCCTGATGCCCAAAATGGGAAGAATGTCAGATCTAAATAATTAAAATGAAGTTTTGGTTTCTCTGTTCATTCACATTCACATAAAATTTTGCTAGATCTGTACAAATCAAGACATGCGTACATTATGCCATTTGCACCAACATGGATGGACCTAGAGGTTATACTAAGTGAGGTAAATCAGAAAAATAAAATTACCTTATGATATCGCTTATACATGAAATCTAAAATTTGACACAAACGAACTTATCTATGAAACAGAAACAGACTCACAGACACAGAAATCAGACTTGCCAAGGGAGAGAGGAGGGGAGGGATGGATTGGGAGTTTGGGATTAGCAGATACAAACTATTCTATGTAGAATGGAAAACAAGGTTCTACTGTATAGCACAGGGAACTATATTCAATATCTTTTGATAAACCATAATGGAAAAGAATATGAAAAAGAATATATATAAATAACTGAATCACTCTGTTGTGCAGCAGAAATTAACACAGCACTTCAAATCAATTATATGTTGATAAAATAAACATTTTTTTAAAGAATGCATATATTAGCTTATATAATATTATACATCAACTATATTTCAATTACATGCATACATATGTGCATGCTCAGTTGTTAAGCTGTGTCCAACTCTTTGTGACCCCACAGACTGAAGCCCACCAGGCTGCTCTGTCCATGGGATTTCCCAAGCAAGAATACTGGAGTGGGTTGCCATTTCCTTCTCCAGGGGATCTTCCTGATCCAAGGGTTGAACTTGCATCTTCTGCACTGATAGGCAGGTTCTTTACTGCTGAGCCATTAGGGAAGGAAATACGCATATATATAAATTTTAAAAGAATGTATATATTAAATTGTCTTATTAGAGCCATTTTGTGGTGTTTGTGAAATTCACTTCAGAAGACTCTCCGGAGCAACTGCTTCTGGAAAAGAATTTCCATGCAATTTAAGGGACAGAACTTAATTTTTATGGGCCCTGAAATCTATATAATTTAGAGAGGTGATTTCTTTAAGAAAAAGAATATCATGAATGCAAAACATAGCATAAAAATAAATATTTATCTAGAATGAGAAAAGAATTCCCAGCCAGTAACAGATATTTAAAACTAGACAAATACCACAAATATAACAAAATCCAGAAAAATCGGTGTAATCTGTCCATGACCTGGCTGACCCACCATTACAATATTTATCCACAGACCAGTTTCCAACTTTACTTGCTTCTTCTCTGCTCCCTGCCTCCTGGAAACACCAGGACCAGAGGACAGGTTTCTATCACAACTTGGCCTCTGGCCCCACAGCTTCCTTTCACAATACCAGGCCAGTTGGCACAGGGGGCATGTTGCCAAGTCCAAGCTTTTACTCTGCTCACCACAGAAGGCCAGTGAATCTGAGAGATGAGATATTGAGGCAAGGAATATTACTTTATTTGGAAAACCAGCTGACTAAGATGGCAGACTTATGTCTCAAAATAACCATCTTACCAGGGTCTGGATACCAGGTTCTTTTATAGATCAGAGACGATGGGGAGGCAAGGAAACAAAGTAAAAAGGCCATTAACCTTGCAAATATTTCCAAGAATGGCTAGCCTCAGAAACAGGGATGTGTTGATTTTTTCCTTCCTGTCATCTGCAAGTGGATAGGGTTCTGAACAAAAGCACTTTAGTTTATAGGTCAAGCAGAGGGGCAGGATTCTCTGAGGCAGGCCGTTATGTATGATTATAACAAAAGCAATGAAAAGGAAGTCAAAGAAACAGTTTTAACATGGAGTTAACTGACTTCTCCCTACAACAGGTGGGAGGGTATTTTATACCCATTGCTGCACTAGACAGCTGGCAACTGTTAGTCTATAGCCTAACTTTGAACCACATAAATATAACCCACTATGTATGCTAAGTCGCCTCAGTCATGTCCAACCCTTTGCAACCCTATGAACCAAGCTCCTCTGTCCATGGGATTCTCCAGACAAGAATACTAGAGTGGGTTGCTGGGCCCTCCTCCAGGGATCTTTCTGACCCAGGGATCGAACCTGCATCACTTATGTCTCCTGCATTGGCAGGCGAGTTCTTTACCTGGGAAGCCCTCCTAAATATATTCCCAACTCAATTTCCCTTAGCCAGATCCGCAAAAGCCCTATGGCCACTTCCAAGACCACTCAGCTTGAGGGGAAGTATGACAAGAAGTCAGAAGAGACACAATGGTCCCAACCAACTGCAATGGAAAAATCTTACTTTTGCTAATTTCACTAAAACAACTACCATAGGAACACAGTGCCTTTGGGAAGGGATCACACCCTGGGGATCCCTGTTTAAGCCTCATTAGCTTCACTTCCACTCCATGGTGTATTCATACTTTTGACGAGCACTTTTGTCCAGCATCCCAGAAGCTGGCATCCCCAGAGAAGCTGAAACTGGTAAGGGAGTGGTCACCAAATCAGGTAATATATACACAACGGACTTGAGGGGGCCTGGAGAGAAATTCTAGAATATTCTCCCAAGTGGAGAGGGGAGAGCCAGCCATAGTTCAAGGCAGAAAAAAACACACCAAACATGAGCCCCAGAGAAAAGTCGCAAGGGACACCCTCCAAATTACAGCATAGATATGCGAAGGAGCTGCTCTTCACAAGGGGTAACTCTATACAGTTCACTCAATGAGCAGCAGCAGCTGTTTATTTATTTAAGGGTGGTGAGCAGCTCTCCCAGATACTGCCAGGGAGGCCAGCAAGTTCTAAATACAAATTGTCTTCTAATAATTTGAAACCCTTAATCTTGATAGGATCCTCTGTTGGAAAAATGCAGCACGGGGAATCTCACAACTCCAGCCTCTGAGAGTTATTGGTTTTATGATTCTAGATAAGGTACTTAGCTGCTCTGAACCTCAGTTTCCTCACCCATAAAACGGATTTAATACTACTCACCCTAGGATTGTTAAGGCTTCATGATAGATGTGACAATTATTCCACAAATGAAAATTTCAACCAATAGTAGCCATTATTATACAGCTGTCTTTCCCATTTACTTTGCCAAGTTTGGTGACCTTGCCTGTTACACAAATAAATAAGTGCTTGCTTGTTAAATAGAGATTAAAATCAAATGTAGGCCATTGCAGAGTATTGAGTAGAGTTCCCTGTGCTATAGAGTAGGTACCTTTTAGTTTTCTATTTTATATGTGTACTCAGTCAAGGCCGACTCTTTGCAACCCTATTGACTTAGACAGGCTTCTCTGTCCATTCAGTTTTCCAGGCAAGAACACTGGAGTGGTTGCCATTTCCTACTCCAGGGGATCTTCCCAACCCAGGGACTGAACCTGCATCCCTTGCATCTCCTGCATTGGCGGGTGGGTTCTTTATCACTGTGCCATTTGGGAAGCCCATCTATTTGATATATACTAGTGTGTGTATGTCAATCCCTATTGCCCAATTTACCCCTGCCACTCTTCCCCTCCAAAAGTTCTAGTCTTTAAGTCAGTCCTGATTACTTTGGAATTTATAGAGCCTTCACTTATAAATATATACATAAACTTTGTTACTTGTAACTAATACCTCCTCTTCTCACTCCACTCCCACCCTCCCCAGATAGACACCTTCAACTCACATCTTTAGAAAGGTTTTATTTTTAACAAATCAAAGACTGATCAATATATAATCTGACCATATACTCTCAATTTTCCTGACAACAGAAAGCAGAGCCCCCCTACCCCACCCATGAATCCATGACTTTTTCTCAAAGAGGAAAAAAAACTCAACTCATTGTTTTAGACCACTAAAATGTGAGACTGTTTGTTATCACAGGATAATCTAACCTGACCTGACTCTTACAAGTTCTATATAAGATAATATAATAAAATTTGTTGTGGATCACAACGAACTGTGGAAAATTCTGATAGAGATGGGAATACCAGACCACCTGACCTGCTTCTTGAGAAATATGTATGCAGGTCAAGAAGCAACAGTTAGAACTGGACATGGAACAACAGACTGGTTCCAAATCGGGAAAAGAGTACATCAAGGCTGTATATTGTCATCCTGTTTATTTAACTTATATGCAGAATACATCATGCAAAATGCCGGGCTGGATGAAGCACAAGCTGGAATCAAGATTGCCGGGAAAAATACCCTCAGATATGCAGATAACACCACCCTTTGGGCAGAAAGTGAGGAGGAACTAAAGAGTTTCTTGACAAAAGTGAAAGAGGAGAGTGAAAAAGTTGGCTTAAAACTCAACCTTCAAAAAACTAAGATCATGGCTTCCAGTCCCATCACTCCATGGCAAATAGATGGAGAAACAGCGGAAACAGTGAGAGACTTTATTTTCTTGGGCTCCAAAATCACTGCAGATGGTGACTGCCGCCATGAAATTGAAAAATGCTTGCTCCTTGGAAGAAAAGCCATGACCAACCTAGACAGCATATTAAAAAGTAGAGACATTACTTTGCCAACAAAGGTCTGTCTAGTCAAGGCTATGGTTTTTCCAGTGGTCATGTATGGATGTGAGAGTTGGACTATAAAGAAAGCTGAGTGTCGAAGAATTGATGCTTTTGAACTGTGGTGTTGGAGAAGACTCTTGAGAGTCCCTTGGATTGCAAGGAAATCAGTCCTGAATATTCACTGGAAGGACTGATGTTGAAGCTGAAACTCCAATACTTTGGCCACCTGATGGGAAGAACTGTCATTGGAAAAGACCCTGTTGCTGGGAAAAATAGAAGGCAGGAGGAGAAGGGGATGACAGAGGATGAGATGGTTGGACAGTATCACCAACTCAATGGACATGAGTTCGAGCAAGCTCTGGGAGTTGATGGTGGACAGGGAGGCCTGGTGTGCTGTAGTCTATGAGGTCGCAAAGTCAGACATGACTGAATGACTGAACTGAATAAAATTTCACCAATTTAAAATATGTTTTAAAAAATAAATGAACTGGAATGTGTTAGTAATTCCTCTGAATTACAGAGATTTTAAGAAAAAGGTGTTACATCTAACAACAATCTGCTGTGATATTCCCACACCAAAACCATCCATTACACCATACACTGGAACTCTCTCAGCCATCCTATCACTGGAGAATAAGTGATGTTATTTGAAGTGGTTTTGCTCCCAGTTGTTTCCTTTCTAATATGTGTCTATAAAGTAAGTAGGAGGGGATATATCCAAATGGAGAATGGTATGGACAAAAGCAGATGAATCTAGCTTTCAGTCACATCTCTATAACACACCAGCTGGTAACCCTGAGCATGTCATGCCCCTCCATGCATTAAAAAAAAGAAAGAAAGAAACAAGGATAATACCTCCCAGCACAGAAGCTGGTCGGTGGTAAACCTGGCTGGTACACAATAAAACTCAGACGGTGGCCTGACATTGTCAGAAATTGTCCAGAGCAGAAGCCTTCCTTTTCACACTTAACTCCCTTTGCGTTGTTCTGCCTGGGGTGGCAAGCCTGCAAATGGAGTTGGCAGACAACATGTTTCAAAATGAATCAACTCTTCTTCTTCCTCCAGTTCATGGTTCATCAGCTAATTCCATCTCTTGGGTTGGAGATCCCTGCTGTGGCATTTTTAGATGCACACATTCAATTTCATTTTTAAATTGGAATTTTGATAGCCCATAAAAATAATTCAGATATACCTATGAGAGTCTCACTCAAGTTTCCCCCGTGGGAAGCAGTGTTGGGAGATTATAAAGAATTGGGGTTTGGGAATGAGTCAGGGCAGGGGTTGAATCTCAGTTCTGCCTTTGACTACGACCTCCGGCAAGTACATAGTTCTCTAATTCTCAATTTCATTATCTCTATAAGAGGTAATAATACCTGTCCTAGAGCATGGTTATAAAAGTGAGCTGAGCATGCATGCTGAATACAGCACATTACCTGGGACACAGTAACTGCTCACTTAAAAAAAAGACCAAAAAATAAAAAATTTCTTAGCATGCTGTATTTCTGAGTTTTTGACATTGCTTATTAAAATTTAAGTTCCTGTCAAGAGAGTGGTGGTTTCAAGACTGAACATGTCAACAGTCTCACTGTTCCTTCTTGTATTGAGAGGGCTCACTTCAACACCACTTGGATTTTAAATGTAATATCGTCCACAAATTGGAAACCACTAGTCACTAGTGTGTTACAAAATGAAAACAAACTCCATGCAAGCTGATTTCTTCTTAATCACTCAATAAAACTGAAAATTATTACAATCCTGTTTTGTGTTTCCAGTCCAAAAGAAGCAGCATCCATGGAACAAAGGAAAATCAGTTGATTCACTGTAATAAACTGCTGAAAACAGGAGGACTCAAGCTCATTTCTTTACTTTTATCAAGAACTCACTCTGCGGCAGGCACTTCCGGGGGACACAGTGATGAGCTAGACAAAGTAGCTGCCTTCGTGGAACTCATATTCTAATGGAGGAAACAAGCAAATACATAAATAATAAAATGTACTATTTATAATAGAGATTATTTGCTTTTGAGGGGAGGGGACTATATTGTTCGACATGTGGGGATCTCAGTTAAGCAAGAAGGGATAAAAACTATGTTCCCTGAAGTGGAAGTTCTGGAAAGCCAGGAAACTCCCTGGAAGTATTTGCTTTAAAGAAAAATAAGAGAGGATAAGAAGATAGATGTTGGGGGAGGCAGCATCTTTAGTCGTGGGAGAAGATGCAATCAGCTCAGTGATGCAAACGAGCAAGCTAGTGATGACCTGGAGTAAGAGCCTCCCTGGAAGAGGCAGTAAAAGCCTTGAGGCAAAACGAATTTGCCAAGTCCAAGGTAAAAAAGCCAACCAGTGTGACCAGCAGAAGTGAGTAAGAAGAATTGTAGGAAATGAGGTTAGAGAGCAAAGCAGCAACCAGATCTTATAGGTCTCTAACCCATGCTGCAAACCTGGATTTGATGTTAGGTGCCCTAGGAAGACTACAAAGTTTTGAGCAGGAGAGTGACTTACAGTTTTAAACAATCACTTCAGTTTCTGTATGAAAATGGGCCACTAAAGAGCTAGAGTGGAGTGGAGCCAGGGGACCTATTAGGAAATTGCAATAGCTGAGGGGAGAGATTATTACAGCTGAGATTGAAACAGTGGTGGTATCGGAAGCAAAAAGTGATCATGTTTAGGGTATGTGTGTGTGTGTATATATATATGTATGTATGTATGTATGTATATATATGTATGTATGTTTGTGTGTGTGTGTGTATATATATATATATATGTATGTATTTAATTTTACTTTTGGCTGTGCTGGGTCTTTGTTGCTGGCATGGGCTTTTTCTTGTTGGAGTGAGTGGGCTTTAGAGCACAGTCTCAGTAGCTGTGACACTAGGGATTAGCTGTTCCACAGCATGTAGAATCTTCCCGAACTAGGGATTGAACCGTGCATTGGCAGGAGAATTCTCAACCACTGGACCACCAGGGTTATATTTTGAAAACAGTACTTGCTAAACAACAGAATGTGGGATACGAAGGAAAAACAGGAACAAAAGGCAAGTCCTAGATTTCTGTCCTTAGCAACTGTGTGAAATGGGGCACCATTCGCTGAGAACACTGGAGGGCAAGTAGGTTTAGATGAGAAAGTTAATAATTCTATTAGATATTAGTTTGAAATGCTTATTTGACATCCAAGAGGTGCTGAGTAGGCGGCAGGATATATAAATCTGAAGCTCAGGGAAGGAGTCTGGGTTGGAAAGTTGAAATTCACCAGTATTCATGAGCAATGGGACTAGAAAAGGTCAAACCAGTTCTAATGGATTCAGAGAAGCCAGCTCCTCCTCCATGACCTGTGATTCAGCAGCACTCTCCCTTAATGCTTCAGAACTCTTGAAAGTCATCACTTTATTTAGAGGGAAGAACCATGGAACAGCTGGCTTCCTCCAGAAGAGGCCAAAACAAGGCTTGACTGTGAGGTATAACCAACACCCAACATCTTGCACAGAGAGAAAGGAGCAGATCTACAGAGATCAAAGAACCAGGGCCTTGAAAAGGTCACACAAATACATCCAGAAGTCAGAACAACCGGAAGCATGGTTTTCAGAACTCAGCAATTGTTCTCCAAAAAATGAATGTGAGGCGCCATTCGTCATCTGAGGCAGTAGATCAATTAACATCTCGGAACTGAGAACGGCAAATAAAAACATCTGGAGTCACTAGAATTCTTCAAGAGTCCCAGCTGTTAAAAAACAAAATGTTTACCTTGTTTGCACCTATAATTAGGGATCAAGGCTGCACCAAGGCAGAAAAGGCATTTTACTACTTCATGTGCTGATTTATGACACGCCTACCTCATCTGAGACGTGAAGATCATTCATGCTTCCTGAAATATAGGTCATCAGTCAAATCTCTCAGAACATATTACAACATGGAAAAGAAATGACTTTTTTTTTTAAATGATATATTGCACTGTCTCAAAGCCCTTTATGGTAGAGAAGGGTTCAAGGCCACTGGCTTTGACATACATGGCCCCAGAGTTTTTATTTGTATGATAAAGTAGAAGTTGTCCTCTCCAAATCGATTTTCTCTTCACCTGTACAAGATTAGCGTTCAGTAATTCTTTCTACAGGTGTTTTGTATCAAATCAATTCCCAACGCCGCTCACGGTCACCTAACGGAAAGGTTAGCATGGTTAGCAGCTGGGGGCAATGGCTGGAGATACAAAAAAAGACTACACCAGATGTTTAACAACTGAAGTTTCCACTGCTGTTGCTTTCTGATGTTTTGTTGTTCTGGTGCTATTTACTTCAGTTTAGTCACTCGGTCGTGTGCGACTCTCTGTGACCCCATGGACTGCAGCACGCTAGGCTTCCCTGTCCATCACTCACTCCCAGAGCTTGCTCAAACTCATGTTCATCGAGTCAGTGATGCCATCCAATCATCTCATCCTCTGTCGTCTCCTTCACCTCCTGCCTTCAATCAGCTTACTTACCGACATAAAATGTTTTTTAATAATAAAAATAATCGCCTATCAAATTAAGTATAAACTTCAATCTGATATATTTGGAACCACAAAATGAACCCAAACCCTTTCCGGTCTCATAAACACTGCACCTCCTTCTAAACTCCACTAATAATAACAACCACAGCAACAATAATAATAGCTGACACTTTTCAAACATTTACTATAAATCAAGTGCAGTTCCAAGAGTTTCACATATCTTAAAGAATTTAGTCCTCACCTCTTTATAGACAGAAGACTAGAGCTCAGAGAAGTTAGTGACTAGCCCAAGGTCACACAGTAGAATGCAGCAGAGTTGGGATTTAAATCCAGGCAACCTGGAGCGTGAGCCTACACACTTAACCACTTACAGCTCTGAACTAGATGATTTTGTGGGTCCATCTCTACCCTGCATCTTCAATACCCTCCTTGAAAAACATCCATTTTGTCAAAGCCCATTTCAAATCTTCCATGAGGCTTTCTTGGCTACACCCATCAAATTAATGTCTATTCTTCCTTGGAGCTTATGCAGCATTTTCTTCAGGTTTTCATATCTCTCTGATGACCCTAACTCTATTCATTTTTATATATAAATTTATTCACTTATTATTTATTTTTGGTTGTGCTGAGTTTTCGCTGATGCATGGGCTTTTTCTCTAGTTGCAGCAAGTGAGGGCTACTCCCTATTTGTAGTGTGAGGCTTACATTGCAGCAGCTTGCTTTGTTGCAGAGCACGGGCTTTGGGGTGCACGAGCTTCAGCAACCGCGGCTCCTGGGCTCTATAGCACACGCTCAACAATTGCGGCACAGGGGCTTAGTGGCTCCATGGCAAGTGGGATCTTCCCGGACCAGGGATGGAAGCCACGTCTCCTGCATTGGCAGGCAGATTCTTTTCCACTGAGCCACCAGAGAAGTCGCCTAATTATATTCTACCTTTATTTATTGTTTGGCTTTTTTTTTTTTTTTGGTCTTAAACCCTTCAGTAGCCTGTACATCAATGAGCACAGAGACTAAATCGTCTTTGTCCCTGCATCCCAGGCAGCAACCAGCAGAATCCCTGGAACACTGAAGCCCCTGCATAAATGTGTTCATGAACTTTTCCTCTTTCTTTCAGTCTAAATTTTCCAGGGGGCAAAACAAAAACAAGTCTTGACTTACAGTCTGGTATCTTGTGGCCTGGCCTTGTGTTATGTCAACCTCAACACAGCTGAGAGAAAGCCAGATAGGTATTGCCTTATTTTCTATAAAGTCATTTCAGGGAAAAAGACGACTGTGTGGATTGGCACTTACCACGTAACCTAGGCGAACAAACGTCAAATAGTTGTGCTTCTAAAAGCTTCAGTCATAATCCAGTTTTACAATTTCATGAAGGTGAATATAGCTTTTGGTCTAAAATAAAGGAGAATGGGGGAAGGGAGGATTGGATGAAAGCAGTCAGAAGGTCCAAACTTTCACTTGCAAGATAAATAAACACTAAGGATGTAATGTACAACATGATAAATATGATTAATGCTGATGTACGCTATACACAACAGTTAAGGGTGTAAATCCTAAGTGCTCGCATCACAAGGAAAAAGATGCTTTCTATTTATTTAATTTGGCATCTATATGGCTTCCCAGATGCTCATTAAAAATACTGAGGCAAGTCAAATAGTGATGGTATGTAGCATCACTATACATACATCACTACACCTTAAACTTATACAGTGCTGTAAGGCAACTAAATCCCAATAAAACTGAAGGATATTAATATATACACAATCTGCAAACATTATTCAGTTTTCACCAGTTTTACATTCAGGTACTTGTGTGTATATTTAAATGCAATGTTATCATGTATAGAGTCATGTGACTACTACTGTAGCCAAAACACCTAACAATTCCATTATGTTGATACCTTGTTATACTTTTTTCTTCTATTTTTATTGAGATATAATTGACACACAGCCCTGTATACATTTAACATGTGACTGTTGTACTGTAATTATGCAAAGTGTTAATTAGCAGGAACTAGGTGAAAGGTGAAACGCTGAGCTGGAAGAAGTACAAGCTGGAATCAAGATTGCCAGGAGTTATATCAATAACCTCAGATATACAGATGACACCACCGTTATGGCAGAAAGTGAAGAGGAACTAAAACACCTCTTGATGAAATGAAAGAGGAGAGTGAAAGAGCTGGCTTAAAGCTCAACATTCAGAAAACGAAGATCATGGCATCTAGTCCCATCATTTCATGGGAAATAGATGGGGAAACAGTGGAAACAGTATCAGACTTTATATTGGGGGGCTCCAAAATCACTGCAGATGGTGACTGCAGCCATGAAATTAAAAGACGCTTACTCCTTGGAAAGAAAGTTATGACCAACCTAGATAGCATGTTAGAAAGCAGAGATATTACTTTGCCAACAAAGGTCCATCTAGTCAAGGCTATGGTTTTTCCAGTGGTCATGTATGGATGTGAGAGTTGGACTGTGAAGAAAGCTGAGGGCTGAAGAATTGATGCTTTTGAACTGTGGTGTTGGAGAAGACTCTTGAGAGTCCCTTGGACTGCAAGGAGATCCAACCAGTCCATTCTGAAGGAGACCAGTCCTGGGTGTTCATTGGAAGGACTGATGCTGAGGCTGAAACTCCAATAATTTGGTCACCTCACGCGACGAGCTGATTCATTGGAAAAGATCCTAATGCTGGGAGGGATTGGGGGCAGGAGGAGAAGGGGATGACAGAGAATGAGATGACTGGATGGCATCACCAACTCGATGCACATGAGTTTGTGTGAACTCCGGGAGTTGGTGATGGACAGGGAGGCCTGGCATGCTGCGATTCATGAGGTCGCAAAGAGTCGGACATGACTGAGCGACTGAACTGAACTGAACTGAGGTTAAAGGCTGGGACAAGACAACATGGCAGAGGAATAGAATGGGGAGACCACTTTCTCCCCCACAAATTCATCTAAAGATCATTTGAATGCTGAGCAACTTCCACAAAACAACTTCTGAACGCTGGTAGAGGACACCTGGCACCCAAAAAGGCAGCCCATTCTCTTTGAAAGGAGGTAGGACAAAATATAAAAGACAAAAAGAGAGACAAAAGAATTAGGGATGGAGACCTGTCCTGAGGAGGGAGTCGCGAAGGAGGAGAAGTTTCCACATAGTAGGAAAGCCAATGGAGAAGCTCTATACAGTCAGAAAAAACAAGACTGGGAGCTAGCTGTGGCTCAGTTCATTAACTCCTTATTGCCAAATTCAGACTTAAATTAGAGAAAGTAGGAAAAACCACTAGACCATTCAGGCATGACCTAAATCAAATCTCTTACAATTATACAGTGGAAGTGACAAATAGATTCAAGGGATTAGATCTGATAGAGTGCCTGAAGAACTATGGATGGAGGTTAGTGACATTTTACAGGAGGCAGGGATCAAGACCATCCCCAAGAAAAAGAAATGCAAAAAGGCAAAATGGTTGTCTGACAAGGACTTACAAATAGCTGAGAAAAGAAGAGAAGCAAAAGGCAAAGGAGAAAAGGAAAGATATACCCATCTGAATGCAGAGTTCCAAAGAACAGCAAGGAGAGACAAGAAAGCCTTCCTCAGTGATCGATGCAAAGAAACAGAGGAAAACAATAGAATGGGGTAGAC
This sequence comes from Ovis aries, assembly GCF_016772045.2. Taxonomy (NCBI): domain Eukaryota; kingdom Metazoa; phylum Chordata; class Mammalia; order Artiodactyla; family Bovidae; genus Ovis; species Ovis aries. The sequence goes on from NC_056066.1 coordinate 21,920,701, forward strand.
TAGAGATATCTTCAAGAAAATTAAAGCTACCAAGAAAACATTTCATGCAAAGATGAGCACAGTAAAGGACAGAAATGGTCTGGATCTAGCAGAAGCAGAAGATATTAAGAAGAGGTTCAAGAATACACAGAACTGTACAAAAACGATCTTCACGACCCAGATAATCACGATGATGTGATCACTCACCTAGAGCCAGACATCCTGGAGTGTGAAGTCAAGTGATGATTAGGAAGCATCACTATGACCAAAGCTAGTGGAGGTGATGGAATTCCAGTTGAGCTGTTTCAAATCCTGAAAGATGATGCTGTGAAAGTGCTGCACTCAATATGCCAGCAAATTTGGAAAACTCAGCAGTGGCCACAGGACTGGAAAAGGTCAGTCTTCATTCCAATCCCCAAAAAAGGCAATGCCAAAGAATGTTCAAACTACCGCACAATTGCACTCATGTCACACGCTAGTAAAGTAATGCTCAAAATTCTCCAAGCCAGGCTTCAACAGTACCTGAACTGTGAACTTCCAGATGTTCAAGCTGGATGTAGAAAAGGCAGAGAAACCAGAGATCAAATTGCCAACATCCACTGGATCATTGAAAAAGCAAGAGAGTTTCAGAAAAACATCTACTTTTGCTTTATGGACTACACCAAAGCCTCTGACTGTGTGGATCACAACAAACTGTGGAAAATTCTGAAAGAGATGGGAATACCAGACCACCTGACCTGCCTCCTGAGAAATCTGTATGCAGGTCAAGAAGCAACAGTTAGAACTGGACATGGAAAAACCGACTGGTTCCAAATTGGGAAACGAGTACGTCGAGGCTGTATACTGTCACCCTGTTTATTTAACTTATATGCAGAGTACATCATGCGAAATGCCTGGCTGGATGAAGCACAAGCTGGAATCAAGATTGCTGGGAGAAATATCAATAACCTCAGACATGCAGATGATACCATCCTTGTGGCAAAAGTGAAGAGGAACTAAAGAGCCTCTTGACGAAAGTGAAAGAGGAGAGTGAAAACGTTGGCTTAAAACTCAACATTCAGAAAACTAAGATCACGGCATCCGGTCCCATCCCTTCGTGGCAAATAGATGGGGAAAAAATGGACACAATGAGTGACTTTATTTTCTTGGGCTCCAAAATCATTGCAGATGGTGACTGCAGCCATGAAATTAAAAGACACTTGCTCCTTGGAAAAAAGCTATGACCAACCTAGACTGCATACTAAAAAGCAGAGACATTACTTTGCAAACAAAGGTCCATCTAGTCAAAGCTATGGTTTTTCCAGCAGTCATGTATGGATGTGAGAGTTGGACTGTAAAGAAAGCTGAGTGCCGAAGAATTGATGCTTTTGAACTGTGGTGTTGGAGAAGACTCTTGAGAGTCCCTTGGACTGCAAGGAGATCCAACCAATCCATCCTAGAGGAAATCAGTTCTGAATATTCATTGGAAAGACTGATGCTGAAGCTGAAACTCCAATACTTTGGCCACCTGATGCAAAGAACTGAGTCATTGGAAAAGACCCTGATGCTGGGAAAGATAGAAGGCAGGATGAGAAGGGGATGACAGAGGATGAGATAGTTGGATGGCATCACCAACTCAACGGACCTGAGTTTGAGCAAGCTCTGGGAGTTGGTGATGGACAGGGAGTGCTGCAGTCCATGAGGTCACAAAGAGTCAGACACGACTAAGGGACTAAACTGAACTGAGGTGAAACGTTTACAAGAATATCTCTCTATTATTTCTTGAAAGTATATGGGAATCTACAATTATCAATAAGAAACTTTAAAAAATGAAGGATATATAAAATAAAGAAGGATATGAGAGGCAGGAAGAAGAAAAGGAAAAGCTGGGCTTTTTCTTTTAGGAAACTCAGCCCAAAAACACCCTGTGTAACTCAGTGGCAGGTGGCTGACTAGCTAAAGCGTGAGGTGTCTCTGCTGTTGGCTTGGCAGGTTCAGGTTACCAAGAAAATGAAGGCTCTGGTTACCTTGACAACACAGGAAACCCAGGGCTACAGCATGTTTGACTAAACTCCCTTTCAAAGCCTTCCTGGATTTAGTACCATTTTATTAGATCTACACCCCTGCAACTCTTGTTTCTATGATAGAGTAAAACTGCACTAGAAAAATTTTTTCAGGTAGATACTTTATTTGTTTCATAGACAAAGTTACAGAGCTTTAATAATTCTGATGCACCCAAATCCCCTATCTTGAGATGCCCAGGTTGTTATCTCTACCACCCAAAGCCTCTGAATAAGAACCCCAATTCTGTTCCAATTTACCGCAGTGAGATGGCATAACCCATCTTACCTTGTTTTTTTTTCACAAGCACATTACAGTGTTCTTTGGCCTAATGTTTGGGTGCTGAATATTTTAGTCTTAATTAAAAAGACAAAATTCAGAAATTGCCATTTGATGAGATCAAGTTATTTCCTTGGGAATCGAGTCAGTTGCTGCTGATACTCAGTGAAACAGGCACCTCTGAAACTCTGTGCCGACCTCCTAGCCCTGGTCTCAGCTACTCTCTTGCTTCCCCCTCAGCCTTCTCTAGCTCTCTGCAGGCTCGTGGGAAGGACCGACCTGCAAGACTTTCTTTTTTTTTTTTTCAGTTTTTTATTTTTTTAATTTTAAAATCTTTAATTCTTACATGCGTTCCCAAACATGAACCCCCTCCCACCTCCCTCCCCATAACATCTCTCTGGGTCATCCCCATGCACCAGCCCCAAGCATGCTGTATCCTGCGTCAGACATAGACTGGCGATTCAATTCACATGATAGTATACATGTTAGAATGCCATTCTCCCAAATCATCCCATCCTCTCCTTCTCCCTCTGAGTCCAAAAGTCCGTTATACACATCTGTGTCTTTTTTCCTGTCTCTGCAAGACTTTCAAACCTAGAATCTCTGGAGTGCTACTCCTCTGAAAGTTCTAGGGTCCACTCTCTAGGATCCCCACACACACCACTCCCATCGGCCAGAGCCCATGGGGCCTTGAGTCCTCTCCCTGGGTCATTGGAGGATGATCTTGGCCAGCCTGGTCAGAAGCCAGGATAGACTTCCCATTAAAACTGTTGTGGGTAGTATATATATACCATGCATGCATGCTCAGTAGAGTCCGACCCTTTGCAACCCCATGGACTGTAGCCCTCCAGGCTCCTCTACCTATGGGATTTCCAAGGCAAAAATACAGGAATGGGTTGCCATTTCCTACTCCAGGGGATCTTCCCAACCCAGAGATCAAACCCCTGACTCCAGCATCTCCTGCATTGGCAAGTGGATTCTTTAACACTGAGCCACCTGGGAAGACTATAGGAAATGTATATATACAGGTTCAATCAGGAAAAAAAAAAAAAAATGAAATCTTGCCATTTGCAAAGACATGGATTAACCTGGAGGGCATTTTACAAAATGAAGTTAAGTTAGAGAAAAACAGATACTGTGTGCTTTCACTTATATGTGGAATCTAAAAAACTGAACAAACAAATGACTATAATCAAACAGAACAGACTCACAGATACAAAGAATAAACTAGTGGTTGCCAGTAGGGAGAGAGTTGGGGGAATGGGCAAGATATGAAGAGAAGATCAAGAGGTACAAACTACTATGTATTAAATAAGATATAAGAATATAATGTACAACACAGGGAACATAGCCAATATATTATATTCACTTTGAGTTCAGTTCAGTCTCAGTCGTGTCCGACTCTTTGTGACCCCATGAATCGCAGCACGCCAGGCCTCCATGTCCATCACCATCTCCCGGAGTTCACTCAGACTCACATCCATCAAGTCCGTGATGCCATCCAGCCATCTCATCCTCAGTCGTCCCCTTCTCCTCCTGCCCCCAATCCCTCCCAGCATCAGAGTCTTTTCCAATGAGTCAACTCTTCGCATGAGGTGACCAAATTATTGGACCTTCAACTTTAGCATCATTACTTCCAAAGAAATCCCAGGGCTGATCTCCTTCAGAATGGACTGGTTGGATCTCCTTGCAGGCCAAGGGACTCTCAAGAGTCTTCTCCAACACCACAGTTCGAAAGCATCAATTCTTCGGTGCTCAGCCTTCTTCACAGTCCAACTCTCACATCCGTACATGACCACTGGAAAAACCATAGCCTTGACTAGACAGACCTTAGTCAGCAAAGTAATGTCTCTGCTTTTGAATATGCTATCTAGATTGGTCATAACTTTTCTTCCAAGGAGTAAGCGTCTTTTAATTTCATGGCTGCAGTCACCATCTACAGTGATTTTGGAGCCCCAAAAAATAAAGTCTGACACTGTTTCCACTGTTTCTCCATCTATTTCCCATGAAGTGATGGGACCAGATGCCATGATCTTCGTTTTCTGAATGTTGACCTTTAACCCAACTTTTTCACTCTCCTCTTTCACTTTCATCAAGAGGCTTTTTAGCTCCTCTTCACCTTCTGCCATAAGGGTGGTGTCATCTGCATATCTGAGGTGATTGATATTTCTCCAGGCAATCTGGATTCCAGCTTGTGTTTCTTCCAACCCAGCTTTTCTCATGATGTATTCTGCATATAAGTTAAATAAGCAGGGTGACAATATACAGCCTTGACGTACTCCTTTTCCTATTTGGAACCAGTCTGTTGTTCCATGTCCAGTTCTAACTGTTGCTTCTTGACCTGCATACAGATTTCTCAAGAGGTAGGTCAGGTGGTCTGGTATTCCCATCTCTTTCAGAATTTTCCAGTTTATTGTGATCCACACAGTCAAAGGCTTTGGCATAGTCAATAAAGCAGAAATAGATGTTCTTCTGGAACTCTCTTGCTTTTTTCCATGATCCAGCGGAGGTTGGCAATTTGATCTCTGGTTCCTCTGCCTTTTCTAAAACCAGCTTGAACATCAGGGAGTTCGTGGTTCAGGTATTGCTGAAGCCTGGCTTGGAGAATTTTGAGCATTATTTTACTAGCATGTGAGATGAGTGCAATTGTGCAGTAGTTTGAGCATTCTTTTGCATTGCCTTCCTTTGGGATTGGAATGAAAACTGACCTCTTCCAGTCCTGTGGCCACTGCTGAGTTTTCCAAATTTGCTGGCATATTGAGTGCAGCACTTTCACAGCATCATCTTTCAGGATTTGAAACAGCTCAACTGGAATTCCATCACCTCCACTAGCTTTGTTCATAGTGATGTTTTCTAAGGCCCACTTGACTTCACATTCCAAGATGTCTGGCTCTAGATTAGTGATCACATCATCGTGATTATCTTGGTCGTGAAGATCTTTTTTGTACAGTTCTTCCATGTATTCTTGCCACCTCTTCTTAATATCTTCTGCTTCTGTTAGGTCCAGACCATTTCTGTCCTTTATCAAGCCCATCTTTGCATGAAATGTTCCCTTGGTATCTCTAATTCTCTTGAAGAGATCTCTAGTCTTTCCCATTTTGTTCTTTTCCTCTATTTCTTTGTATTGATCGCTGAAGAAGGCTTTCTTATCTCTTCTTGCTATTCTTTGGTACTCTGCATTCAGATGCTTATATCTTTCCTTTTCTCCTTGGCTTTACACTTTTCTTTTCACAGCTATTTGTACGGCCTCCCCAGACAGCCATTTTGCTTTTTTGCATTTCTTTCCCATGGGGATGGTCTTGATCCCTGTCTCCTGTACAATGTCACGAACCTCATGCCATAGTTCATCAGGCACTCTGTCTATCAGATCTAGACCCTTAAATCTATTTCTCACTTCCACTGTATAATCATAAGCAATCTGATTTCAGTGTTGACCATCTGGTGATGTCCATGTGTAGAGTCTTCTCTTGTGTTGTTGGAAGAGGGTCTTTGCTATGACCAGTGCATTTTCTTGGCAAAACTCCATTAGTCTTTGCCCTGCTTCATTCTGCATTCCAAGGCCAAATTTGACTGTTACTCCAGGTGTTTCTTGACTTCCTACTTTTGCATTCCAGTCCCCTATAATGAAAAGGACATCGTTTTGGGGTGTTAGTTCTAAAAGGTCTTGTAGGTCTTCATAAAACCGTTCAACTTCAGCTTCTTCAGCGTTACTGGTTGGGGCATAGACTTGGATAACTGTGATATTGAATGGTTTGCCTTGGAGACGAACAGAGATCATTCTGTCGTTTTTGAGATTGCATCCAAGTACTGCATTTCAGACTCTTTTGTTGACTATGATGCATACTCCGTTTCTTCTGAGGGATTCCTGCCTGCAATACTAGATATAATGGTCATCTGAGTTAAATTCACCCATTCCAGTCCATTTTAGTTTGCTGATTCCTAGAATTTTGACGTTCACCCTTGCCATCTCTTGATTGACCACTTTCAATTTGCCTTGATTCACGGACCTGACATTCCAGGTTCCTATGCAATATTGCTCTTTACAGCATCGGATCTTGCTTCTATCACCAGTCACATCCACAGCTGGGTATTGTTTTTGCTTTGGCTCCATCCCTTCATTCTTTCTGGAGTTATTTCTCCACTGGTCTCCAGTAGCATATTGGGCACCTAATGACCTGGGGAATTCCTCTTTTGGTATCCTATCATTTTGCCTTTTCATACTGTTCATGGGGTTCTCAAGGCAAGAATACTGAAGTGGCTTGCCATTCCCTTCTCCAGTGGACCACGCTCTGTCAGACCTCTCCACCATGACCCACCTATCTTGGGTTGCCCCCGCAGGCATGGCTTGGTTTCATTGAGTTAGACAAGGCTGTGGTTCTAGTGTGATTAGATTGACTAGTTTTCTGTGAGAATGGTTTCAGTGTGTCTGCCCTCTGATGCCATCTTGCAACACCTACCATCTTACTTGGGTTTCTCTTACCTTGGCGTGGGGTATCTCTTCACGGCTGCTCCAGCAAAGCGCAGCCGTTACTCCTTACCTTGGACGAGGGGTATCTCCTTACCGCTGCTGTTCCTGACCTTCAACGTGGGACAGGCCCTCCTCTAGGCCCTCCTGCGCCTGCACAGCCACTGCTCCTCGGGATGCTCCTCCTGGCCCCCGGGCCTGGCCTCGGCGTGGGTGGCTCCTCCCAGCTGCCGCCCCTGGCCTCAGACGCGGGGTGTCTCCTCCAGACCACCCCTGACCTCGGACGAGGGATAGCTCCTCTTGGCAGCCAGCCTGACCTCGGACGCGGGGTGTCTCCTCCCGGCCGCCGCCCTGACCTCAGACACGGGGTATCTCCTCCAGTCCGCCGACCCTGACCTTGGACTCAGGGTAGCTCCTCCTGGCCGCCACTGACCTCGGACGTGCGCCGGCTCTCGCAGCCACCTGCGCTTAGTGCGCCGGCTCTCGCAGGCGCACATGACCACTGGAAAAACCATAGCCTTGACTAGACAGACCTTTGTTGGCAAAGTAAGGTCTCTGCTTTTCAATATGCTATCTAGGTTGGTCATAACTTTTCTTCCAAGGAGTAAGTGTCTTTTAATTTCATGGCTGCAGTCACCATCTACAGTGATTTTGGAGCCCCCAAAAATAAAGCCTGACACTGTTTCCACTGTTTCCCATGAAGTGATGGGACCAGATGCCATGATCTTCATTTTCTGAATGTTGAGATTTAAGCCAACTTTTTCGCTCTCTACTTTCACTTTCATCAAGAGGCTTTTAGTTCCTCTTCACTTTCTGCCATAAGGGTGGTGTCATCTGCATATCTAAGGAGATTGATATTTCTCCAGGCAATCTGGATTCCAGCCTGTGCTTCTTCCAGCCCAGCGTTTCTCATGATGTACTCTGCACAGAAGTTAAATAAGCAGGGTGACAATATACAGCTTTGACATACTCCTTTTCCTATTTGGAACCAGTCTGTTGTTCCATGTCCAGTTCTAACTGTTGCTTCCTGACTTGCATATAGGTTTCTCAAGAGGCACGTCAGGTGGTCTGGTATGCCCATCTCTTTCAGAATTTTCCACAGTTGATTGTGATCCACACAGTCAAAGGCTTTGGCATAGTCAATAAAGCAGAAATAGATGTTCTTCTGGAACTTTCTTGCTTTTTTGATGATCCAGCGAATGTTGGCAATTTGATCTCTGGTTCCTCTGCCTTTTCTAAAACCAGCTTGAACATCTGGAAGTTCACGATTCATGTATTGCTGAAGCCTGGCTTGGAGAATTTTGAGCATTACTTTACTAGCATGTGACATTAGTGTAACTGTGTGGTAGTCTGAGCATTCTTTGGCATTGCCTTTCTTTGGGATTGGAATGAAGACTGACCTTTTCCAGTCCTGTGGCCACTGCTGAGTTTTCCAAATTTGCTGGCATATTTAGTGCAGCACTTTCACAGCATCATCTTTCAGGATTTGAAACAGCTCAACCGGAATTCCATCATCTGCACTAGCTTTGTTCGTAGTGATGCTTTCTAAGGCCCACTTGACTTCACATTACAGGATGTCTGGCTCTAGGTGAGTGATCACACTATCGTGATTATCTTGGTCGTGAAGATCTTTTTTGTACAGTTCTTCCATGTATTCTTGCCACCTCTTCCTAATATCTTCTGCTTCTGTTAAGTCCATTCCATTTCTGTCCTTTATTGAGCCCATCTTTGCATGAAATGTTCCCTTGGTATCTCTAATTTTTCTTGAAGAGATCTCTAGTCTTTCCCATTCTGTTCTTTTCCTCTATTTCTCTGCATTGATCATTGAGGAAGGCTTTCTTATCTCTTCTTGCTATTCTTTGGTACTCTGCATTCAGATGCTTATATCTTTCCTTTTCTCCTTGGCTTTTCACTTCTCTTCTTTTCACAGCTATTTGTAAGGCCTCCCCAGACAGCCATTTTGCTTTTTTGCATTTCTTTTCCATGGGGATGGTCTTGATCCCTGTCTCCAGTACAATGTCACGCACCTCCGTCCATAGTTCATCAGGCACTCTATCTATCAGATCTAGTCCCTTAAATCTATTTCTCACTTCCACTGTATAATCATAAGGGATTTGATTTAGGTCATACCTGAATGGTCTAGTGGTTTTCCCTACTTTCTTCAATTTAAGTCTGAATTTGGCAATAAGTAGTTCATGATCTGAGCCACAGTCAGCTCCTGGTCTTGTTTTTGTTGACTGTATAATAACTTTAAATGGAGTATAATCTACAAAAATATGAAATCACTGTTTTACACCTGAAACTAATATAATATTGAAAATCAACTATTCTTCTATTTTTTAAGTATTGTAATGGTAGTTAATGGCAACCCACTCCAGTACTCTTGCCTGGAAAATCCCATGGACAGAGGAGCCTGGTAGACTGCAGTCCATGGGGTCGCTAAGAGTCAGGCACGACTGAGCGACTTCACTTTCACTTTTCACTTTCATGCATTAGAGAAGGAAATGGCAACCCACTCCAGTATTCTTGCCTGGAGAATCTCAGGGACAGAGGAACCTAGTGGGCTGCCATCTATGGGGTCGCACAGAGTCGGCCATGACTGAAGCGCCTTAGCAGCAGCAGCAGCAGTTAATATCTGTATCACTGGTGATACCATAAAATATGAACTAAATAGAATTATATAGACTGGCCTAATCACCCTTCTGGGACTTCCCTGGTAGTTCAGCTGGTAAAGAATCCACCTGCAATGTAGGAGACCCTGGTTTGATTCCTGGGTTGGTAAGATCCCCTAGAGAAGAGATAGGCTACCCATTCCAGTTCCTTGGGTTCCCTGGTGGCTCAGATGGTAAAGAATCTGCCTGCAATGCAGGAGATCTGGGTTCAGTCCCTGGGTTGGGAAGATCCCCTGGCAGAGGGCATGGCAACCCACTCCAGTATTCTTGCCTGGAGAATCCCATGGACAGAGGAGCCTGGTGGGCCACAGTCCATGAGGTCGCAAACAGCCAGACACGACTGGGCAACTAAGCACAGCACAGCAACCACCTTTCCACACCTGAGATCACTCTTTCTATCAGGAACATTTTCTAAGTTCCAACCAGCTAAGTTAGAAACTCTAGAAACTTAATATTCAGTTGGATTATGCCCATATTTATAGTTTTTCAATGTACTTTACATAGTATAAATCCTTTTATTATTTTAAGATCATAAAGATTCTTTGCAGAGAAATATAGCTGAGGAAAATCAATTACTTGTTTTGCTAAAAAAGAAGAAAATAGCAGTCATTATGTTTAATGTATTAAATATAAAAGTAACATTTAATATATTTAAAGTTATTACTGAATTTATTTTTTCATGCTTTTAAAATTAATAACAAGTAGAGATACAAGCTCAGAACTTAAAATATTATCTCTCAGTGTTGGCTAGTTTATGATATCAGAAAAATCTTAAGATTAGAAGAAAACATAATCAACAAAGTTCCATTTCCTGGATTTAGTGTCTTTAGTGATGTCCCCCCAGAACAGGGGGAGAGCACTCATTTCAGAAACAGAACAGGGCAAGAAGAACAGTATCAACTTCTCCCAAACTGTCTACAACTTTTGGCATGTGTAGCATTTTTTTACTGAGCCCCATTTTCTGGGTTTTCACTCTCATATTTCCTGCCCCTTCTGTTGCTTTATTTTTATCAGCTTCACAGATTTGTGAAAAGGGGGATTTCTTCCCAGACTGAACCATGTTTCTCTATCCTTTCACATGTTTATTCCTGGGCATACATTCAAGCTTCTGTCCTGATTTTATATTAGTATCTCTCTAACACGCAATGAACTCCTCCTTCACAGAGTCAGGAGCTAGAAAACTGATGCCTGAGGAAAAAAAAAGAAGAGCAAGAGGCCAGGCCAGCCTGAGCCAGGCCAACAAGCTGCCTGTGGACCGAACTCTTTCAGCTCCCAGATTCTGTTCCCATGCAGCACATCTGAGGCTGTTCTGCCTCCTGCAGCATCTGGAAACATCTCTCCCTACACGGAGCCCCATGAGTGGATGGATGTTTTGCAAAGCATCAGCACAGCACTAACACAATCGCAGCTGGCATCCCTGTCTTTATGCTAGAAAAATGTCCTTAGTGTATACTCACGCCAAATGCTCTGATGTTGATGTTTAATCGTCATGGTCATAAGAAGTCATGTGCTAGAGGTTGGAAAGAGACTGGCCTGTGACATTTTTCTCCACACCTAGAGAGCAAGGTCCAGGATGAGGAGGTTCATGTCCTGCAGGGAAATCAGGTGGCAAGGGCATCTGGATCCAGTATGGCCAGTGAGAAGATGACAACCCTACGCAGCATCAAAGAAGAATTAAAAGACTAAGGCTGTGGGGTTTTCCTGATGGTCTAGTGGCAAAGAATCTGCCTGCCAATGCAGGGGACACAGGTTCCACCCCTGGTCCAGGGAGACCCCACATGCAACGAGGCAAATAAGAAGTGTGCCACAAGTACTGAGCCCATGACCCACAGCTACTGGAGCCTGAGTACCCTAGAGCCCGGGCTCCACAGAGAGAAGCCACTGCTGCAAAAAGCCGGAGCACCACAGCTAGTCAATGGCCCTCACTTGCTGCCACTAGAGAAAGTCGGGGCACAGCAACAGAGATCCCACACGGCCAAAAAACATACAGACGAAGAAAGAAAGAAAATACATCTTTAAAGAAAGAAAAAAAAGACTAAGACTGTGAAGTTCTATAAAATCAGACCACGATCTGTGAACCCATTTCTCTCTCAGCACATCTTGGTTCTTAAATTTACCCTTATTTCCTCTAAAAATGCTCTGTTGTACTGGCTGAGGGATACACAACTTACCTGGACAAACAGAAGAAAGGAGGCATTTTATAACAATCTATAGGTAGTTTGTATGTGCAAAGTATCTAGAGCATTTCAACATATTAAGTGGCTAAAAGAACTGACTGCTGTTTACCAAGCCAGGACTGGAGAAAGGATTCATTTGTTCAAATACCTCTGTCTAAGGTGGTTGTAAACCAAGTCACAGGCAAAGTGACATATGGAATGTTCTCAAGGGCCAGAGGAGGGAGGACCAGAAAGAAAAAAAGCAACAGGGAACCCTGAACGTATTGCTGCCTTGGAAACTGGACAGGCTCCTTCTCATGGCCAGGTTTGAGGTCTCAAGAATTTCTAATCTCATGAGGGCCTAGAATCCTGTAGCCTTGGGTTTCTCAGCCATGCACACCTCAGGGAATGAATGATCAGGGGACTGATTAAGAAAGCTAATTGCCACACTCTGGTGAGTCTCCAGTTAGAATCTGTCACAACTCCCCATCCCAGGAGTGGGAAGTGGCTAATGAGTGTGGTTAAAGATCACTAGAGGGACTTCCCTAGTGGTGCAGTGGTTAGCACTCCACACTTCCACTGCAGAGGGCATGGGTTTGACTCTGGCTGGGAAACTAAGATCCTGCAAGCCATGAGGCATAGCACACACACATCCCCGCCCCAAAACAAAAAATGTAGACATTCATTCAAGACGTCCAAATCCCTGGTGAAAAAAAGAATCAGCCTGTCTGTCAACCTGCAAGACCAAGCATAATCTAGCCTCTTGGTAGGTAGGCACTTCTAGCTGATATATCATATTAACATTATTAGCTACCAATAGGTATTGGATCTTCACAACATGCCAGGAACCATGCCAACCACTTTACATGCATTATCACCTTAAATATTCACAACCACCCCTACCCCCTGGGGTAGAACAGGTGCAAACATCGTCCTGTGCTCCTTTATCCATCCTGCCCCATTGAGGATGGGGCACTCCCCCACCCTCAGTGTAAGGATGTTCTAGCAGAAATACAAAAAGTCTATTCCCACTTACCAAGTACTGTTATGGAACTCAAAGGAAATAATTTGAGAGAAAAGGGTGCTTTTATGAAGATGTAATTTATTTTTAATTTTTACCTAAAAGAATTATAATGAAAACTAGCAATCTTCCATCCCATCCCTTCCCACAACTTCACTGGCCTAAACCTTGGGAGTCACAACTTTAAACTCTTTAAACTTATTCTTATATTAATTTTCTTATTACTAAATTATGTACATATACTGCTGCATGGTGATTTCTCAATAGTACATATTTTCTATGGACTTTCTGTTGTAGATAAGCATCCACACCATCACCTCCCTCCTTTCCACTCTCCAATCTCCCAAAGTAATTATATCATAAGTTTAGGACTTCCCTGGTGGCTCAGATGGTAAAGCATCTGCCTTTCAATGTAGGAGACTTGGGTTCGATTCCTGGGTTGGGAATATCCCCTGGAGAAGGAAATGGCAACCCACTCCAGTACTCTTGCCTGAAAAATCCCATGGACACAGTCCACAGGGTCACAAAGAGTCAGACACGACTGAGCTACTTCACTCAGGTAAGTCAATAATTTATATTTACACTTTTTTTTTTTTTTTTTTGGCCTCACGAAGTGGTGTGTGGTATCTTAGTTCTTCAACCAGGATCCCCCTACATTGGGAGCACAGTCTTAGCCACTGGACCATCAAGGAAATCCCTATAGCTGGGTTTAAATCACAGAGCTGTAAAGTAAAAGAAAAAAGTCCATTTTACGTATGACAATTTTTTAGCCTTGTTGAATGTAAGTGAATTATTTAAAAGTCAGGTAGAGATATGTGAAGTTGTTGGTTTTTATTTTTTAGTTTTTTAGCATAAAGAAAATTTAGATAACAGGAAGTATGGAAGTAGACTAGTTCCAAGATTGGTTTGGAGACTCACTGACACCACCAGAGACATGGGCTTTTTCCAATTTTCTGCCTCACCATCTTCAGCAAGTTGGCTTGTCTCCAGACTAGCACTGCTCCTGGTTAGCAGATAACTGTAGCAATTCACATGCAGCTCTTGAAGGTACAACCGTAGTCAATAGAAAAGAGACTGCTCTTTACTTTGTGATTCCCTTTGTTTTTCAAAATTTTTGTCAAAGCTGTGGTTTTTTTCAGTAGTCATGTACAGATGTGAGAGTTGGACCATAAAGAGAGCTGAGCACCAAAGAACTGATGCTTTATAATGTGGTGCTGGAGAAAACTCTTGAGAGTCCCTTGGACTGCAAGGAGATCAAAACAGTCAATCCTAAGAGAAAGTAGTCCTGAATATTTACTGGAAGGACTGATGCTGAAGCTGAAACTCCAATACTTTGGCCATCTGATGTGAAAAGCTAACTCACTGGAAAAGACCCTGATGCTGGGAAACATTGACAGCAGGAAGAGAAGGGGGAGAGAATGAGACGGTTGAATGGCATCACCGACTCTATAGACAAGAATTTGAGCAAGCTCTGGGAGTTGGTTTCCCTGGTGTGCTGCAGTCCACAGGGTTGCAAAAAGTTGGACATGATTTAGCGATTGAACAGCAACAAAAATACATAATATAAAATTTATTATTTAAACCGTTTTTAATTACACAGTTCAGTGACATTAGGTACATCCACATTGTTGTGCAACCATCATCACCACTCACCTCCAGAACTTCCTCATCATCTCAAACTGAAACTCTGTCCCCATTAAATAATAAGTCCCCATTTCCCTCTCTTACCAGCCCCCGGTAACCATGGTTCTACTTTCTGTCTCTATGAATGACTATTCCAGGCACCTTATGTAAAAGGAATCATGATTTCGTCTGTACTTTCATGTCTGGCTTATAGTACCTAGCATAACAGTTGCAAAGTTCACCCATGTTATAGCATGTATCAGAATTTCATTCCTTCTTAAAGCTGAATAGTATTCCATTGTTTGTACATACTCCATTTTGTTTTTTCATTCACCCATAATTGACATTTTGGTTGTTGACACCTTTCGACTAACATTAATAATGCTGCTATGGACGTTGGTGCTCAAATATCTATCTGAAGCTCTGCTTTCAGTTCTTTTTGTGCAGAAATGAAATTGCTGGATCAAATGATAATTCTATTACCTAGTCATTGTTTTCCACAGTGACTGCACCATTTTATATTCCCACCAGGAATGCAGAAGAGGTGCCAATTTCTCTACACCAACACTTGTTTTCTGTTATTTTAGTAACAGTCATCCTAATGGGTATGAGGCTTCCCTGGTGGCTCAGATGATAAAGAATCGGTTTGCAATGCAGGAGATGCAGGCTCAGTCCCTGGGTTGGGAAGGTCCCCTGAAGAAGGGCATGGCAACCCATTCCAGGATTCTTGCTTAGAGAATTCCATGGATAGAGGAGACTGGCTACAGCCCCTGGGGGTCCCAGAGTTGGACCCAACTGAGGGACTAACACTAATGCGAGTGAGGTGATATCTCATTGTGGTTCTGGCTTGTATTTCCTAATGATAAATGATATTGAGCATATTTTCATATGCTTATTGGCTACTGGTAGATATTCTCTGCAGAAATGTCTATTTAAGTCCTTTGCTCATGTTGAACTAGATTATTTTGTTTTCTTGTTGTGGATTCTTAGGAGTTCTTTATATAGTCTGGATATTAATCCCTTGTCAGGTATATAATTTGTAAATATTTTATCCCATCCTGTGGGTTGACTTTTTAGTCTGCTGATAGTATCCTTTCATGCACAAACATTTTAGATTTTTATAAAGTCCAATATGCCTACTCTTTTGTTTCATTGCCTGTGCTTTTGGTGTAATATCCAAGAAATCACTGCCAAACTCAGTATCATAAGGTTTTTCCCCTATGTTTTCTTACAAGAATTTTATAGTTTAAGGTCTTATATTTAGGTCTTTGATCTATTTTGAGTGCATTTTTGTATATCGTATTAGGTAAAGGGAAGATCTTATTTAAACACTTTAATTTTTATTTAGTACCATTTAAAATAATTATTAAAATATTAAATTTATCTTTACAAGCCCTTCCAACTATTTCCTGAATTTATCTAAAATCTTGTATTTTAACATACTTCTCACAAACAATCTCAATACTGGAAAGAAAGTGTTAGTCGCTCAGTTGTGTCTGACTCTTTGCAACCCCATGGACTGTAGTAGCCCTCCAGGCTTTTCTGTCCATGGGATTCTCTAGGCAAGAATACTGGAGTGGGTTGCCATGCTCTTCTCCAGGGGATCTTCCTGGCCCAGCGATTGAACCCGGGTCTCCTCCACTGCAGGCAGATTCTTTACCATCTGAACCACCAGGGAGCTCAATACTGAACTGCTTGCAAAACAATTCTTACCCAAAAGGTACATTCATACATTCCTCTAGGATCTGTCCAATAGAATTTTCCATAATGAAGGAAATTTCTTGGCACAGTCCAAGACAGTAGCTACTAGACACATGTACTTAAAATATGGTGTGTGTAACAGAGGAATTGGATTTTTTATTTAATTTTATCTTTATTCAAATTTAAATAGTGGCTAGTGCCTGCCATATTGTACAATGTCTATATAAAAAACAATGTCTAGAGTCTCTAAATTTTTTCCCAGAAAGTTATATACTCAGACTATATTATTCTAGCTTTTCCCACAAAAGCCGTCAACACCTCAGATACTATACCCTTAGTTTAACGTTAGATATAAGGAATGCCAAAAGAAAAACATCCTTAAATTTCCTACAGAATTCCTGTTAAAGAAATCACACTTCATGATAGCCTCTGTTCCTTCTATAAATGCCCTTTATGACAGAGTTCTCTCATACCCAGTATTTTTAAAGCATTTTTTTTCATCTCTTGGCATTAAGGTATGCTTCCTTGTACTACATAATAAGGTCCTTATAATCTTTCATCTTTCCCTTCTTTTCTTGGTTGCTAAGAAACCCAGGGCTAAGAGGAAGTACTTTTTGATGAATTGTAATTGTTCCTCTTAAACTTAGTTTTCTAGTTATAATCATTTTCTCCTCTTGCTCCCCCACCTTATGCTCCCATAAAATACACTCTCTGTGCTTGTGATCTTCTATCTTGATTGTAATGATTTGGTAGTAGCTGTTTCTTTTATTTCCTTTTCAAGTAGTAGCTAGAGAGATGTATTAGTGATGCGGCTATTTTAACCTCAATGCTATTCAGATACAACTAGAAGGTGTAACTTGTTCATTTTCTATAACCATTTCATCTTCTCACAAGCCCCCATCCACTTGGGTAGTAGACAGGGTGAGGGAAGAGCTATTTAATCTGCTAGTTCGTGGTATCTTGACCTCATCAGGTTTAAATAATCCATCTCAGTTAGATCAGTTTCTGTTGGGTGAATTTTCAATGTTTAATTTTTCCTCTGCCTGCATAGTAAGTTGAAAAGTGTTCCCCCAAAAGTCATATCCACTTGGAGCCTGTGAGTGTGATCTTATGTCTTCTTTTCCAAGAGCTCTCAAAATGGGGATCAAGTTATACAAAGCCTCCTTAACTTTCAGCTTCCCTCTCTCCTCATCTAAAACCTGGGATGCTGATCCAAGGAGGGAAGTCAGGACTCATGTTTCTGATGCTGGCTTCCTCCTCCTGTGCTTCTTCATTCTACATCCTCGGGACTGAACGGCGCCAGATTCTACCACTTCCCACGTATATCATAGCCTTGGCTTATGGAGAAGACTAACGTTCAAATCCCCCAGCTTTCGATGCATTAAAAGGAGCTTAGAAACTTAGAAAACACTTCCTCTATTTCAAAGTCTGATTTTCAATAGTCTTGCTGTGGATTCAAACATCCTATTTTGGATATCAAACACTTAACATTGATTCGTTCTTTCTTTTTTCATTTCTGCATAATAATCTTAATCCTCCCCAAGGCAAGTAAATGCCCCTGGCAGAATAGGCGGAAATTCACAGCAGCACTGAAGGCAGACAAGAAAAGCCAAAATGTATTGGTAGATACATAGATGATAGGCAGATATAGATAGATGGATGGTAGAGAAATAGATACATAATTTTATATTAGCCTCCTTACAGGGAGATAGAAAATAAATTCCACTCAAGTTTAGGTGAATTTGCTTTGGATCTTGTAATTCTTGTTGAGAGTTTTTAAGGAACTGAATCACCCAAATGGTATCGGTATGTAGACACTACATTTCTCATGTAGTATCTGAACTGCATAAGCATAAGCAGAGGGACTTAGGACCACTCCAGGAGCTGCACCCACTAGGAGCTCCTGGATTCCACTCCGTACCCCTTGACTGCCCAGTCCTTGGGTAGGTGACTTTCATCCTGGGGATCTGAAACATGAACTGGCTGCACCAGAGTTGCCTGTCCATGACAGCAGGGACCCACTCTGCAGCAGGTTGCTGAGGTCAGTCCTGCTGATCAACCCTTAGCCGCAAGGTACACCGTGGTGAGCCCTCCACCTCGGGACCCATGGGACAGTCATCAGACTCTGCTCCTCTCAGGGGTCCCAGACAAATCAACTGGAGCCTGAGAGTGATTCTCCCAGGAGCTCCAGCCACACCACGCCCTACCAGACTATCCCACAAGTTGAAGAGAACAATAGCTCACGGGCACTTCCTTACAACCCCTGAGAGGCACATACAGGCAGCGAGAACATCACGTTCAAGGGTCAGATATGATACCCAGCTGAGTGTGTCTCTTAGGGATTGGAAAAAACACCAGGGAAGCTGGGAACAAAGCTGAGAGCAGGAAGCGATTAATGTCGAGAGGCTAAGACAGATGGAAGCAGTGATGCACACTGAGGAGCTGCCACGCAATTTCATAATAAAGATCCATTAAAACGTATGTACCAGGGTGTAAGCTATGTTGCTCAATGAGCCACTCGGGTTTTAACTCCCCTGAACCTCCAGCCTGTGCATCCTGGGGCAGAAAGCACAGTGATACGAGGTGTGCAGAGAGGTGGGACACTGACTTGAGCTGAAACTTGCATGGAACTTGCCTCTGAGGCTGAGGCTGAAGTGAGGGGATGCAGAGAGGTGCAGCAGGAGGCGAGACCCCTATGCAGCTGAGCCAGTCAGAAAAGAGAGGGATCGTTTGAGTGGGAAGGCTCCTGAGGGTAACTGGGCCTGTGTTGACAGGTAGGAACCCAGGCCTAAGCCAATCAGCTCTGACATTTCCATGGCCACAGGGACTGCAAGTTCACACCTGGGGCAGGGGAGGACACAGGCAGACTTGGGTCTGATATTTGAAGGAGAGAGAGCCTCTCACCGGCTCACTCAGAACACGCATGAGAAGCACACATGCTCAGTCCCTAAGCCGTGTCAGACTCTGTGATTCCATGGGCTGCAGCCTCCTAGGCTCCTCGGTCCATGGAATTCTCCAGGCAGGAATACTGGAGTGGGTTGCCATTTCCTCCTCCAGGGGATCTTCCCGACCCAGGGATCGAACCCCGGGCCCCTGCTGCATCTCCTACTGCAGGCGGATTCTTCACCACCGAGCTACCGGGGCAGCCCATCAATAAGGAAGCAGGCGGACAAAGGCAGGTGGTGACCACCTTGCAACCCAGACAGAGGCCAGCCTCGGAATCAATACGATACCACTGAGGGGCAAAACAGGAAGAGAGAAGAAACCGCGTCATTAGTGATATCACTGAATGACTGGATCCAACCGGCCTAGTCCTGCCTGAGGTCTGGGCCCTCCCCTTAGGCAAAGCAGAGTGGTTCCCCATTGCCTGAACCAGCTGAGTTGGGTTAGGATGAAACGAAGGGACTCTTTTGTGACTGAGGTCCCCAGGAAGCCTCAGAAGGAGACAATCCATCCAAGCGCTTTTGCAGCCTCTGGCCCTTTGAGGACAACTCCAGATGGGAGTGGGCCATCCAACTCCAACTGCTTTAGAGCCACTTTCCTGAAGGCTGAGGAGGCTCTGGAGAGAGCCCAGGGCCCCCGGCATGTGCCAGAACGGCCAACAGGGCCGGCTGGCTCCAGACACAGTCTGACGGGCTCCTTTCTTCTATCACTACGTTCTCCATTTTCTTGTTGGCGATTAGAAACATTTCCTTCTAATTTAGATAATTTCCCCCTTTTCCTTTCGCCTGCCTTTAAAATAGATCAGTGCCGTAATGCCGCTCTACACACTGCCCTTGATTTTCCATGTTCATTTGTTCAAGTATTTGGTAGGTTTGCAGCCAAGAAGCCTTAGGCTCTGGAGCATCGTGTTCCTCCGTTTTCCCAAGCACTCAGTTAAAACCCGTGATGAAACTGGACAGGCAGGGCTTTCGGGCATTTTTCTGAAAGTTGAGCCCTACTCTTTGGCACCCGGACTTGTACCTAGTGGCTCCCGAGAGCCAAGAAGGCTGCCTTTCTGCGTGCCCCTCCCTCAACCAGCCGCGCACAAAACAGCCGATCATTCAGATTGCAGGAATTTTCTTTAGAGATTCTTCTAAAAGCTCGAGGCAGCGAACAATAAAATCTTGCAGCATAACATGCAAAGTGCTAGAAGAAATAAGCTCTCCTCATGTTTAAAAATCCCACAGAGGCGTGCAGAAGCACGGCCGTAGCCAGGAAGACAGGAAGTACTTGCATTTAAGTCACTAAGGAGGGAGAGTTGATGGTGCTGGTGCTTTGATCTCTGATCCTCTTCTGATCTGGCTTCCTTTGGTTGTTCTGCTTGCGGGGATACGTGTTCGTCTGAATCACTAATACTTTCTGCAGGTCTTGGCTTACACCTATTAAGCTAGACACACCCCGAGGAAATGGTGGATGAGGTAGGTTTGTACACAAAGGAAGCATCAGAGCAACTAGGCTCATGAGGCTCCCAGGCATCTCTGTTTGTGCTTCTGTGCATGGAGGGTGACAGTGGATTGTCTAAAAAGGAAGTAAAATTGTTGCGGTTCTAACCTTCAAAAATGGACCCTGGGGGCTCAGGGGTAAGGAATCCACCTGCCAAAGCAGGAAGCAGAGGTTTGATCCCTGATCTGGGAAGATCCCACATGCCATGGAGCAACCAAGTGCCTGTGCCACACCTACTGAGCCTGTGCCCTGGAACCCAGAAGTCACCGCTGAGGAAGCCCACTCATGCTAGAGCCCACACAACCAGAGAGCAGCCCCCACTCGCCACAGCTAGAGAAAAGCCCGTGCAACAGCGAAGACCCAGCACAGCCAAAAGTGAAAAATAAATACATAAATGATTATTTTTTTAAATGGACCCTGATGGGAATTCCCTGGCAGTCCAGTGGTTAGAATCCACACTTTCCTTGCAAGGGGCATGGGGCATGGACAGGTTTGGTCCTCAGGCAGAGAACAAAGGTCCCACACACTGCTGGGCAGCCCAAAAAATAGGGAAAAAAAAAAAAAATTGGACCCTGAGCAACATGATGGAAATGTTTTTATCCTGAGCACCCTGCCTTTAGCCCAAAGGGCAGGAGTGTCAGCTCTAATACGAACTCACATGCAAACTAAAAGAAGTTCCCAGTGGCCTCCTCCAAGCCTGAGGTATGCTCCTTCCTGTCTCCAGGGTTGGGCCAGGGTGGCGGGGCGACAGCAATGAAATTACCCCGCATTGGTTCAGTCCAAACTAGCACCTGAGATAATGAGCAGAGGCTGAAGATTCTGAAAGCCAAAAGGCCCTCTCAGTTGAGGCTGCCCCCAACTGAAGGCAGACAAAAAAGGCAAAGATGAAATAAAACGGACTTTGTCTTACTAACCTGGCACACACGCCTGCTGATCGGTGGCTTAGCTGGCAAATTGCAAGGACCTCGATGGGAGGTTGAAAACTCAACAAGTCACTGTCACTATGGAAACGGTTCAGATGAACCCCAAGAATGAAGGACCTCGGCCCGGGGAAAATGTCGGAGGAGGATGGATGTGGCCTGGAATCTGACATCAGCTAAAGCTGCGCCAGGGAGGAGGTTAAAGTGATGGAAAAAATGCCTTTGCACGACACAAGAACGTGCCGTGGGGCACAGGACTTAGAAACAACCGTACCCTCTCTCCCCTGGGCTGGGGGAGGGCTGGGCTGCGTGAGTCTCTGCAGCCCACCAGACACAGCTGGCTCTGGGCCTGTGGCCCATGGGGCCTCTGGAGAGTGTTGGCCTTGCAGAGCCTACAGTGCCAGAGCTGGAAACCCAGTGAAACCAGGAGAAGCAGAACTCAGCAGGGATAAAAAACAAAACTGGGCCTTTCACTCATTCAAAGCTGCTGGCAGTGATGTACAGGGCCGGATGCGCTCTCAGGGAGTGAACGGATGCAAGGTCATATTTTTTATAAGAAATTTACCCAGAAAACCCTCATTTGTGAGATAAGGCTCAGCTTATGTCTGAGTTGGGGGATGGGGGCTGAGGGCTGGACTGAATACCATCTGTCCTTCCTTCCAGCCTATGATTCCGGAATAATTGCTGGCAAGTGTGGTGATTTCCAGTACAGCATGATTACAAACTGCTCTCTAAATGCGCAGTGTAGACATTCTAATAGCATGTTGGAGACAATTACCCAGACAGGAGATTACACGAAGGCAATAGCTAACCAGAGTGGGGTCCTCCTCCAGTGTCAGGGGCAGGAAAGTCCATCTGAAAACAGTTCCCACGGTCCCTGGGTGGGGCGGAGGTGGGGAGGGGTAAAGAGGTGCTGATGTGTTATTCACATCAAGTCTTTAATGGGTGCACAGATTTAGTTCAGTATTTTATGCTCTCATAATAATAAAAGTGATAATGTTAGGTAGTTAGAATAGGGAAAAG
Organism: Ovis aries; assembly: GCF_016772045.2. NCBI lineage: Eukaryota > Metazoa > Chordata > Mammalia > Artiodactyla > Bovidae > Ovis > Ovis aries. Next base: position 21,943,005 of record NC_056066.1, read on the forward strand.
GAGTCCAAAATGGCGGTGGCTAGAAGACAAGGAAGAGAAAAGCCCGAGAACAGAGGAAGGTCAAAGGAAGGTCCCAGGACTGAGGACCGGAGTGAGGACTTCAGGCAGAACAGCACTCCTGACTAAGCCCAATTTGCATAGGGCAGGCCCAGGGGGAAGGAAAAAGCATAAAAAGAGGAGCCAAAGTGCTTTCTCTCTCTCTCTCCCTCCCCCGCGTGCTGGCTCACTCCTCCACTCTCTTCTCTTCGTGACCTTGGGTTGGCATGCCCTCACGCTTCAAGGATGGATTCTCCTGCTATCTTCTAAATAAAATAGAGCTGTAACACTGATTTGTCTAAGGGCTATAACACGGTTTGTCCAAGACCCGAGAGCTGTGACACACCAAGGGCTTTAATGTCTGTCGCTCCAAATCTTTGTTGTGATAAGACAGAACCTAGGAGCATACACTCGCCTGACAATAAGATAATAACAACAGCAGCAGTTGAACACTTCCTATGTTCTAGTGTGTGTGCATGTTCAGTCAATTCAGTCATGTCTTTGTGACCCCATAGACTAGCCCACCAGGCTCCTCTGTCCACAGGATTCTCCAGGCAAGGATACTGGAGTGGGTTGCCACACCCTCCTCCAGGGGCTCTTCCTGACCCAGGGATCGAACCTGCATCTCCTGTGTCTTCTGCATTGCCGGCAGTTTCCTAATGGCTGAGCCACTGGGGAAGCCCGCTATATTCTAGGCATTCCTAAGTACTTTCATGTGTCATATCCCATTTAATTCCATTTTTATTCTATTTCCAGATTCTACATTTGAAGAAACTGTTCCCAGTCTTGCATTTGGAAGCTTGGACGTTGACTGGGGTTGGAGGCATATCCCCTTTACTCCGTGTCTTCGCTGAGGTGGTCCCATAGGGATACAGCTGAGAGCTGAGAGCTGGAAAGACACAGGTGAGACACAAAGGGTGTCTCCAGCGGTCCCGGAATGTGTCCTGGGACAGCACCAGGCCATCTCCAAGGCCTTTCAGGCAGCGTGTGTCCACTGTGTGAGGGTCCAGAGAAGAAGCGTTTGCTGGATCTGAGTCCCAGGAGAGGCCTGGGCCATCGCCCTGCACCCCTGCCCCCGCAGGAGCAGAGAGCAGACTGAACACACCGACTGCCTCCAGCAGACAGTGTCCTCAACCCTTATTCCCATTCACTTGGAACATGAGCTATGTGCGTTCTTAAGAGATGTGAGCAGAAATTTAAGCCAAATGATGCTTCCTTTTTGATGCTTGTGTCTCTTCTCAAATAATCCCAAACCTTTAGGGAAAGCACTATGGTTAAAATCACTCAACAAAAGAAACCCTGAGCTTGGTTTTCGACCTTTGGAGTTCGAAGTGCCTTTAAACACCTAAGGATGAGGATCTGGGCCCTTCGCTGAGCCCAAGGAGATGAGGAGATGGGAGTCCTCTCCCCTGAAGATCCAGGAGGAATGCCATCCCCAGGGAAGAGGAAAAGGTGGGAACCAGAGGGTCTGATTGGTTACCACTCTCCCTCTTCTCATCCTGCCTCTGGCCGGCACTGTCCGGGGTCACCCCACCTGTCCTGGTCCTTGGATCTGTGCCGCTCCTCCTCCTTCTCTGAGGGAGGGTTCTCCCTGCAGGTCTCATGCTCTCTAGTTGCCAACTGAGAATTCTGAGTCACAAGCAACTGTCTAATGAAATCAGGTCTGCAGGTGGCTTGCAGGGGATTGGCAGCACTAGCTGTTGCTCTGCAGCCCATCTCCCCCAGACCTGCCTTTGGGGGCTGGGAGGAAGGAGCAGCCATCTCTGCAAAGTGGGTCTTGGTGACAGACAGCTAAACAGGACCCAGAAAACAGGCCATGTCCAGGTCTAAGACCACCCACCGCTGGAACCAGAGAAGCAGGAACTTGTAGGCTTGCACAGGGGACAGAGCAAAAGGCTACACTCTGAAATGCAGGGAATTTGTAACCCACTCAGAAGGTACTATAGCACGTTAATTAAGAGCGTGGATTTTAGTTAGCCAGACCTGTATGTGACTCCCGCCCAAATCTGCAACCGACTAGCTTGATGACCTTGGACAAAAAAATCTCTGAACCTCAGTGATTTCATCTGGGGGAATATATTGAAATATAAATTTGAGAATTACCAGTTGGGGGAAATAGTATTTAAGGTCGGAAGTTGTGTTTGGAAGATTGTATATGAGTATTTTTATATTTAAAAAGTTTAAAGGCAAAAAAAGATAAAATCAATATAATAAATGTCTGTGTCTGTTAAATTGCTTTCAGCTTCAAATAATGAAGACTCCTAAATCAATGGCTTAACCAAGAAGCAGATTTTTTTTTTTTTTTAATCTCACGTGACCCGGAATTCAAACACTGAGCAGCCTCTAAGTCCCGCCCATCAGGGCCGTGATTCAGGTTCTCTGTGTAGGCTTCCTCTTCAGAATAGTAGCACCGTGGCTGCTGCAGCTCCAAACACTTTAAATACATAATGGCAACAACCAAAGGAGGGGGGAAAAAATGGGGAGCTGTTTCTCTGAGTCAGAAAAAAAAGAAGCTTTCCCAGAAGCCTCCAGCAGCTCTCTCCTCCCTTCTCCTTGTCCAGTGATGGATCACTCTCAGGGGTAGGCTGCTGTTGGCCTATACCCCACCTTTATGCAAACTGGAGAAAGGCACCTCTTCCCCAAACAAGACGTGGCTTTGAGGGCACCCAGCTTCTTCTTCTTGACAGTGCTCTCCTAGATGCTTTCTCAGTGAAGGGTGCTGACATGGATTCATGCTCCAGAACTGCATTGTCCAATATGGCAGCCATCAGTCACATAGGACTTTTAAAATTTAATCTTAGGTCAATTAAATAAAATTTAAAAGTCAGTTCCTCAGTCACACCAGGCACATTTGGAGTGCTCAGTAGCTACATGTGGCTAGCGGCTATTGAATTGGAACACACAGAACATGTGGTTGTCATCACAGAAAGGTCTAGAGGAGAGAGCCTCTTTATGATTCAGCCAGAGTCTTCAAGCTTGAAAATTGTCATCAGTTAATAGACGCCCACAATGTGAGTGGTGCCTTTGTGTGGTGTTCAGCCCTGACCACGTGCTCATTCCAAACCAATCACTGGCAAGGGAAATGACACCCCAAGGATTTGATTGGCTCAACTCTTGGCCAATCATGACTCTGCCCTGGTGTTTGACAGTCACCCCTCCCATAGGGCATGGCTACTCAAAGAGTGGAAGGTATAGAATTAAGACTGTGCCAGGGGACTTTCCTGGTGGTCCAGTGATTAAGACTTTGCTTTCCAATGCAGAGGGTACGGGAACGGGAGCTAAGATCCCACGTGCCTTGTGACCAAGAAAAAAAAGAAAAAACAGTACCAATACTATAACAAATTCAATAAAGACTTTTAAAATGGTCTACATAAGAAAAAAAAAAAAAGACTGCTGACCAGGGAGTAGGTGAATTGGGGGTCTGCATATAACTCATAGGGCTATTGTAAGAGTTAAGTAAAATAATAGTTCCAAAGCAGTTTGTATGATGCCTGCTGCTGCTGCTGCTGCTGCTGCTGCTGCTGCTGCTGCTGCTGCTAAGTCACTTCAGTCATGTCCAACTCTGTGCGACCCCATAGATGGTAGCCTACCAGGTTCCCTTGTCCCTGGGATTCTCCAGGCAAGAACACTGGAGTGGGTTGCCATTTCCTTCTCCAATGCAGGAAAGTGAAAAGTGAAAGTGAACTCGATCAGTAAGTGTCCAACTCTTCGTGACCCCATGGACTGCAGCCTACCGGGCTCCTCCGTCCATGGGATTTTCCAGGCAAGAGTATTGGAGTGGGGTGCCATTGCCTTCTCCGTGTATGATGCCTAGAAGATAGTAATTATTTAAAGGACTTTAGTTGCCATAATCATTATTGATTAATAATTCCATCTAAATTGTGTTTGGGGCACTGCCGAAGCTGAGCTTCTCACAGGGAGGCAAAGAAACACTACAGGGGTTCCCCCGTTCCTACTGGGGACACTTGTCATCTGTCCTCCCCAGCTGGCTTTGCATGAAGGCACCCCCAAAAGTGTCTTGGCCTGAGTCCTCAGAGCAGGACTGGCTGGTCAGGCGGGCTGGGCTCAAGCAAATGGGCCCTACATAAGAGGACGTAAGTGAATGTGCTTGTCACAGCCAGCTCCAGAGAGAAAGGGCTGGGTTCCCAGGGAAGGGATCTCCTGGATAAAACTCTGCAAGAACAGTGGGCTTCTTGGGAAACCCTCAATGAGCACCATAGATACAGTTGCTTTCATCTCCTTCACCCTCTAAAGACTATATGTTTAATATTCCAAAGCAGGCCAATTTGTCAAACAAAATAATGAATGTTCATAGTTTAAAATATCCGGCAACACCAGAACGTTTTGACTTCAAAGCCTCCATTCTCTTTCATTATCAAATATTACAAAATATCAACACATTAGGATGGAGCCCACAGCTCATTAAAGCTGAATATAATTGCATCAGGCTGTCCATACTGGCTTTTCCACCGGGCTGACTCTGTAGTTTACCAAGATTTGCTGTAGGGAATATATTTGCATATAGAGTGAGCACCAGTGCCTAACAGAGTAAAAAGTTTACTTTCAAGGTGGTGGCCCTTTCTCCCAGCCTTTGTCTCCGGAAGGGCTCTTTGCTGCCTTCTATTAAATCTCATGGTTACTTTATTTGCACAGAGCAAATACTAAAAGGTGGTGAGACCCAGCAAATGAGACCATGTGCAGAACTTAAAGTTGAGTAGCTGTTTGTTGTCAGGTTCTCTACGGCTGATGTGCCTGAACTTCATGAAAAGTTACATTAAGAAAAATGATTAATGTCTAAAACAGATTCACCCATCTTTCTAGCCATTATCTTAAACTTAGCACCACTGTTACTTGTATCCCCAAAGCAAAACTGTCTGGAATTTCACTGAATAGTGGCATCATCTGGTGGACATAAGTGATACTGCAACTCCCCTACACATTTCTGCCATCCTTCTGTGACAAATATTAATTTCTTAATTGGGCTAAATTGCTCAGGAATTGCTGTAAGCTACTGAAGTTTCCTCTATGAAACATTTCCCATTTAGTGGCGTATCTTCAAGTTAGTATAGCACTTACAGACCGTTGTACAAGCTGATGATCTGAGTTTGAGCCTGTTTTCCATACCTTCCTAATGACTTGGTGGATAGATCTTGTTTCACCACCTAAGGTCATGAACTCCTTGAGGGCAAGTCTTTCAACCCTCTTACATACTGTATGCTTTCTACTATCTTAGTGGGTTCTGGTAAGGCCTTCTTAGGACTGAACAATTTACATAAGAGAAGTATCTATATTAAGGAGGGTAGAACTCTGCAGTACAAAATCTACAGAATTTGGAAACAAGATGCCTGACCTTGTTCATGTTCCAGATCTTCCATTTGATAGCTATTGGTTCCCCTCTCTGGAGAAGGGAATGGCAACCCACTCCAGTACTCTTGCCTGGAAAATTCCATGGACAGAGTTGATCTTTGAATCTGTACCTTGGGTACATGAACAGCTCCTTCATGGCACTATCTTGGAGAATGAATGAGATCATCAGAGTGAAAGAACAGCGTGACCTGTTCAGTCCCTGTTGGTCACTCTTAGAGTCCTTTATATCCATCCTCCCTGGGCAGTTCTGTATGCACATTTGCTTTAACTTATTGTTAAATAACTACCATTAACTGCAAGATAAATTCTGCCTTTAAGCCCAGGACCACACTGGCCATCTTTCTCTTTATTTGCAAAATAGACAAATGTCCTTTTCACTCTCCCCGCAACAAGAACAAACAGAGGAGATTTGACTCAGCATCTACTCACTGAAGGCAACTTGGGATATTCATTGATTGGAGGTTTCAGATAATGGAATTTGACAACCAGCCAAAGTGGCTTGGGAGCGGAGAAACCAGTGGGCTCTCAGCCTCTTGGACAAGGTTAATAGAACAGTGGTTTGTGGGGAGGTGGGAGTTTTCCCCCATCCCTTCCACATCCACTCTGAACAGACCACATCCAGGACTTGATATGCAGCTCTGAGCACCAACCTTTAACACTTTAACCAGGACGAAGATTCCAAAGAAGCAGGACTCTCCCTTTGAGTGCCAGTCTACAGAAAGAGGGAATTCATTTTCTCCAAAGGGGAATAAACATCTAAGGGAGCTTCAGGGAAACAGATTTCATTTCTGTGTTAAGAATAAACTTTCTATGGCAAGTTGCTGTATAGCACAAGGAGCTCAGCCTGGTGCTCTGTGACAACCTAGAGGGGGGAATGGGAGGTATGGGGGGAGATGGAAGGGAGGGTCAAGAGGAGGGGACATGTATATACCTATTGCTGATTCATGTTGATGTGTGGTAGAAACTAACACAACATTGAAAAGGGAAAGTGAAACTCACTCAGTCATATCCAACTCTTTGTGATCCCATGGACTATAGAGTTCATGGAATTCTCCAGGCCAGGATACTGGAGTGCGTAGCCATTCCCTTCTCCAAAGAATCTTCCCAACCCAGGGATCGAACCCAGGTCTTCCACATTGCAGGCAGATTATTCTTCAATTAAAAATTAATTGGCGGGGGGCGGGGGGGGGGGGCTTCCCTTGTGGCTTAGAGGGTAAAGAATCTGACTGCAATGCAGAAGACCCAAGTTCAATCCCTAGGTCAAGAAGAGCTCCTGGAGAAGGGAATGGCTACACACTCTAGTATTCTTGCCTGGATAATTCCATGGACAGAGGAGCCTGGCGGGCTACAGTCCATGGGGTCACAAAGAGTCAGACAGGACTAAGCAACTGACACTTCATTTTAAACTCTCTAATAGTCCTAAAGGGAATGGGATGGATAAAATTCCCAGCCTGGGGGACTCCTTCCCCCTGAGCTGATCTGAGGGATTCAGCATCACAGGACTGGTACACTTGCAAGCCTGGTACACTAGTGATCCAGTTTGAGATGCTGGGGTTTCATTCCATACTCCATCTCTGTTGACTCTGAGGAGAGCACCATCTCCCCCTATGCCCCACAACCTCTACCAAGCATTGCTCTGTGCTGCAGCAATAACAAGGAAACAAGACAGACCACCGGGCAGAGAACAGAGCATCCCCTAGGATGCAAACTCTAATACACCCCTGGAGGCTGAACCTTGCTCACAGGTCCTCTGGGCTCTCCCGGGTGCAGGAGTCTCAGTTCCTCTCATTCTCTCCCTACTTGACCTTGCCATTGTGATGACGTTTTCCCACTGACAAGAGGGAGGCCATTCTGGCTGTCACCAAATATCTCATCCTCTACAGCCTCCCTTAAAGGCAGACTCACTGGATGGTTGGCTTTCCTCTGGCAAACTGAGACTCACCATCTCCTTTAGGGTTTAGCCCTGAAGGGTTTAGCCCTGAAGGACTCCCCTCCACGTTTCCACAGACTCTACAGGACCTGTTATCATTCTAATTTCTCCAGGATAGACTGCAAATAAGATGGCCTTATGTCTCTAAACACAGTATGTTGGAGCCCTATTGCAGGCTGAGCTCTAATCAGTGAGGCTAGGCAAACCTGAGCTCAGTGATAAGTCTGAATCCCAGAATACTCCTTCAGTGATCTCCCTAACTGTGCCTTCCAAAATGGTGTTTTTGTTTTGTTCTGGAATAGTCTACCTTGCCAAAATTCACTAGAAGTTCAGAGAGGAGGAACAATCCTGCCTGGTTCTTGCCCTGGAGATGCTCACAGCCTAGTAGGATCACAAAAAAACAGGCACAGGAAGGAGAAACAGTCAGAGGGAGGAGGAAGTTTGGTGTCAAATGAGGGTCAGAGGCAGGTTGAGCTATCCAGTGTTGGGTGGCCCAAGGTCCTCATGCTGACCCTTCCTCCCCATTTGAGGTTGTGTTTCTAGAATTCAGTGATCAGGGGCCTGTTGGCTCCGTGACTCCCAAGTGAGGCCAGATAAATGCTCCCCAGCATCTCTGTTCCCTTGGCAGGGGTCTCTGGTTTCCTACTTATTTAAAAGACAAGTGGGGAGGCAACCCCCTGATATTCAAAGCCCATAACTGGCCTTGCCTGGGCACAACTTCATCTCTCATGAAGAGCATCACATCTGGTTCCCACTCAGTCATTTCCTGGCTGTGAAACCCTGGACATGTTCCCTGACCTCTGACCTCACCTTCCTCATTGGTGAAACAGGGCTATTCCCAGGGTTAAATGAAACCATGTAAGGGACACAAAGAGGGAGCTTAGTGCAGCAGCAAACCCCACCCTAACTGCTCTAGGCCTGTGCATCCAAGTAAGAAGCCACCAACCCCATGCGGCTATTTGACATTTAAATTGAAATGAGTTAGAATTCAGTTCCTCACTTAGACTAGCTGTATTTCAGTGACTCAGTGGCTACACAGGTCTGGTGGCTACAACACTGGACACTAACATCACCACAGGAAGTTCTGTTGATGGAATTTAAAAGGCCCCACATTGGGCTGGTCCAGGTGGCACACTTGAGCAATTAAATCTGACTTGTCTGTTCTAGACACCCTCCACAACTGAACTCTGTTGCTGAATATTCCACCTGCACACACCTGACCCCCAACCTAGAGAACGCCTCAGAGTCTTGTCCCTCTCCTAAACACTAAGGTCTTTGCTTCTTGTCTCTGACCCTCCATTTGCCACCAAGGCTCCTCCTCGCTCAGACTGTTTCTCCTTCCTGCACCTGGTTCTTCGTGGCCCTGCTAGGCTGTGAGCATCTGTGGAACAAGAACCAGGCAGGATTGTTCCTTCTCTCTGAACTTCCGGAGCCCTGGCCTGAGGTCCCAGCACACCCTATACACGCCCCTGTCTCCTGCCTTGTGTCACATATTCAGCTCCTCCAGGATCTCCTCTATCTTTACAGACCCCACAGGACCTTCCAGATGAAACCCTCCAGAGAGTGAGCATGAACTGAGTCCCGCCGCCCTGGGACACACTGCACTGCTGATTGTTAAACTGGAGAAATATTTAAACTGACCTTGCTTCTTGCAACATGAGCTACCAGTTGATCAAATGGTCTTTAGAGCACAACTAAGGAGTATACTCTGGGAAGATCCCCTGGAGCAGGAAATGGCAACCCATTCCAGCATTCTTGCCAGGAACATCCCATGGACAGAGGAGCCTGGCAGCCCGCCTGACAGTCCATGGGGTCGAAAAACAGTTGGACAAAACTTAGAGACTAAACAACGACGAAGGAGAGCACAGCCCCATCACGTGTGCAAAAACAGGGCAGGGACTTTTCACTGCACTACGCTTCACTCTCACGACAACTTGTAAGAAAAGAACTACTTTCCCCTTTTTACAGATGAAGTAACTGAGGTTTGCTGAGTCTAGAAAACATACCCAGGGACCCAGTTAGTCAAGGGTAGATTCAGAATTCAAACCCTGGGTATTTCAGATTAAAAAGCCCCCGTTTTTTTCTACTGTCCTATGCAGCCAGTATCTGTCCCTGCACAGTGGTAGTGATGAAAAGAGAAGACACACACACAGAGAACAACCAATGAGCATCCTTATGCTGATGTGTTGTTGATAGAGGTTCAATAAAACAAGAGGCTACCTTGGCCATTAGGGCAAAGGAAATCCTCCCCCCCAGAAGAAAGCAGGCTAGAACTGAGTCTCTTAAAATGACCTCCATAAAATCAGTGGACATGAAGAGGGGAGAGGCGAGACAAGGGGAGTAGGGGATTAAAAGGTACCAACTGCTATGTATAAAATAATAAGCCACAGGGATATATTGTATAGCACAGGGAATAAAGCCCATATTTTAAATAATTTCATTTTAAAAAATTTATGTAGACCATTTTTACAATCTTTATTGAATTTGTTACAAGATTGCTTCTGTTTCATGTTTTGGTTTTTAAAATATATTTTAACAGAGTTAAAGGCTCTGAGCCTCACATTCACAGGGACAGAAAAAACAAGAGACAGTGGATGATCATCAGTGATGGTAACAGGAGGTAATGGTTATTGGCGCTGAGTAATGCCAAGCACTAACTCTCACTCACTAATGTTCTATCCCACTCATCTGCACAACAATATTATTGATCTTATCATTATTCCCATTTGACCGATGAGGAAACAGAAGCTTAGAAAGGTTAAGTCTGTCCCCAGAGTCCCACAGCAAGTGAGTTATAAATAAATTCTCATACCTGTTGACTAAAAATAGCCTGAGAGAAATGAGGCATCCATGCTCCCTGTAAAGAAATTGGCTTTGACGTCACACTGCCTGGGTCTATATTCAGCCTCCAAACCTCATATGTTCTCATGCAGAACACTCTACAACTGTGTCCTCCGAATGTGTCTCATTTGTAAAGCAGGGAGCAATTCCAGTACCTATTTTGTTGGGTTGTTGTCTGTATTAAATGACAAAAGACACATCATTGCAGGCAAAGAGGAAGTGCTCAGGAAATTTTAGCCGCTTTTTTCATCATTGAAGTATAATTGCTTCACAAAGTCGCATTAGTTTCAGGTGTAGGGACTTGGGTGTGTTTTGAAGATTATATTCTGTTCCAGGTTATCACAAGATATTAAGTATAATTCCTTGTGCTGTAGAGTAAATCCTGTTATTTATCCATTGTATGCGGGCTTCTCTGGTGGCTCAATGGTAAAGAACCTGCCTGCCATGGGTAGACCTATGGCTGATTCATGTTGATGTTTGATAGAAACCAACACAGTACTGTAAAGTAATTATCCTTCAATTAAAAGTAAATAAATTTTTTTAAAAAAGAATCTGCCTGCCAACGTAGGAAACGTAGGTTGAATCCCTAGGTAGGGAAGATCCCCTCCAGCAACCCACTCCAGCATTTTTGCCTGGGAAATCCCATGGACAGAGTAGCCTGGTGGGTTACAGTTCAAGGGGGTGAAAAGAGTCAGACGTGACTTAGCGACTAAACAGCAACCATCTATTTTTTGTGTGGTAGTTTCTGTCTCTTAACCCCATACTCCTAATTTCTCTCTCCCTCTCCTTTCGTAACTATAAGTTTGTTTTCTGTGCCTGTGAGTCTATTTCTGTTTTGTATATAGATTCATTCACATTATTTTTTTAGATTCCACATGTAAGTGATATCATATAGCATTTGTCTTTCTCGGTCTAACATTTCTCTAAGCACGATACTCTCTAGCTGTTGTTATTAAGAGCATCTGCATTTGTCTTTCTCGGCCTAACTTATTTCTCTAAGCACGATACTCTCTAGCTGTGGTTATTAAGAGCATCTGAGAGATGACTGATTCCTTGAAGGGAAGAGCTGGCACCAGGGCAAATTCTAGTTGATTGTGCCAAAAAATGTGCCTCGGAGTATGCGGCACCGCTCAGTGGGTACCAGTCAGTTCTCTGAAGAGAAGCAGTCTGGTCCCGTTGTGGGTCTGGGCTGCCTGTGAGGGGGACCTAGACCCACAGAACCCTTACCTAAGAGGCCTGGAAGGACCTGTCAAATTCCTCCCGGGCCGTCCTCCGCTGAGGGACCCAGGCCAGGACCACTTCTATTTGGGGGCTCCATGTGAGAATTCATGTGAATAAAGATTCTTCTAGGAAGAAGCAGAGAGGGAGGGAGGACTTTGAGAGCTCCTGAGAGTTCAGCCCTCTCCTTGTACAGATGGGAGGCTCAGAGGCCCAGAAGAGTTCGGCCATCTGCACAGCCAAGGAGTTCTCAGCGGGGCCAGGGTCAGAATCAGGCCTCTCCCGCTCCGCCCCGGCTGCATCAGATCCTGGGCCTCCTCTAGGGGGCACTCTTCCCATTGTGTTGAATGTCACCTTCCCGGGGCCCTGCAGCTCCCGGGCCTGGCAATTAAAAAGCTCAAAGTCCCAGTTCCCTTCAGAAAAACCATGGCATGGATCAGAGTGCTTTTTGTGCATAAGTGTTCAAATTAGAGGTGGGCAACTTTCCGGACAGTTACTATTTGGCTCTTACAGGCCACTCCATCTGTTAGCTCCGCTCACCCCTGCTGTGATAGCATAAAGCAGTCATAGACAATAAGCCTGCATATTCCAATTGAGTTCCAATAAAACTTTATTTATGGACACTGCAATTTGAATTGTATTTACTGTTCACATGTCACAAGGGACTCCTTTTCATTTTCTTCAACACTTAAAAAATATAAAAATCACTCTTAGTTTGCAGCCTATACAAACACAGGCAGCAGGCTGAATTCTGCCTATAGTTCACATGATTAATTCATATTCTTGCCTCTCCTGAGGTTTGTAAGAGTTATAAAAAAGTTTGGGGCACAAGTGTAAAACCCACTTCCTACAAACATACATGGACCTACAAACATACATGGACCACAGCTCAGAGAGGTTAATCTTACACCATAGTGCCCCATCTCTGGAACACTTCTGCCTCTCTTGAGAAGTCACAGGGTCCTCTAGAGAACCTAGAAGAGGCCAGTTTTGAAGTAACCTTCTTCTGGAGACTGTCTAGAACCTAAGTCAATCTTGCAAGTTATGGTCACTAAGGTCCTTTTCAAGATTTGTTCCACAAACAGAAATCCCAACGACACCCTCTCAGCAAACTGGCAGTAGCCTGGGCTATGGGACACGAGCAGAAGCTACACAAGTATCCCTTCCAGGTGTGCAGTTCTCACTTCTACACCCACATACTCCTATGAGCACCAAACCCAAAGACCAGAGTTCAGTGTTATGCTTCCAACACGGCCCTGGGCTCTAGAAGAACAAAATAATTCTAAGTCCATACTGGAGTTGGACTAGAGATGGAGAGTGAGGGGGGAGGAAGATGGTACAATTTGCAGGCTGAAGAGGTACACGAGGCAGAGAGGAGTAGGGGGCAGTAAATTGAGAGAACTAAGAAAGACAGGTGGCGAGGAGGTGAGGAGGTGTAGATGGCAAATGGGGTCTCCCCTAGTCAAGAAGGAGCCCAGACTTACTTGCTGTGAGAGACATTGTAGGTTTCTTTGAGGAGAGAAGTGATGTAAAGAAAGCAGGGAAATGTATTTTATCTGGCAATATTGATTAGGACAGTAGAAAAAGAGGCAAAAAGTCTAGGAGAAATGTCTAATTCTGATAAATTCCAGGGTTGAACTCAAGGGAGCCTAACCCACAGAGGTGGCCCCGAAGTCACACACAAAGCCAAGTGCAAAGACCCTTCCAAAAGAAGGGGAGGGAGGCCCAGATTCATTAGACCTTGAACTGTGGTGTTGGACAGCAAGGAGATCAAACTAGTCGATCCTAAAGGAAATCAGTCCTGAATATTCATTGGAAGGACTGATGTTGAAGCTGAAACTCCAACACTTTGGCCACCTGATGTGAAGAACTGAGTCATTGGAAAAGACCTTGATGCTGGGAAAGATTGAAGGCAAGAGAAGGGGACAACAAAGGATGAGATGGTTGGATGGCATCACCGACTCAATGAACATAAGTTTGACCAAGCTCTGGGAGTTGATGATGGACGGGGAAGCCTGGTGTGCTGCAATCCATGGGGTCACAAAGAGTTGGGCTGAGCAACTGAGCTGAGGACCCGACAGAGTCAACAGGGCCCCCAGAGGACCTGGCCCAAGTGAGTGGACAGAGACAGGATGCTGGTAGAAGGAGACTCTTTCTTGCTCTTAGGAATCATCCAGTTTGTCCACACTGACTACAATTAGTAAATATAGTCAGCCTCCCATGCAAAACTCCAGCACTCAAGCTTCCTACAAGCTCTTTTCTTTTCTCAATTAATAGATTTTATCTTTTTGAGCAGCTTTTAGTGTGCAGCAAAACTGAGTGGAAAGTACAGAAAGTTCCCACATCTCCCCCCTGTTTCTGCACAGGTGCACCTGACCCACTATAGACACCCTCCCACAAGTGGTTCATTCATTCTGATCAATGACCCTGCACGACACATCACCTATATCATCAGCCTCCTCCAAAGTCCACAGCTTATGTTAGGGTTCACTCTGGGTGCTGTACATTCTGTGGACTTTGACAGACAATAGTGACACACGTCCCCCACTTACAGTATTAGCCAGGATCATTTCATCGCCCTAAAAATTCCCTGTGCTCCCTTTAACCATCTCCCCCACCCTCTTACTAACTACTGCTCTTTTTACCATCCATGGTTTTGCCTTTTCTGGAATGTCATATAGTCATTTCCTTTTTGAAAGATAAATTATTTCATTTTTAAATAACACCTACAGCGGTACAAAATCAAAAGATGTCATTTTTTTTTTTTTTTTACAAAATCTCTCTCCAACAGCCACCCTCACTCACCCAATCCCCTTCCTACCAGTTCACACATATGCAAGTGTGTGTGGTGTCTTTTGAGGGGAGATGTTGAAAATGAGGTGCTAGCAAGACAATTAGGTAAAGAGATGGGTAAACATAGGCAACAATGGAAAAGGAATTCTGGCGGCAGGGCAGACTTGCATATGTAGATTCAGAACCCCTGCCCAGTGGGGTGTCTGAAAACAGATGAGCTGGGAGTGATGGGGTGGGGGTGGGGGGCACACAGTGAGCACAGACCAGAGACGCAGGCTTGGAGAGTTCCTTCACTGCAAGTATTTCTTAGAACCTCCTAGGAAAAGTGAGGACAAAAACAGGGGTTTGGGCAGGAGGCTGCAGGGTTGTGTAACTACTACAGCGTCCTGGATGAAGCCAAGAGTCAGTACCCTGATTAAGAAGAAAGGCTTCCCCGGTGACTCAGGGGTAAAGAATTTGCCTGCCAATGCAGCAGAGCAGGAAATGGCAACCCACTCCAATATCTTGCCCGGGAAATCCCACGGACAGAGGAGCCTGGTGGGTTATAGTCCACGGGGAGGCCAAAGGGTCGGACGTGGCTTTAGCGACTAAACAACAACAAACAGGACCAGCAAACAAGGAAGGACTCTGGCAAAAAGAGGTAATGGTGAGAGCAATTTCAGCTGGATCCTGGAGAACAAAGCCAGATATTGAGTGACTAGGGGATGCACTGTGAAGAAATGGAAGCCAGGAAGTAAACGTTTTGTGACAGGTCATAACCCTTTATCCAAAATCTTTGGAGTCAGATGTATTTCAGAATTCAGACCTTTTTGAATTTTAGAAAGGCAATACTGTTGTAGAAAGGGGGACCCCTTCCAGGGCCTGAAACTGGGCTCTTGTCTAACATTTGGAAAAGAATTGTCCGAGGAGACACATGCTGACAAAGTAAGAGATTTTACTGGGAAGGGAACCCAGGAGAACAGCTCTGCGCGTGGCTCCCAGTCTCAGGTTTTATGGTGATGGGATTAGTTTTCAGGTGGTCTTTGGCCAATCATTCTAATTCAGAGTCCTTCCTGGTGGCACACTCATGGCTCAGCCAGGATGGATGTTAGCGAGAGGGGTTCTGGGAAGTGGACGGACACGCGGTGTCTCCTTTCGACCTTTCCCTAACTCTTCCGGTTGGTGGTGGCTTGCTGCTGCTACTGCTGCTAAGTCACTTCAGTCGTGTCCGACTCTATGTGACCCCATAGACAACAGCCCACCAGGCTCCCTCGTCCCTGGGATTCTCTAGGCAAGAGTACTGGAGTGGGGTGCCACTGCCTTCTCCGTGGTGGTGGCTTATTAGTTCCCTATTCCTTATCAGGATCTCCTGTCATAAAACAACTCATGCAAATGGTTACTATGGTGTCTGGCCAGGGTGGGCGGTTTCAATCAGTGTGCTTCTCCTGACAACTCCTACAGGCTTCATTCAGCCTCCTTGACCTTCCATGAGTTCCAAAGGGTAGATTCAAACAATTGCTAATCAGAGAAGGGAGGGGATACAAAAACAGAAAAAACAATCAAAGGTTGGTACAGCCTCCAGACACAGTCCTGGTTCCTACTCAAAAATTTGCATAACAATCTCTTTGAGTTCTTCTACAGAACTAGAGCCCCCACCCAGGTGAAAGATGGTAACTACAGACTAAACACAAGATTCCTGGAACACAGCTCTATTGCCTCACCACCAACCTATCAAAAAGGGTCACAAACCCTACAACCCTCACCCCAAATGTTGCCTTCTGTTTCCGGGGACTAGAGATGACCATCTTGTTAGGTCTCCTGTTTGGCCCCTGTCTAGTTCATCTCTGAGAGGAACCAACAGTTTCAAACTAAATTGCTGTTATTACAAGGGTAAATGCTGGTTTCAGACCAAAAAAATACCTTGACATAGATCTGATAGAGAAAGACTTCTGCTCTGCTAGACAGGCCTACGCCCATGTACAACAGGAAAAAGTTACAAAAAAAAAAAGACCTCCGCCCCAATCCCCAAAAATATCTTGAGTATGAAGTCTCTCAGGGAAGAGTTGTTAGAAAAAAGCACACTGATTAAAACCGCCCACCCTGGCCAGACATCATAGCAACAATTTGCATGAGTTGTTTTATGACAGGAGATTCTGATAAGGAATATGTAACTAATAAGCCACCACCAACCAGAAGGGTTCAGAAAAGGTCAAAAAGAGACACCGCGTGTCGCTCCACTTCCCAGAACCCCTCTCGCTAACATCCATCTTGGCTGAGCAATGCCTGCGCCACCAGGAAAGACTCTAAATTAGAATGATTGGCCAAAGATCACCCGGAAACTAATCCCATCACCATAAAACCCGAGACTGTGAGCCACGCGCCAGAGCTGTTCTCCTGGGTTCCCTTACCCTACTGCTCTCCACCCCGGTGCCCTTCCCAATAAAATCTCTTACTTTGTCAGCACGTGTCTCCTCGGACAATTCTTTTCCAAGTGTCAGACAAGAGCCCAATTTCAGGCCCTGAAAGGGGTCCCCTTTCCTGCAACAGTACAAATACACACCACCATAACAGATTAGATGTAACACAGCCAGCAGAGTCAGGGATAATTCCCCTAATCAAATACACCAATATTTCTGCAGTGAATCATACGAATATTCACACCAAGTGGGACCAATGAAGATCACAAAGTTTGAGCTCCACCTTAAGAAAATCTTTTTGGTTTTCAGAGTTGTTTTGGGTTTCAGAGCAAAAAAGAGCTAGGTAAGGGATTGCAAGGAGATCCAACCAGTCCATTTTGAAGGAGATCAGCCCTGGGATTTCCTTGGAAGGAATGATGCTAAAGCTGAAACTCCAGTACTTTGGCCACTTCATGCGAAGAGTTGACTCATTGGAAAAGACTGTGATGCTGGGAGGGATTGGGGGCAGGAGGAGAAGGGGACGACAGAGGATGAGATGGCTGAATGGCATCTCTGACTCGATGCGCGTGAGTCTGAGTGAACTCTGGGAGTTGGTGATGGACAGGGAGGCCTGGCGTGCTGAGATTCATGGGGTCGCAAAGAGTCGGACACAACTAAGCGGCTGAACTGAACTGAACTGGACTGAAGGGATCTGAGCTGAGTTTCTTTTCAGCTTTTGGGCCGAGCATCACAGACTTATTTAATATCTGAAATAAAGTCTTTTACGGTCACAAAGAATGAAGGTCCCTCAAGAGGTTTCACGCATGCGTTCTTTTTAACAGGACCCTAAGTGGCTTGCAGACAGCATTCAAGTCTGATTGTCTTTGGGTCCTCAGCACAAAGCAGAGCAATTGACCCTTGGTACATCCCCAACAACTTTGGGGGCACTGAATTTTCACGACTTCTAATAAGCCCTCTGCACAGGACTTACCACTGTCCCAACTTGGCTCTTTCTGTGGCCCAGCTTCCATCCTCTGTCTGCCCAAGCTCCAGAATTACTCCTCTATTGATATGCAGCTGACACATCCTATTTCTCTTCTTAAATCCAAACTCAATAGCCATCTGTTTGTTCTGGTATTCTAGCACTAATTGCCATTCCTGATTCTGTTTGATATGTTTGACCTGGTATTTTAGAACTAACTCTTAATTGTGTTTTTATTTAATATGGATAGCACATATAAAGCAAGAGCATAAGAAGTGCTATATAAATGCAAATTTTATTGTATTTCACTCCAGACCTCAGAGACTTGCCAAACTTGGTTCTGCTCTGAAGAAATTTTCCCCTGAGGGCTTAGAGAAGTCTCCCTCTCTCTGAAACAGCATCTTCAAAGGTGGGCAAAAAGAGACCAACCCCCATCCTATATCGGCCAACATCCCAGTGACTGGTCAATCAACACCAAGGACTTAAAATTATACCGAGTTCTGTGTAAAATTAACACAACTCACAGTAGGTCATGACATTTTTTTGCCTTGATTTTGTGAATTGGATGAGCATTTTGCATTAAGAAGTGTCATCCTAGCTGGGTCACTATGACATTATGTGAAGTTCAAGTTTGCAATGTGAAGAGTACTGTTTTCATTTTCTGCTTTTCAAAGAACAGATTCATCGTTACAAAAATGTACCTTTAACCAGTAGATAATCAGTACTACTTCCAAAGCGCCACTGAAATTTTTCAAGGTAAGCTAGTCCACTTCCAGGAAGTATCTGAAGTTATTATTTTAATGCGATTTTAGACTTTGTGAGAATGGAGTAAGACATCAGTTGACAGCCAAGGAGTAATTCTTCTGACTTGTTAATCACCCCATTCAGGGGCCACTGACTCACCACACTTGGTCCCTATGCTCCAGGCAGCCAAGCTGGCCCCCATGCCACATAGAGTTTAGTACTCCCACTGGCCAGGGTCTTAATTTTGAACTTCTCACCTGACCCATCCCTCAGGCCACATTCCAAGCAGCTCTCATGTCTTCTGGCTTTTTACATCATTGCAAATTCTTCCATTTCTGGTTTGTCCCCTCTCTTTAGACTTGGCCCTCAGATTATCTTCCAAGCTACAACCTTGACTTTCTCTTAGCCTGTGTATGATTGGATGAATGAATTTTATTTTCTACTCTCTCTTAGTCATTGATTCCATCCCATTGTGTTTCTGAAACAGTCCAAATGGGTTATACATGTCTGCAATGTGAATAGCATATTTAGTTTTCATTGCTGGGGACAGAAAATGCTTGCCATTTCAGGAATCTTTCTATCTTTACTGGTTTATTTAATAACATTCTTTGTAGCCCAGAGCTGGTCATGGAAAATTACCAACATTCTCCATTTGTGGTGCATGGCCAAGCCAATGAAAAGCTACCAACATTATTATGAAGTCTCTGCTAATATCTGATATTCCATGTGTTATCTCATTTGTGTCACTGTGAGGTTGACTATGCCTCTGCGGTTATTGTTCAGTCGCTAAGTCATGTCCCACTCGTTGCAACCCCATGGACTACAGCACGCTAGGCTCCCCTGTCCTTCACTATCTCCAGGAGTCTGCTCACATTCATGTCCATTAAGGCCATGATGCTGTCTAATCATCTCATCCTCTGTTGCCCCCTTCTTCTTTTGCCTTCAGTCTTTCCCAGCATCATGGTCTTTTCCAGTGAGTCAGCTCTTTGCATCGGGTGGACAAAGTACTGGCACTTCAGCTTCAGTATCAGTCCTTCCAATGAATATTCAGGGTTGATCTCCTTCATGATTGACTGGTTTGATCTCCTTGCAGCCCGAGGGTCTCTCAAGAGGCTTCTCCAGCACCACAATTTGAAAGCATCAATTCTTTGGCACTCAGCCTTCTTTATGGTCCAAGTCTCACATTCGTGTACGCTTATACTATTGTTGGTCATTAGAGAACCACAGGTACAACTACACAACCACCACAACCACAGTTGTTAAAGACCAGGAATTGCACAAGAACTGAAAAGTCCATTTTCGTTCAGGTGGCAGTAGCAGTAATGACAAGCATGACCAAGAAAGGGTGGTGGGGAGGTGGTGGTTTCTACCTGGAAGGAGAAACCAAGTAAAGGGTCAAGAACCAAGTAATTGAGGTGAAAACCTGAGCCAGGTTCTACTACTTTGAGATGCCAAGGCCTACTAAGAGTTCTAGAAGCTAAAGAGCCACTCCCAGAAGTAACCAGTGACAGACAAGTGAGCCTCAGCATCCAGGAAATCTGAAGACCGTGGAGAAGTGCCCAGAGGAAGGTCAAGGTCAGGAAACCAGGAAGTCGTGAGAACAACATTGAGAGAGATGGTTGTGAAGGGCTTTGGTTAAGAGTCAGACAGACACTTATATGTGGAATGTAAAAAATACAACAAACTAGTGAACAAAAAAGAAGCCAGTTCACAGATATACAGAACTAGTGGTTACCAGTGGAGAGAGGGGAGGGGGAGGGCCAAGTTAGGGGTGGGGACTTAAGAGGCATAAATTCCTATGTATAAAATAAATAAGCAAGGATATACAGTAGAGCCAGAGAATACAGCCAATATTTTATAATAACTATAGAGCGTAACTGTTCAAAAATTTGTGAATCATATTGCATACCGATAACTTACATACTATTATATATCAACAATACTTCAATTTCAATAAAAGATCAAAAAAGTAAAAACAAAATCACTTAGCGCCTATGTTCAAGTCCAGATACTTAATGAGTGATAAGTACTATGCTACTATCTCTCTGAGCCTCAGTTTTCTCAACTGAAAGAAAAGGAATAAGAGTAGTAGCCTGTATCCCCATGAGGCTGGAAGGATGAAATGAGATGATGTATGGAGGGTACTTAGGTAAATCCCTGGGACCTAGAAACCACGGAATAAATGGTGATCACTATGACACCAGTCATCCAGGGGGTGAGGTCATAACAAGACACAAAAATAATCGTCGTCTGCCTTCTTTTTGTGTTTTATGATAGAGCAGGAATGGGGACCTAAACCTGATCGGCCCTGAACCTGAAAGAAGGAGCGGGAACCTAGTTGTCCCCAGTTGAATGAGCATCTTGTGGCCACTGGGGAATCCTGACACCAGCCAGAAGCTGGGTGGGAGCTGAACGATTCAGTATTCAAGAGAGGCTGTCTGCAGGACAAGCAGGCAACTCGTTCCTTTAGCTAAATAGTGTCTATTTTACACTGATTCTAGCCTAGACCACCAGCAATCCAAGTAAGGTGTCTCATGTCCTCAAAAGTCCACTTTTTCTGGACCATGGTTTAGAATCACACCCTTGACTGGCTCGGTGGGATGCTTATCAGCAGCTCCATGAATCTGGCTATTGAATTTACAATGTTGAGGACTTTTTCCCTTGTACCACCTATTGCCCCTTTCTCAAGACTCAAAGCCACAAAGCCAGGACTTCTCCAGAGCAACTGGTGTGCTTTCATCTCGTGTAAAGTGTGATTTTTAAACATAAGGCCAGTGTTCCTCTTTGCTTTGACCTTTAGGAAACTCACAACTGAATTTACATCCTGTTGAGCAAATATGCAGGTCCTCGGGTTATACAGTTCACCCTAAATATTTTCTGTAGCTTAATTTTAAGATTCTGATTCTAGTCTAGTGTCAGAAAATGACAGCCCATGGGCACATCCAGCCTGCTGCCTGTTTATGGGTCCAGGGAACACTATAGATGATTTGACTATTTTCTACAGCTGCTTAGGCAAAGAACAGAGTTGATACTTGTACTAGAAACTGTGTGGACCCAAAAGCCCCCAGGCTTGCTCCAGACTTATTTCTGTCCAGTCTTGATTTTTACCCAATTTTGTTTGTTTTGGAAGTTGCCTCAAATCCATTTTAAAAGAAAGCAGATTCTAAACACTCTAACACTGGGACTTCCCTGGTGGTCCACTGGCTAAGACCCCATGCTCCCAATGCAGAGGGCCTGAGTTCGATCCCTGGTGGGGGAACTAGATCCCACGTGCTGCAACTAAGACCCACTGCAGTGAAACAAATAAATAAAATTAAAATTAATATTTTGAAAATTAAAAATCTAACTTTAAAGAGTGGGAAATAGGGCCACTGGATTCACTATAGTTCTCAACACACACACACACACATAAGACTACAGGAAATTGGAACAACCCTCCCTGGTGTTTGCATAGATATTCTACCCTGATGCACAGAGCTATTGTCAGAGCAAAAGGAATCATCACATTTCCCCAGACTGGATTTCAGTCCTGGGTCTTGAGGATTCCTCTCGCCTAGAACTCATTAACATTGTTCTTCTCCCTAAGAGCTTTGCTAAGTTCCTCCCAATAATCCGTATTCAGAAGGTCCCACTAGAAGCTAAAAGAACTGCTGGGCAAGGAGAAGGGCATGCATGGAGCCTGAGAAGCCTGGGAGAGTAGGAGGCAGCCTGTGAGCCTTCCCACTCAGCGCCAAGCTTGACATGGAAATTGGATCATAGTGATGACAATTATGAAAAATAAAAACCTGATTTTTTTTTCATAATTAAACCCACATGCAGATGATAATTGCCGTTACGGGTTTAATGCCCAGACTTGTTTTTCTTCCAAAAAAGTGGAAAAAAAAATCAGTCAGGCTTTAAGTTAGTAATGCTCTTAAATCTGACTTAATAAGGAGCAAGACATCTGATTTTCAAGGTACTTGGTGTTTGGTTCTCACTAGTTGAAAGTAGTTTTATTTTTCTCTCCACACGGGATGTATCTAGGGAGAGCCTTTCATCAAAAACAACCAATTTCAGGGTGTGTGTTTATTTTATACAAGATATACACGTTTTCCAAGATCAAGTTTAATTAACAAATCAGTGTACAGTCTTATCTAGCAAAAGCCTGAAAATGGAAGTTGGCCGTTAAAACCAGTGTATCATTAAAATTGCGAGATGATCTTGGTCTCTCTCACAGCCCAATATCAATGCAAAAAGACTGTATTTAGGAAGAAAATTTATGGCTCTGATTAAAATAAACAATAGGCCCCTGAGAAATTTACTGAGAAAGTAACTTTAGGGACTTTTTCCCTGAAACCCGTTCAAGCCTTAAGCAACTGCAATTACACTTTTCATCTTACAGTAAATACTGTCTTTATCATTAAGAAAAAAAAAAAAAATCCCTTGTGCTTAGTCTCTTAAAAAGGACTTTTCCTCCTCTACTCACCTAAATAGAAAAACAGCGTTTTACATTTTCTGGTGAAGTCATAAGGAAAGTCAAGAAGGTCTCCACCTCGTGAAAGAAAAATCATATGGGCATCAAACTTAAAACTGTATCTTGGCAGAATCGGAAAGAGACATGGCTTCCTTCAGTTTCTTCAGAACATAAGAGAATTTGAATCACTCACATTCTTGGCCTTTTTTTTCCACCCACACAGGGAAACCAGGAGCAATGCACGAATCAAAGAGCCTCATTCCTCTTGGTCACAAAGTACTCACACTCGGCAAATGGCAAAGATTTGGGTCATCATTTTTTAAATGATTGCCAAGCAGTGAGGAACTCAGGCTGAGCGCAAATAACAGCCTCCAACATCCTTTCTAGCCCTGTGCCTGTGGCGTCGACCACAGAACCTGTCTGCAGGTAAAAAATCCAAATTTCTGTGTGCTGAGGGGAGGCATTCATTACTCAGCAGCTTTGACTTCATAAGCAGGACAAAAGTCCTTTGCTAGGGTAAGACTTTTTGATGTCCCTTTAAATGGTTTCTGCATCTAGTCCAATAGCATGGGTGTGGAAGTGTATTTATTGCAACCACAAGGATGTGCAAATTTATTTATAGTATAAACGGTCCTTTCCACAAGTCCTAGCTGTCAACAGCTCCCTGTTTTCCTGGAGTACCCCAGGAGCCAAGAATGCTTTGTTTCTGAAGCTTGGTACCTGGAGAGCTAAAATAACAATCTTGTTAATGAGAAGACAATGAGACTAACTGCTGTTTTGCAGTGTTTCCATGGGCCTTACCTTTTAATTGCTGAGTGCTGGCAACTTAACAGACTGTAATGAGTACATTGTCCCTCCTTTCTTTTTTTTTTTTTGCAAGCAGCCCCTTAAGCATGATCGAAACAGGAGTTTGTTTTGTGTACAGAGCAGAGAAGACTCTTATTAAAAGCTGACGGAAACGTTTGGAATGAGGAGTTTATTTTGACTGGTGAGGTATGTCTTGATAGTTTGCATTCAGATGTGAGAGAAAAAAAAGAGATAAAGTGGATTAGCCTCAATCATCTGGGAGATGACATTTCTCCCCGTGTTTGAAGTATTTTATGAATTAGAGAATGGGACTGATTTCGAAGCCTAAATTAATTTAATCTGTTTGCTTTTGTTTGATGCCGCAGCTGCATCGACACACCCTCCTTCTTTGAAAAATCTTCAGCTTCGAGGGTCTGGGTGTAGAAGAGCGAGTGCAGCCGAGTGAGTGGGGAGGGTGGGGGCTGCCTCGGGTGGGGAAAGGAGTCAGTTTTCAATTTCCCCCGGTGGACGTCTGGCATTCTCCGATGGGGTTTTGTCTCCAACTTCAAGCTAGACTCTCTCACACTTGCCCATCATGCTTTTTATTAAAGGAGAACTTGCCAGCAGAAGCCAAGAGGAGGGAAAGAAAGGAAATTATTATCCCAACTCCTTTCCCTCTAGCACGTTTTCATTGGGGTGGGGGTGGGAACACTTCAGGGTGAAGATGAAAGAGGCAGAAAGGTTCCCATCGGTCATGG
Organism: Ovis aries; assembly: GCF_016772045.2. NCBI lineage: Eukaryota > Metazoa > Chordata > Mammalia > Artiodactyla > Bovidae > Ovis > Ovis aries. The sequence goes on from NC_056066.1 coordinate 21,967,288, forward strand.
CCCATTAACGGTGACTGACACCCAGTTTGCTGCACATTCAGTGCGTCCATAAAACCCCAGTTGTGTTTAGAATCAGAATTCCTTTGGTGCTTTAGATGCGCCAGTGTGCTCAAATTCCTGATAACCGTGCATGTATGTCCCCAAATCTTCCTAACTCCACCTCAGAAGGTGAGGACTGTGCGTTTCCCTCTAGGACATGGAGGAAGTATCCTTACAATGAATAACACTGTCTGAATGTTCACAGTCCATGTTCCCAAAACTCTCAGTTACTCAGAAGGAGATTGAGTTAACCTGGTTCATCTCAGTATCAATCCATCACCAAGTCAGTTTGGCTTTTCACAACCTGATACACTGATGAGAGATGATTTTGAGCCTGGGGGGGTGGGAGGAATGAAACCTACCTATCATGATTCTTGATTCAGGATTTCAGATAATATAACTCACCTCCCCACCCCCGACTTGGTCTGAAAGTAGATAAGCTGCTATTAGACAAAAGAAAGTGTGTGTAGAAATCAGAAGGGGCAAGCAAGTAGTGTCCAAGGATGGTCACATCCCCCTGGGCAGTTTCTGGTGGCGGAAGTTGCTAAAAGTCTACTGGGCATTTACGGATTGACTTCTAGGAGGACTTTCAAAGTTGTAAGGTAGAGAAAAGGAAACCTGAGGAGTTTTCTGATGAACCTCATTTACCAGGGCATTTGCCTTGTAACACAAGTCACCCTATGTGTAGAGTGTTTTGGATTCAGGTTTGAAAAGCTGTTCCTGCCACTTGGGGTTAGAATCACAGCCCCCTGACTGTTTGCACAGGCACCTTGAGCTTAGAAAGTTTAAAAGCAATGATAAATCTCCTTAAGCCTTTGAGATGGCAAAACAATCCCAAATCTGCAGCGAAGGCCCTGAGAGGTTAATGATCTTCCTCCAGCAATAGGGACAGCTCCCAAGGGAGCCCCGCAGGAATTCCAGGCTATTCTCTAGGCTCCTGCTCCAATTTTCATTTAAATCAATCTCTCTAAGCCTCTGTTTCCTCTTCGGTAAAATGGGAATGAGAATTCCTACAGGACAGGTGCCAAAAAGACTCAGTGAGAGGATTATGTAAAACATTTCAACCCCAGCTTTGCAGTGTCAGCGCTACGCTGTAATTATGGTTACTGTTACTATTACACTCATCAGACTGCATCTCCTTCCCTCTGGGAATTCATTTTGAGGTTCTATCTTCTGATCTTTTCTGTAAGACAGCTATTTGCAAGCAAATGAAGGCTAGTCTTAGCCAATATAAAATGAGAAATGATTCTTCTAGGGGTACATATCCTGCCATCACTGGATTTTTAGAACGATACCACATTAGAAAACAAAACACTCCTAATTAATACTCATCCAAGATTGCAGCTTTAGCCAAAATATACTTCTGTATTCTCTTTGTGAATGTTTGTGTGTTAAGGATCTCAAGTTATTTAATTTTTTTTTTTTCTTTTGGCTGCTTGGGGTCTTAGCTGCAGGCACAGAGGATCTTCGTTAAATCTTTGGGATCGTTCAGTGTGGCGCACAGACTCTCTAGTTGCGGCTCACGGGCTCAGTAGTTACAGCACGCAGCCTTAGTTTCTCCTCGACATGTGGGATCTCAGTTCTCTGACCATGGATGGAACCGGTGTCCCCTGCACGGCAAGGCAGATTCTTAACCACCAGACCACCAGGGAAGTCCCAAGTCATCTAATTTTTTGAGGACCTGCTGCTGCTGCTGCTAAGTCACTTCAGTCGTGTCCGACTCTGTACGACCCCATAGATGGCAGCCCACCAGGCTCCCCCCTCCCTGGGATTCTCCAACCTACTCGATGTTAAATGCCATACCAAATACTGAGGAGGCCATAGACAAATGTCAGAAAAAACTATCTTCATTCAATCCATTTATGAACCCACTGTCAATATAGCCCCTATACTAGTCTGTCACCTGCAAGGGACAGATTCCCAAATGAGGCTGGCTGAAGAATAATTTATTCGCTTGTGCACCCCATGGAGTCACAGAGGGGTTTGCTGAAGGAGGAAAGATGCTACCTAGAACATAGAGATATGTCAGTGCTGGCTGTTACAATCCACCACACCTCCTGACTGATAGCAGTATTATCCTCATTCATACAAAACATACCCAGAGTTCATACAAATACCACACAAACAAGAACATCCTTTTTACACTGAAAAAATGAAGATACTTGAATCTTCCAGGAATTAAGTCAAAGCAGACTTAAAAAGCAGATCCATTGTTACCAAGGGATCTTCCATAGGGAAGAGTGTTTCAGGGCCGTCACTCAGCCTAATTCTAGAAACCTGGTGCATTTGGTACCTAGAACAGATGGAGAGGTGAGGAGCAGAAATGCGCTCTCCTACTCCACCTCCCATGCTGGGCAAGCCAGGCATGCTGCCCTGCCTGGTATGCATGGCGCTGGAAATGAGGTGTCCTGTTCCTGTCAACTAGCCCTCTAAACAGTAAGCTCTTGGGGGGCAGCAGGAGCGTCCACCCTGCTCACAATTTACTGAGCACAATTTACTGCGGCGTTTCGCCGGGTAGGGGCAGAGAAGTGAATAAAAAAAAGTCCTTTTCTCAGGGACCTTTCCTTCCAGTGGACTAAACAGGTAAACATACATCAGATGTAAGAGGTGCTAAGAAGAAAGTGGAAAGACAAGAATAGAATCCTCCAGGCTTCTCCTTCTCTGGGGATCCTGGAAACTCCATCAGGGAGCGGTCCCGGTGGCAGAGGACCAATGGGGTCCAGAGTCAAGACCCACCCCCTGACTCCAGCCCTTTTGAAGAGCAGCATTGGTTGGGGTGGAGGAGAGAGGTTGCAGTAAGAACTCAGGTTCAAGGCAAGTGAGATGAGAAGCTGTTGCAGAGTCCTAAACAGAGAACTGGTAGTATCAAAACTCTGAATAGGACCTGCCACCCGAAAATATGCCACTTTGAAATAAGAATTATTTTGAATTGTAGGCATTTGCATTCCTGGAATCGCTTATCTGCCTAAAAGCACTGCTTTCTCCAAGAACTCAATTGCCATTAATCCCCTTCCAGAGAGCAACTCTAGTCTCTTCCAGAGACACAGCACCTCACCCAAGCAAAGAGTGTCACTGAACCACCGTGTCACCCATCTCTTCTCCTGTGAGCCCATTTATCTTTCAAAAGAGCAATTGTTCTCTCAGAAGTGCCCCTTTGTCCCTCCCCATCCTCTAAGACGATGGTACAGAAACCCTAAAATCCAACCACCTCCTTGAGTCACGTTGCCTCGTGAACGCCCCTGCCCACGTAGGTAATTAAATCTGTTTTCTTTTCTTGCTAACTAGCCTTTTTTCTATTTAACTTGCAGGCCCTCAAGGAAAACACTGAACTGGACAGAGAAGAAGGTTTTTCTCCCTGACACTGTCTTCTCTTTAGACACCTTCTGTTCCACCACTGACCCATTCATATTTAGACTGAGTACATGAAAACAGGCTTACTTCCAGAATTTGTGAAATGATATAAATTCTCACTCAAAAACAACAAATATATAAGGATATGTTTTTTAATGTCTAAAGTTTATTAAGAGGGACTTCCCGACACTATACTTCCAAGGCAAGGGGCCCAGGTTCTATCTCTGTTCAGGTAACTAGATCCCACATGCCACCAACTGAGAGTTCTTATATTGCATCTAAAAGATTCTGCATGCCACAACAAAGATCGAAGGTCCCATGTGCTGCAAATAAGACCCAGCGCAGCCAAATAAATAAATAAAAATAAATGTTTTTAAAAAACAAATAAGAAGGATCTTTAAAAAAAAAAAAAAAAAAAAACGTTTATTAAGAAGCCCTAGTACTAACAGTCTCTCTCATATCCTTCTCAACTAATCTTATAGATGGAGACAGTTTTTCAAGGGGCCTGCCTGGGTTCTAACCTCAGAACTGTGGAATTTCATCCTCTCCATCTGCTCCTCTTTCCGCAAAGATAAAGAAGACAGGCCCTTGCTGGTTATAGGCTTCAGGGGAAGGAGGGCAAAGGGAGCGCCCAGAGATAAATGACACAAGGTCAACGGGCCAGAGGAGTGGTCTAGGATGGACTTTTTTCCTCCTTTGAATGAATAGCCACCAGGCAGAGTGTTCTCTTTTCTTGCATTAACACATCATCACTGTCATTCTCCATGCCAGGAACAATCCTTATAATAATGCCGACACTTTCTTCACTGAAACGCTTTTCCTGAGATGCACTGCATTGTCTCATTTGGGAAACTAGGTGGGGGGAAACTCAGGGAAGTTAAATACGTGACTGAGATGCTCAGAAGGTCCGCTGCTGACACAGAAAGGGATCATAGATACAGTTCAGTGAGCCTGGTCCCATCAACGGCAGACATTTCGTCTCCGCCTAAGTACTGTTCTTAGTAACTGTGTAACTCTGTTAGGAAAAAACAGCACACTGTCTTGGTCACAGTCTTCACACTCTTTATTACCTACCCGGCCCTTTACTGTCTTAATTATATCTGACTTGCCTAGACTTAGACTTCAGTGGCCAGTATCTAGGATCTGGTCTCCTAACATTCCAAAGAACCCAGAGAGCAACACAAATACTAGGGGAGCAAAGATTCCCAGGAAAAGGCCTTCCCTAGCAACTCAGAAATGGATGAGCATCATGGGGACAAGAAATAGGATCTTTTTCCACTGCCACCCTTTGCCTATAAAAGCTTTATTTCTTGTTACTTTAATTAAGTTTCTGACATCACCTCTGGAAAAAGTCTGTGTTCATGCAGGCTTGCAGAAAATAGCCCAGAACCCCACAACAACAGCAGGAAACCAAGAACTCAATCACCCACCCCAGCTCCCCACCTATACTCCCCAGCAGTTACAATGTCACTGTTATTAAAAGTAACAGTCAGAGAATCAAAGCCTCACCTGGGCCTGTCTTATCTTTCTATTGCTCCAATCTTCCCCTTTCCACTGTCCCTCCAGCCCGTACAAGGATCCATCTCTAGCGTTTCCAAAGGTGGCACTGCTGCAGAAACACCTTTCTTTCTGCAGAAACACCCTTCCGTGGTCCCTACTGCCCCCCGTGGCCCAGCCTCAGGGATCATGACCCCGTGGGGTCCTGAGCTGCACAGAGTGGCTGCTGAGGCTGGAACCCTTCACATCCCGTCCCCAGACATTGCAGAGACTGGGCTACTCCTGGGAGAACACACGCTTAAAAGAAGCGAAGTGTATTTCAAGACGCAACAGTTATCGTGGGGAAATCATGGCTTCTTGTGTGGTTCTAATATCGGTAAGTTCTGTTTCTAGGTTTCACTTACAAAAAAGGCAACATTGGTCCACAGATCTTACCGTGTTTTCCACTCACACAAGACAATTTAGATTTTAATTTTCACGAGAGTGTCTTCAAGGGGGATGGAGTGATTCAGCTCTTGAATCTGACCTGTAATATTGTCTCTTGTTTGTAAAGAACTTTCTGGCTTAGTAAGTGCTTCCCACAGTGCATTTGTTCACCAGGCCCTCGAGGCAGGCCAGGAAGCTGGAGAGGGCTCGGTTTCACCAGGGCTTCTAGCTGCTGGGAAACAGTCTACACCCACCAGGGCATGCTGCTGTGACTGAGGGTGCATCTCTCTGAAAATGAGCCACATTGCACTCTAGTGAAATTGCACAAAATGCATAGTGACCTTTCAGACTTTGTACACTTTATTCAACAAATATTCATGAAGTTCCTACACTGTGCCACCCTCTAACTAGGCACTGTGGACACTGTGGAGAACAACAAAAGGCATCAGTTCAGTTCAAATTCTTACGGACAAGATACATATTAACCCATAACCACACAAAGTAAACGTAAAGAAACAGGATGCCAACTTAGCCAAGGCGAGCTTCCTGGAGGAAGTGATCCCTGCATTGAGATGTGGAGGACTGGGGCCATTGGGAGAGGAGAGAAGGGAATAAAACTGCAAGGAGAGCGTGGATGGTAAAGGGCCTCCGAGAAGGCTACCTGGGGGAGCGCGGGACACAAGGAGCCTGCGGCAGGGGAGGATGAGGCTGGAGAGGGAAGGAGTCCAAGTGCAGGGATTGTAGGGATGGCTTCCGGAGCTGCACCCTTAGCACTAGGGTATCAGGAAGCCACTGAAGGGGAGGATCAGGATGAGATGGATTCTGTCAAGTATCACACTGTGGGATAATGAGAGGGAAGGAATCGGAATGGGGGAAGGTAAACTAGTTATGATGCTATTGAAGCAATTCATGTGAGAGATAATGAGAGCCAAAGGGACTTCTCTGGGGGTCCAGTGGTTCCATCCCCAGTCAGGGACCTAAGATTCCGCAAGTGGTGTGGCCGAAAAACAAAGAAAGAATGAAAGCCAAGGTAAGTGGTAAGACAAGGGAGGGAGAGAAATGGGAGGATTCCAGAAATAGAACGCAAAAACCAAAAGAAGTGAAACATGAATTGGGTATGAAATGAAGAAGATAAAGATCTCAAGGTGTCCTTTTTAAAGAAATATTGTGTACTTTGATGACATTCACTTAAAGTATTTGAATGTGTGTAAAACCATGATTAATGTCCCCCGAAGCAAGTACCATCAGACTTTCTCTTTGTACCATAGCAGAGTTCTCAGACTCGGAATCTGTGAAGAACTCCAACAGGTTCTGACAGTATACAGAACATCTGTTGCCCTCCAGTATCTTGTTTATCAGACTTGATTGGTTCTTTAATGTGCTGAGTGTTTAAGTAACTGGCCCAAGGTGATGACAGAGCCAGGGTTTACTGCTGAAGACAGAAAATAGGTAGGAATTGAGACATCGTGGCTTAGGAAATTAAGTCACTGCTATTTACAGAATCTAAGAGTTAATAATATCATATCAATTTACAGAGAAGTAAAACAACATTCAAACAAAAATTCATTCACATGCCAATGAATCACTGTTGAAGGAGAAAGAAGGTATATTCATCAGTTCACTAGAAACATTTTTATACCTTAAAGCAGGGGTCCCCAGCCTCTGGGACCTAATGCCTAATGATCTGATGTGGAGTTGACGTTATAATAACAGAAATAAACTGCATAATTAATATAATGTGCTTGAAACATCCTGAAACCATCCACTCCCCACTCCAGTCCACGGAAAAACTGTCTTCCACACCAGTCCCTCATGCCAAAAAAGGTTGGGGACCACTGTCTTAAGATATTTAAAGTTACTTTAAGGTATTTAAAACTGAATCCAGAAATCAACCCAATTGCATGCTGAGGATTAAAGATTTCCCCAAGTTCAAATCAACACCATGAAGTTAGTGCTTTTTATTTCATTCAACAGATGTTTATTAAGGGAACTACCTTGTTGCTGTTCAGTTGCAAAGTTGTGTCCAGCTCTTTGCAACACCATGGACTGCAGCATGCCAGGCTCCCCTGTCCCTCACCATCTCCCAGAGTTTGCTCAAACTCATGTCTATTGAGTCGGGGATGCTAGCTAACCATCTCATCCTCTACCTTGGAAAAGTTATTTAACATTTTGGATCTCAGTTTCTACATTAGTAAAAAGTGGACACTAATAGTACTTGCTTTCTAGAATTGCTGTAAGGATCAAGTGAGTTAATTGACACAACAGTCTTAGATTAGCTGGTGCCTGGCTGCCTCTTCAATGCTATCTTGAGCCCCACTCCCCCAACTAACAAATATTGAATAAAGCCTTCTTTTCCTCTTCTCAAAGCTTCTCTGATGCATTTTCCTTCACGAAAACACTCTGCTTCTGGCTGGCTTATATTCATCCTTCACATGTTGAAAGGGCAGAAACAGTAGAAAAAGATATGGGGACCAAAGTTACCGCCCCAACATACACAATATATATGTTTGTGTGTGCAAATGAACACAGACACGCACTTGCATATCTGTATGTAAGTCAACAGTCCAGTGCTATTGGATTGGAGGCAGGATCTCTATTGGAAGTCAACATTCTAACAGGAACTTGAGACCCTCACACAGGAAGTAACCACACTACTGTCCTCTGAGTTGACCTGACCTGTGTAAGCATATTTCACTCTGTTGCGGCCCATGATGTTTGGGGGTTTTCTTTAATGCTACTGTGAATGTATTAGGGAGTTCCAAGTAAGTGTACTATGGATTAAAAAGCATGAAAAATCAGTCCTGAAAAGAAAGTGGTAATGATTGGAAGAAAGACAAGACCAATCAATGACCAAATGCTTGCCTCTAGAATGACCAGCAGATGCTCTTTGACGGGGAGGCTGGGTCTGTGGAGGACGGAAGAGACAGCTTCCTTATGCAACAAGACAGAACATTTTAATGACAATATAGGACACTAAGAACTGGATTTTTGGCGTCTAAAACATTTAGACTGTCCTAGAATTTAGAACCCCTGAGTTAGAATCCTTTCCCTACCACTGTGCTGTGGTGCTTAGTTGCTCAGTCGTGTCCGACTCTGAGACTCCATGGACTGTAGCCTGCCAGGCTCCTCTGTCTGTGGGATTCTCCAGGCAAGAATACTGGAGTGGGTTGCCATGCCCTTCTCCAGGGGATTTTCCCAAACCAGGTTTCCCGCATTGCAGATGGATTCTTTACCATCTGAGCCACCAGGGAAGCCCAACCCTACTGCCAAGTAGCAATTAATCTCTCCAAGTCTCAGTTATTCTTTTTTGCCAAATGGGAATAATAATATCTACCTGCTAGGTTTTTGTAGTTATTTTACCCTATTTGGCTGTGTTGGATCTTAGTCGAGGTACGTGAGATCTTTGTTGTTGTGCGTGGTCTCTCTAGTTATGGCACGAAGGCTCAAGAGCACGTGGGCTTCAGTAGTTGTGGCTCACAGGCTTAGCTGCTCCAAGGCATGTGGGATCCTAGTTCTCCAAATAGGGATCGAACCTATGCCTCCTGCATTGCAAGGCAGACTTTTAACCACTGGACCACCAGGGAAGTCCCCGGTAAAGTTTTAACGAGAAAATAATTTGTTCCTGGCTTCTAGTAACAATTCAACAAAAGCTGGCTCCAGTGTCCACTTCCTAGCTTACTCCTCTCAAGACTGGCCAATCAGTATTAAGAAATTATGATCACGAAATATATTTTATTTCTCTTGAAACTATGTATAAGAATCATTGAGTGCAAAGAATACTAAAATACCAAATGAAATTAAACCGTAAAGGATGTGTTTGGGAAAAAGATGGAGTTTGTTCCAGAACAATCATTTTAAACAAAAACAAATTAAGAGGCAGGAATGGCATCTATAAGATCAATAAAAATGTTTAGGCAGTCAGCACTGTGGCTAATTCACATGGGTGACTAACCCGGCTGCAGAGTTAAATTTAGATAAAGAAACAGACTCTTCCCTTAGAGAAAATTTGAACATGAAGGTTGCACCACACACGTTTGAGTGATAGATAGAAATGGAAAAGATCTATGCCTCTTTTGTCCTTATCTTTTAAGGACAGCTGAACAAATGGTACATTCCTCAGGAATAGAGTAAGTGGCAATGAACCATGTGTTTTCCAATATGACCTGGAAAATAAGTGTCAGGGTCTGCAGTGGTTCTCACCAAACCCCAGGATCACCTACAACACTGATATATCGAAATCACAACCGATGACAAGAAAGGACTGGTTCCTTTGACATCAGGGGCTTTGTTCATGCAGAATTCATTCCTGGGGTCAAACAATCCATCAAGCTTATGGAGAAATTCCAAAGTCTGAGATTCTCAGCATTGCAGAAAGAGGGGATTCTAGTTCAAGGCTTCAACTCAGACTAAGCCTCTGTAAAATACTTTTGATATTTAAAAAAAGAAAAGAAAAAAATCTGATAAGACACCCTCCTTGACCAAACTTTAGTCAGGCTTCTCTGAACTTTCTTCTCAGCTTGGCCTCAACCTTTAGAATATTACAACAGTCTTTAGGTTGCTCAGTTTTAGAAAAATTCCTGCTAAATTGGTTTAGCAAGGACCCTCACCCTCAATACCTGATCACCCTCCATACTGGATCGAATTTCTCATCTTCTGTGCTTGGCTGGTGTCACGTCACCCTGGCCTGCCTTCAGCAAGAATCTTAAGTTCATTTAGCCAGAATTCCCCTTTACCTGGATGTAACTTTAGTAATTTTTCATCCACTGACGCCACTCCTTGGCTACAAATCCCAACTCGTCCATTCAGAATGGAGCCAAATTCTGCACTGAGGTCTCTCTACCCCATTACAATTGTTCCTGAATAAAATCTACTTTCAGGCCTCTAATTTCTATCTGGCTCTGGTTTTCTTTAACACTTCCTTGCCGGATCAGTCATCTTTTCCCCAGTGTTGGCTCCAGTCACTTCCAACTGTTCCTCAAAATCAAATACACTCTCAGAAGATGAAGATTTCCCACCAGGAAAGGTATATGAAAGTCTGTCTATGTTGTAGGCTTAGGAAAAAAAAGCCAAGGGACTTCCTTGTTGGTCCAGTGGTTAAAAATCTACCTTGCGATGTAAGGGACATGGGTTCGATCCCTGGTCAGGGAACTAAGATTCCACATATCGAGGAGCAACTAAGCCCAGAAGCCACAACTAGAGAGTCTGTATGCTGCAACAAAAGATCCCACATGGTGCGACAAAGATCCTGTGTGCCGCAACTAAGACCTGATGCAGCCAAATAAGTAAATAGATAATAAAATTAAACAATGGTAAAGAAAAAAAGAGAGAGAAAAGAATAAAAAGAAGTCTTCACGTTGTTCGAACAAATGGCCCCAGGTGACTACTTTAAAGGTGACAGACAACAACTATTTAACTGTTTATCCTTTGTTTTTTAAACATTCTACGGTGTCATAGGCACAGCTCTTGCACTCATTAGTTAAGTCACAGATGCATAGCATCCAACGACTTGAACTAACTTGGCTGAGGGTCTTAGTTATCTCCAGTTTGACCTCCTAGCTTACTTTTACAGATCCTCTAAATAAAGCTCATTTTAAAGCCTTTGGTCTCTGACAAAGGGAAGCTCTTTCTGAATGAGCTCTTCTTACCCTCACTCCAGGCCAACAATATTCTAAGGAGTTTATTAATATCCTTTCTGGCCGTATCCTGGGATGTCAGACCTTACCTTAGACTTACTTTCTTTGACTGTACCAAGTCTTAGTTGCAGCATTCAGGAGCTAGTTCCCTGACCAGGGACGGAGCCCAGACCCCCTGCATTGGAAGCACGGAGTCTTAGCCACTAGACCACCAGGACATCCCTCTCTCTTTCTCCCCACAATTTTTTTTTAATAATGAATGTGTTTTTATTTCTCTTATAATTAAAAAAATGTGAACATTCTGTAATTCAGCTGCAGCCTTTACTTCCAGGTGACTTCTTCATATATTAATATATACTACATATATTAATAACAGACTCTTGCTACAGAAGGCAGTTAGCTTTCCATCATTCTTTCTGTCTAAATAACATCCAAAGACAAATCTCACAGGGACAAATAGACGTACCCAGTGGTCACACACAACCTGAAGTAAGTTCGTCATGAATGCTGTGGCCTTGGAGCCAACAACAGCCCCACAGCCAAGGACAGCAGTGAGCCCAGCTACTCTCCCTCTCTCCACTTTTGATTCCCATGAGCGACCCAGTCTCCATTCACACCAGTCACTTCCCAAGCCTGTTCCTACTGCCCCCATCACCACTTTGTCCCGAAGTCTGACAAGCAGAGTCCTTCATTTCTATTTGAACATCTTTTCCTCTAAATACCCTACAGGCTTTCACCTTCCCCATCCCCTAAGTCCTCCATCTGGGACCTCAATCTCACATCCTAGGGCACCCAGGACTCCCCCAAATCCACTTCCTGGTCACTTCTACCCCCATCCCCACTAACAAGGCAAGGTGCCCAAAGCATCATTTGCGACATAACCATAGGACTTTCCTGAATTTAATTTTTTCTTTCTTTTCTTAAAGGAATTTTTTTATATTAGCAATCAGAGTTTAGATTGCTCTTGCTGTCCAAGAGAAGTCTAGATGGGACAGTTTCGGGATAAGAATTCATTTAGCGAGTCTGAGGAAGCCTCACAAGTTGCAGGAGCTGTTCTCAGTTCAGGTGAGCCCAGTGTTGAGCCAGGGCGCACGCTCTTGGCCTGTGGTGCAGCCGATTAGCCCTCTGGTCTCTTGATAGGCTGTTCAGCCCTCAGGCGTAGCTGTGACTGAGGGTCAAGGCCCCAGAAACCACCCAGACAGCGGGAGCAACAAACTTGGTGGTCAGGTGAGAGGGCGGCCAGTCCTGAGTATATCTAAAGAGTCTTCTATGTTTTCCTTCAAATAACTTCCAAAGGGGGATAGCTTAGAAAAATCTGAGCGCATTCAAAGAACAAAGATGTGAAAGGGGCTGGAAAATAGGACCCATGAGGGCTAGAGAAAAGAAGCTCTGATTCTCAGTCTGAGGAAGAGAAAGTCTAGAGGCCATTTCACAAAGGGCTGCGAGATTTAAAGGGATATTCCTCAGAGGACTGGAGACCAGCTGTCACGGTCTCCAGCGAGGGCCGAACAAAAGGAAATGAGCTTCGGCTTCCATAGGAGTGACTTAAGCTAGAAATAATCTCTGCCAATGAGGTTATCAGGCTTGGGATAAGTTACGGAGGGAGACAAGGGCCTCTCCTCTGGACAAAACACAGAGAAGGCCATCTTCCAGGGCCAGTCAGGCGCAATGCCGTCAGCAGGCAGAGGAGAAGAAGGGGACCGGGCTCCAGTCTCACCGGCCACGTGAGCCTAGGACTTTTACAAACAGCTGATGCTTTTGTGCAGCAGCATAATAGTTTTTTGGATGCCGGCATTTGCAGAACTGAGCCAGGGGAGAGGTAAAAGAGAAGGTATGCGAGGAATGAGAAAAAGGAAGAGAAACTGAATCATTTTCCCTGGGAGAACAAAGGAGAGACTGCAAACAACCAAACGCCGGCCCTTAGTAACTGTCGATTTCTCCAGTAAGAATCTTTCAGTTTTTCATATGAAAATCAGCTTCCTTATACGTACACTAATTGGCCATTCTTTTCCTTTCTTTCCTGGTTTCCTGGTATCCCTTTGTATGCTCCCTTTACACCTTCAGTTTCCTACACAGTAAAAGCCACAGACAGATTTTTGCTATTGAACCCAAGGCTTTACAAATCCAAAGCCAGAATGTGTGGTATGACATGACCTGTCTATTTAAACTGAACCCTAGCATCGAATTTCTAGATTTTTTTTTTTTTTAATTCCTTAAGACCTTCGGGTGTCTCTCCAAACCTTCAACCTTTTTCAGTCCTGTTCAGTCCAACACAGAAGGCTGATTCCTGTGTCCCCAGAGCAGCACAGAGGGACAGTGACCCCCACTGGGCTGAAGTGCCCAGGAACACTCTCCATGGACGCGGGGCTCCAGGGGTCAGCCAGCAGCTGCCCTCACAGTGCGGCCGAGTGACACCATCTGTCCCGGGCATCTGCTCCAACTCAGAGCACACCTGAGGACGATGGAAGGAAGGACACCTGTCTCAGCCTCAGCCGCTGTCCAGTGGTCTGCCCCTGGAGTGGCCAGCGGCAGGACCACCTTCATCAGGGGGCTGCAAAGGTGGGTACGAGGCTGTGAGTCCCAGTAGAGCTGGGCCTTCTCTGCTCTGTTTGCCGGGTGTGTCCCTGGCGCCTAGAACAGTGCCCACTGCACCAAGGGAGCATCAGTATGGATACTCGGTGGCAGAACAAACAGATGCCAGGCATGAAGGGGCCTGGACACCATCCATCCCCAGCCCTTGTTCCAGGCAAAGTTCAGCACAAGGCCTTTCTCACACTGGTCACAGTCCTCGAAGACCTATCTGCGCCGTCTCATTTCCTCACCACTGGCAATAAATACCTTTTCTGGGACTTCCCTGGCAGTCCAGTGGTTTAGACTCAGCTTCTAATGCAGCGAACATGGGTTTTATCCCTCGTTGAAGAAGTAAGATCCCACATGCCTTGTGGTTAAAAAAAAAATTTTTTTAATAATGATAAAAATAAATAAGTACCTTTCTGATGCATTAGTCCACACTAAAATGTTGTTCAGTCACTAAGCTGTGCCTGACTCTTTGTGACCCCATGGACTGTGGCCCACCAGGCTCCTCTGTCCATGGGATTTCCCAGGCACAAATACTGGAATAGGTTGCCATTTCCTCCTCCAAGAGATCTTCCCGAACCAGGGAGCAAACCCATGTCTCCTGTGTCTCCTGCATTGGCAGGCAGGTTCTTTACAACTGAGCCACCTGGGAAGTTCACTCTAACATGTTACTGGGTACTATTGAGTTAACGTGTGTATGTGTCTGTCTGTCTGTCTGTTGCTCTGTCTCTGTCTCTCTCTCTTGGACTCTAGGCCTGAAGCTGACCTTCCCCTAGGCCCCCTTGCACCAACCCCTCCTTACTGGGTGATGGGCATTCTTGAGCTGGTGCCAAGAGACAGCCTGCTGGAGAAGAGCCAGGCGAGATGGGGTTTCACACGTTGACCAAGGACAGATTTCGCCAGCCACCCCGGAACACGCACGCACACAGCCCTGTCCAAGTTGAGTGAACACAGAGGAAGCCCTCACAAGATGAGGAAGCAAGAGAGTGGTACTCGGGGGCCCCAGGAAGCCCTGTCATCACCCCAACCTGGGGCTGCCAGCAAGCCTGTGCCAGGAGAAGGGGGCTGGGCCACCAGAGGTGCTGCTGAGGTGAGGCGCAGGGTAAAAGCCTCTGACTGCTGGCAGTACCAGCCCCCAAACTTGGCCATGTGTGCCCAGAACCACCAGGGGCTTTTGAAAAGCAGACCCACTGTGCCCAGGTTCAGGTCTACCAACTGCGTCAGTCTTGTTTTTTAAAACGCTGTGATTCTCATGGCCAGCCCAGTTCAAATAACTGCCGTACTGGCTGATTGACATACATTCTCTCCCTAAACTCCCCTTCCCCTGCGATAGGGAATTTGGTGCCTCGAGTTACACTAGTAGACTATCAGCATCACTGGGGCTTTCCTGGTGTTTCTACAGTAAGCCTGGCTTTGTTCCTCTGGGTCACATCCCTGAGCCAGCATCTCCACTGAGTACCTGAGGTGACCTCGCCTTTTCCTCTGTTATGAGTTAGGAGATGAAAGGCAAATGCAAACATTTGTCTCTTCAATTCAGGAAACCCCAGCACCCTCTCTATCTTGGAGAAGAGGTAGCCAAAGTGGCTACCTCCTTTATCTCAGGAGCTGAGGGTCGTGGTGGAGAGCTGGACTGTAGACAGCTGAGCAGGAAGAGAAAGCTGATGGATACAGAATTTCTACAGGTGGACAGGATCTTTGTTGAGACAAGGAGGATTCTACTCAATCAGAATCGGAAAGGGAAAATTCCTTTTTACTGCACCTGCAGACTCCGGTCCCAAGTGTGTCCCAGGCAAGGGGACCTTTCTAGATTTCTGGGGTTATCTTTCTTGGTTTCACCACTCAGCTGCCTCCCTCCAGTGCTTATTCACCTGGGAATGGGCTCTCAACTGATTCCACAGGATGGAGCCCTGCACTTGAGCTCCAATCTGAGGATCTGAGGCTGCATCTCTTTTTGTGGCCAAGGCTCCATTTGACAGCTGTCCCCTGACTCGAGGGGCTTCCCAGGTGGTGCTAGTGGTAAAAGAACCCACCTCCTGCCGATGCAGGAGTCATGAGAGATGAGGGTACGATCCCTGGGTCTTGAAGATCCCCTGGAGGAGGGTATGGCAACCCACTCCAGTATTCTTGCCTGGGAAATTCCATGGACAGAGGAGCCTGGTGGGCTATGGTTCATAGGGTCACAAAGAGTCGGACATGACCAAAGCGACTTAGCACCCACGCCCTGACTCCAGTTCCTTTCTGGCTTCTCTCGTCCCCTCTGGCCCCTGAATCCTAGCCCTGTGCCCACAGCCTCGACACCACTGCTGCCAACTCCCTTGGCCACATTTCCCCCCACTGGCCTCAGCCCCACCTGTTGTCTCTTGCTGGCTCTCCATGACCCTGGTCACCTGCCCTCAGAAATGTCACTTCCTGTCTGTCACCCTCATCTCCTGATATTACCCTCTGCCTGCTTCATCTCCTACCATTTCCTTCATCTGTCCCTCTTCCTGCCCCGTCCCTTCCCCTTATTCTGTCTCTCATGGGAGCACTGGATGATACGAATCGTAAGTGGAAGGCACACATTCAGAGGATTTCAAGTATAAATGACACTGTTTTCTTTATTTACTATGACTGCCATGCAATTAGTTGCCTTTAACCAGTGACTTCTCCCAAAACAATGCCTTTAAAATATGCCCTTTAAATGTTTTCATCTCTGTAAGATTTCTGTTCCTTAATAATCAGGGTGGTTGCTGTTTCTTTTATAGACCCAAAGAATTCAAGAAAGTACATTTATACGAATTCTCAGCATTCACCAAAGCCTCTTAATTACCTAGGATGCTTTTTAAAAGAACACAATGCCTGGCCTCCACATCCAGGTATTTCCATTCAATCAGCCTGAAGTTGGGCTCTGCATCAATATTTTAAACACACTTCCCAGGAGAGGCTGATGTGCAGAAAAGCTTGAGAGTCACTGATTTATAAGAAAATCACTCATGATAAATGTATATTCAAATAGTCAATTCCTGAGAGTCTTGATTTAAAGCAGTGGCTCCTAACCAAATCCAACCAAGGCAAAGCAAAAGATCTTAAATCCCACCCTACCCCACCCACTCCCAATTACCAATAGAGAAGGACTCTGGGATAAGGAATCGAAAGGCAACAAACCCGTGATTTTACATCTAAAACAATCTTGTATATATCTTAAAGGTAACCCAGACATTTTCTAATTTGCTTGTGTTTTATACGTGGTGCAGGGAACACAAGTTATTCAAAGAACACAAATTCATTGGCAGCATATCACCAATGATTTGTTCTTGAAGAAGGAAATGTTAGGAAGGTTCTATAATCATTCACTTCACCAATAAGCATATAGATGAATATGTGGATTTAAGGACTAGTTACTGGGAAATAATAGGCCAAAATACTGTTTATAACAAAATGCACCAAAATCAAGGCGCTGGCTGACTCAGTTCCTGGTGAGTGCGCTCTTCCTGGCTTATAGAGAGCTGCCTTGTCACTGTGTCCTCATATGGCCTTTCCTCCGTGTGTGTGTGTGTGTGTGTGTGTGTGTGTGTATGGGGGTGTGTGTGCACACACACACACAGAAAGAAAATACAATTTCTGGTGTCTCTTCTTGTAAGGACACTAGTCCCATATCAGGGCTCCACCCTTATGACTTCACCTAACCCTAAGTACATCTGAAGGCCCCATTTCCAAATACTCATTGGGTGTCAGGGCTTCAACTTAACAAATTTTGCGAGGACACAAACATTCAGTTCATAACCTCAAACTTCTCTGATCATTAGGAATCCCTTAAATTACTCAACTAAAACAAACCCAGGGACTTCCCTGGTGACCCAGTGGTTGGGAATTCACCTGCCAAAGCAGGGGACATTGGTTCAGTCCCAGGTCCAGGAACTAGGATCCCACAAGCAGCAGACAACTAAGCCGGCACGCCACAACTACTGAGCCCTCGTAGGAAGATCCCATGCGCTACAGCTAAGACCTAAGGGAGCCCAACATGATTTTAAAAATGAATAAATAGTAAAAAAGAAACAAAACCAAATTTCCAGTACCTGCCCTTGATGTTCTGATTGCAGAAGGTGGAGCTGGGAATCATCCAGGGTGATTTTGATGATCAGACAAGTTTGTGAAACAAGGACCTGCCCTTTAGTGTCTAAGTGTGAGTTGCCTTTCTCTCCGTCCAGACTCTTTTTCTAGTCCTGGCAGGCTGGACTGTTTGGACACCATCATACCCAGAATGTTTTCATCTTTCCCAACTGAAGCTTTAAACCCACCAAACACCAGCTTCCTATTCCCCTGTCCCTGGCAACCACCATTCTTCCTTCTTACTTCTGTGTCTATGAATTCGACTACTCAAGGTGGCTCCAGTAAAAGGAATCATATATTTGTCCTTTTGTAACTTATTTCATTTGCATAATGTCTTCAAGGTTCATGCACATCATGGCATATATTGTAATTTCATTCCTCTTGAAGGCTGAGTATTCCATTGTCTCCATACAGGTTCTCCTACCTTTTGGCTATTGTGGATAATGCTAGTTGTGAACACGGGTGTACAAATATCTGTTCAAGCCTTTGCTTCTCATTCTTTCGGGTTTATACCCAGAAGTGGAACTGCTGGATCCCATGGTAATTCTGTCTAAGTTTTTGAGGAACTGCCATACTGTTTTCCACAGCAACTGTATTATTTTGCGTTCCCTCCAGCAGTGCACAAGAATTCCAATTTCTCCACGTCCTCATCATTATTTGTTATTTTATGTTTTGTGTTTTTTTAAATAATAGCCATCCTATGGTTATAAGGTGGTATTTCCTTGTGGGTGTAGTCTGCATTTCCCTCATTATCAGTGAAGAGTTTTCTTTTGGGGAACTGTAAAAAATGTAAGCTCCCAAGGGAAAATGTAGCTCCAAAGATTTAAGTTGGATGGAGATCTCAGAAACAGAGATAAATGTGCAGAATCACAATAGAAGAGAGAGAAATGATATGGGAATGCAGTCTTACAGATGCTGATCTCCAAAACATGCTTTAAAAATAAACGTAATGCTGTCTTAAACAAAACAAAATCAAGAGGGTATCGCTGCCCCTGAGGTATAATAAGAAATTGAATTGCCATGAATACGCACACAATGTACTCAACCTATACATAGCAAATCAAGAAATAACTATGGCAACATCTCTCTGATATATACATTTTTAAAAGGATCAATTTATTCATTTACCACGTTAAAAATTCAGAGGAAATTCAATCTACCATGAGATTACTTTCACAGTGATAAATCAAATTGATAAAAATCATTTTGCAGCTTGTTGAAAGACAAGAGCAAAAATTCCTGGTGTCACTTTAAAACATCAAAACCTGTGTTTAGTCAGCCAACATTCTTTGCCCAGAAGATCTACAGGTTTTGGGTTATGCAAGATTCCCTAGGAGAGGAATCCAGATATGGAATTAGCAATAGAAAATTTGACATCAGGTGAGGGAATGTTCCAGAAAAACATTAGTGTCTAACTTCCTTCCCCATGTACACATAAAGGAATATACATCCATAATACAGTCATAAACTTTAAGAATGCAGACTAGTTTAGCCTTAACAGATAGGTGAACACACTTAGACTATTTGTTTTGATTTTATTTGTTTATTTTTTTGGCCATGCTGCAGGGCATGCAAGATCTTAGTTCCCTTACCAGGGATTGAACCCATGTCCCCTGCACTGAAAGCACGGGATCTTAACCACTAGACTGCCAGGGAAGTCCCAGGTAAACACACTTAGAATTGGCTTTTGAAAACACTCTCTAAAGGGAATTGATACTGCAAATTCTATACAAAATACAGTATAAATACAGTCTATTTACTGTGAAGTACACAGTCAGCATTATTTTCTTTTCTTTCTCAGAAGCAGTCAGTTACAGGACCCCATTATTTGACCAGCTACTTAAGTCTTATGCTTCCCCTCCCTTTTCAAATTACATTATTGTCTTAAGAGGTCAAAAATAAAGCCTTTAGAATGTTCTGGGGTTTGCATTTCTGGTGAGTAACAGGCCAGAGTTCCATACGGATCATCATTAGTGAGGCAACTTGGTTTCAAGCTGATGTCAATTCAAAGTTCCTCTGTTCAAAAAAAGCTGCGGGCGGGGGTGCCACGTTGCACACCTGTGACGATGAATCAGCCTGACTGCTGGGGCTGCAGATGTTTCTTCACTTGGCTGCCGCTGAAACAGCAGTCTTTGTCAGTAAAAGAAGTGCAACCCTTGAGCGCCTGACCCAGTGGATAAATATGAGGGGAAATGATAATGGGAGGTGAGGGCCCTCCCGGTGGTCAAGGAGAAGACCTGGGTATCCGTGAAAAGTCAAGGAGGATCAGAGAACCATGGAACTGAAGGAAACAGATGGTCTCTCCTTTCTGGGCAAGCAGTAGAATCATTTACCCTTATTTACCCAAAATAAGCATATTTTCTCTCTTTTTTTTAACCACTTTAACCATTTTTATTTCATTTTTAAAATTTTTATTGGAGTATAGTTGATTTACAATGTCAAAATGAGCATAATATTTTCTGAGCTCAGCTCCTACAACCAAGATTTCTGTTGGGATAAACTTCCTGTAGCCTAGGATTAGTAGTTTTGTCAAAACTTTTTGATTAGCACTTGGCCTTGCACCAAGGGGAAAGAGACATGATCTAACCCATCAGTTCTCCTGCCATCCTGGGTGGGATGGCAGGTATTTCCCTCCATGGGGATGGATGAATCAGATCATCTTAGCCTGGCATCGTTAAACATCCAAATTATAAAATAAACTCCCTTTGTTCCAATTCCTGTGGTCACTAAGCAACTTCCTCTTACAGAATTTGACTTCCCACGTAACCTGCTTTTGCTGTTGGCCAAGACTGCTAGCATACAGTCCCCTTGGCCCTTTTAGTCATAAGAAATTGGCAGCTACTTTGGCTTTCCCATCACTCTTTGAGTTTGGTTCATAGGACTCCACCCCTGAGAAACATTCCACTCCCTGCAATTCACAGATTGATAAATTAGGTTTCTGTGCTTCCAAGGCTTAAGAGGCTAGTACCATGGGATCAGTTGAATCTGCAGATGCAGAACTGTGGAGACTGGGGGCCAACAATGGGACTTGAGCATCTGTGGGTTTTGACATCCACAGTGGGTCTTGGAACCAATCCCCCAAGGATACTAGGGGGAAATGGGCCCCTAACCTCCCACATTGCTCAATGATGAGCCACTCTAGTTTTCAATTGACTTATATTCCCTCTTAAGATGCCCCCTGCCATACTTTCAGAGGCAGGAAATATGTTTATTCATCTCTGATATTTCAAGGGTACCCAAGATACATTACAGAATGGAAAGTGAAAAATGCAAGGTAAAAAAACCAGAGACAAAAAATACCATTTCTTTGTGTTTTTAAGTATATGCATGTATGTACGTGTGCTAAGTCACTTCAGCCATGTCTGCCTCTTTGTTGCCCTATGGACCACAGCCAGCCAGGCTCCTCTGTCCATGGGGTTCTCCAGGCAAGAATACTAGAGTGGGTTGCCGTGCCCTCCTCCAGGGGATCCTCCTGATCCAGGGATAAAACCTGGGTCTCCTATGTCTCCTGCATTAGCAGACAAGTTCTTTACCACTAGCATCACCTGGAAAGCCCATGCATGTATACACATCCAAAATTTTTGGAAGGATAAACAAGAGAGTATTATTAGTATCGACCTTTGGAGATGGGTGGGAAAGCAGGAAAGGAGATTTGTACCTTTTTTGTTTTATCTTTTGTGTTTTACCATGTCATACATTAATTTTATGAGTAAAACAAGTGAAAAGAAAGCTATGTGTTTAACGATATATAAATGTTAAGATCACTCATCTGAAAAGACAGCTCAAAAAAGGAAACTTGAGAATCTCCAAATCTAATCCAACTGACTAGAGCATAAAGAGCTTGACTAGGTGTGATTCTAACATAAGAAGCCTGCAGCTTAGACCATTTTGATGAGGATGTTTTAGCAGAAGAAGGATGGAGACCAGAAAAAATCAGAGTCTCCAGGAGGAAGCACGGTCAGTGTTTATCCAATACTGTCCAAGTAGAGAGCCACTAGCTATGAGAACATGAATATGCTGGTTCCTTGAGAGCTGGACTCCATTGTGGGGAAGGAGCAGTTCACCAGATTTACCACACCTGGATGGAATGTTCTTGACTACCCAAATCCCTTTGCTCTAATTTCATGCTCACCAAATGCATTACTAGCCACCTGAGGGAATAATGCTGAAATCACATTGTCTTAAAGCAATGAAACTCTCTGTCTCGTGTCTCATTCCAGTGACAGTGGGGGTCACAGGTAAGCTTCACACAGTCCTTCAGGGACTCAGGACTGTCTACTATTGTGGTTCCATTCTCCCCTGAGTCCTTGGAGCAGGTGGAAGGGGAGGGAGAGGGTAAAGAAAGTACACTCACTCTTCAGACTCTTGGCCCAGATGTAACACCTCACTTTTGTTCACATTCCAGTGGGAAGAACTTTCAGCCGCCATGCCCAGCATGGTGAGAATATGGACATGGGTGAGCCTTGAGCAATTTTCCAGTGATTAACTTGGTTTGCCTGAAATTCAAATCTAGAAAGGGGACCCTTGAACAATGTATATGAGCATTTCTATCCCCAGGAAGCCATGTCTTCTATCCTAACACATCATCTTTTTAGTTTATAATTCTACCATGTGGCTTTCCCTGGTGGCTTAGATGGTAAAGAATCCACCTGTAATGTGGGAAACCTGAGTTCGGTCCTTGGGTTGGGAAGATCCCCTGGAAAAGGGAATGGCAACCCACTCCAGTATTCTTGCCTGGAGAATCCCCATGGACAGAGGAGCCTGGCAGGCTACAGTCCATGGGGTTGCAAAGAGCTGGACACAACTGAGCAACCAACACTTCTATCATGACTTTACTTTTATTGCAACTTACCCCCAAGAACTTATCCATATCTCTATAAAAAAAAAAAAAAAATGTTTCTGGGAATTCCCTGGTGATCCAGCAGTTAGAACTCTGTGCTCTCACTGCCAAGGACCCAGGTTCAATCTTATCCCACAAGCCAGGCAGTGTAGCCAAAAAAAGAAAACAAAAAACCTGTTCCTGAATTTGTAAACTTGAGGAAATAGCTTTTGACCATGAATCACCAGGACACTGCAAACCTGTAAGATCCCTTCTTTTTTTTTTTTTTTTTTTTTGAGATCCTTTCTAACTGATCAGATGGATCAAACATCACAATCTCTTCATCACCCCTTTCTAAAACTTCAGCTTTTAGAAAGAACTGTTCTAAGAATCGTCAGCTTTTGCTCATGGGAAAGTATGACTTGGAGTTTACCTGGACAGGGAAATAATTTTTCAAGTTCAAATTCCTTGTAAGTGACTAAATGGCAAAGGGTAAAGTCTTTATATAGGCCAAGGGTATTAGTCTCTTAGGATGGCTGCAGCAAATCACCACAAACACCACCGAGTGTAAAATAGATAGAAGACTCTTAGAGTCCCTTGGACAGCAGCAAGATCAAGCCAGTCAATTCTAAAGGAAATCAACCCTGAATAATCATTGGAAGGACTGAGGCTGAAGCTGAAGCTGAAGCTCCAATACTCTGGCTACCTGATGCGAAGAACTGACTTATGGAAAAGACCCTGATGCTGGGAAAGATTGAAGGTAAACAGAGAAGAGGGCAGCAGAGGATGAGATGACTGGAAGGCATAGCCAACTCAACTCAAGAATCTCAGCAAATCCTGGGAGATAGTGAAGGAAAGGAAATCTGGCATGCTACAGTCCA
Source organism: Ovis aries (assembly GCF_016772045.2). Lineage (NCBI taxonomy): Eukaryota > Metazoa > Chordata > Mammalia > Artiodactyla > Bovidae > Ovis > Ovis aries. The sequence goes on from NC_056066.1 coordinate 21,990,600, forward strand.
TAGCGTCGGACAGAACTTAGCAATTGAACAATAAGAGCGGAAAAATGTTATATAGCAGAGGGAGCTCAGCTCAGAGCTCTGTGCTGACCTGGAGGGATAGGGGTGGGGGAGGTCCAAGAGGGAAGGGATCTGTGTATACACACACCTAATTCATTTTGTTGTACAGCAGAAACTAACACAACACTGTAAAGCAAATACATTCCAATTTTTAAAAAAATAGACATTTTGGAAGCAGGAAGCCTGCGATCAGGGTGTTGGCAGGATGGCACTCCTCCAAAAGCTCTGGGGGAAAAGTCTTCCTGCTTCTTCCGGTTTCTAGTGCTTCCAGATGTCCTGTGGCTTGAAGGAGCATCACCCTAACCTCTGTCTCTGTCTCTGTCTCCACATGAGCCTCTCCTCCTCTGCCTTTCTGTATTCCACTTTTCTGCCTCATTTAAGGAGACTTGTCATTGGATTCAGAGCCTACCCAAATCCAGGGTGATCTCGTCTCCAGATTCTTACCGTAATTACATCTTTGGAGACTATTATTCCAAATAAGACCACTATCTGAGGTTCTAGGTAAACATACCTTTCGGGGGGACACCATGCAGCCCACTCTACCAAGTAAAAAGTTTCTTGCTCAGTATCATGTTCCATTTATAAAGGCACTGAGCAAGAGCTGTCTGGATTACCCACGGTTTCTTGCTTAAAGGATGTGACACGGTGACTAATGCCAGGAGGGGAGCCAAGGTTTGAAAGCAGTCTCCCCAGAACACGGGGCAAACGCCAAAGCAGAAATGCTATTCTGTGTCTTCTAAATATTGAAACTACTCTTCAGTCTTTCAAACTTAAAAGACTGCCCTGAGCTTTTATATTTGGCTATGGTGTCAAATCCCAACAGAACACATGGCAACCAGCCTTTTTGTGACCAAGGGTTTCCCTGTTCACTTGGGGCAGGAGATGCTGACAGCTCAAGCCTTGACCGAAATAGGAGAGGGGACCCTGTGGCAGACTATGTTCAGGAATCCGGGTTCATAAAGAGAGCAGTTCGAAGTGCAGGCAGATGGCGAGGAGGATGGCAGAGCAGCACTGGACGGCAATCCCCGACCTGAGATTTCAGGGTCTACTGAGCAAACTGAGAGGTCATTGGCCACCTCTCCAGACTTATCATCATCATCTGCAACGCAGTGTCCCACGTCAGAATGTTCTTTTCATCCAGTTTTGCTATGATCACACCACCCAGAGTAAAGAGCCAACTAGATCCTTACACGGCACTCACAGTTACTAGAAGCAGTAATGAAGACAAACAGAATGAGCTTAATGTGGTGTGACACTTCTAATTGTATTGCTTTCTTTTTGCAACCTTCTTTACCATTTAGGGCTAGACACCATGATATACATGCAGGGAGGAAAAGAACAGTATCGATCTCTAAATCCAATGACTTCATGCCTCCTCCCATGCGGCACGACAGCTTTTGTATTGCCAAATTCTCCATATTCCCAGCAGCCTAAGAAAAGTTGTTCTTAACATTCTTATATAGTGCTTTCTTCCTAAGAACCTTAATATTTACTCCATAAAGCGCTTCATTTCACTCTCATGCCATCCTGAAGGTAGGACATATTATTGTCACCCTCTTTTCTCAGACAGAGAAACAAAGACCGGAATGGAGGAGCTGGCAGGGAAAAAGGGGAGGATTAACATATGGAGAACATAAGAGGTTTATCTAAAGCACTGTAATAAGATCAGCAACCAGGACCCCATAGCTTGTTCTCTAGGCCAAACTAGCATGCCTGCTAAAAGATCGGAGACAAAGAATACATTAAATGACCTCACAACAAAGAAATCTGACAAATCCAGGGTGTATTCATTAGGTAGGACAAATGACCTGGTTTTACCAACAAATCAGTGAAAGCAGGAAATGGGAGATGAGCACTGATACACTGGGAAAAAACACTTAGAAGAAAAATCAAATGCAGATACTAATACTTGCTTAGATAGTAATTTGAAAAAACCACCTGTAAAAATACCTGTTAGGAGTGATCAGGGAAATTCATTCCTCACCTAGAAAAGCATCCATGGAGGAGACCTGGGCGAGCTGGAGGGGAGGGGCAGCCCAAAGGGTGAGCGGGTGTCATAGTCCTTTTCTTAGACAAGATCCCTTCAGGCTTAGTTTCAGGGGGTTCATTCAGCTGCTGTGCAGAGGGCAGGCTTGAAGACCAGAAGGTGCCCCAAAGAGATGGGACAAGAGTAGAGGCCCTAACAAGAGTTTGTATGAAAAGATAAGGAGGTACCCACCACAGGCCAGGGTATCAGAAGGAACTGTACAGAGAAGGAGCCTGAGGAGCAGCATATTTAAAAGAGGGGAAAATGGGGCTCCAGGATTTATGTCTTCAGCTCTTGCCCATCTAACAGTCCAGTGTGGGACTTCCAAGTGGGTTTACCCCTGTTCCAGGCCTGAAGATGGCAGTTCTTCAACACAGGGTTTCCAAGGTTATCCAAGCTGTGGCAAGGCCAGACTGTAAGAAAGGGGGAAAGAGTTGAGTCCAGGACCAGAAGTTCCCTGGTAAGCAAGTGAATCAGAAGTTGCTCCCAAGAGACTTCCCTCATGGTCCAGTGGCTAAGACCCAGAGCTCCCAGTACAAGGGGCCTGAGTTTGATCCCTGGTCGGGGAAGTAGATCCCACATGCTGCACCTAAGACCTGATGCAATAAATAATAAATAAATAATAAATAATAAATAAATAAATACATTTAAAAAAATTGCTTCCAAAACTTGCACACAGGCTCCATTAATAAGCGCTGCATCACGTGGCCAATCTTTGCTGTAAAGATTCAGGCAGAGGAGCGGGAAACACAGTCCCTGGAAATGCAGCCAAGATCTCCAGCACCATTCTAATACTAAGGAAGAATGGGAGGATGGAGTTTGGCAGACAACTAGGAGTCTTCACCACTGCTTTTCTTCACTAGTGATGCCTGATTTCCTTTTTTTTTTTTTTTTTTTTACAAAACCAAGTACTCAGCTTATTGCTAGACTAGATTAGTGTTTATTCCAAATTGTGATTAAGATATGTGAATTGCTTATGTACTTACCTTGTATAATAAAAAATTACCATTAACCTGTTAGTGTATAATCTGTTTTCTAAATTTTTTGATATTATATTAATATTGAAATAAGTAGACATTAATAGGCAGGGCACATACTTAATATATCTTTGGTTTTTTTCTCTTTTAGGATCATACTTAATTCTTTAATGTGTATGTAAGTGTTGGAAGCAAAAGAGTGGTAAGCAGGTACAATGATATATAAGAGAGTAATATAGGAAAGAATTATAGTACATTTCATTTATTGGATTCCCACTATTTTCATCTGTACTGTCACTATAGAGGGCATGGTTTGGATCCTTGGTTCAGGGGACTAAGATCCCACATGCCTCATAGCATGGCCAAAAAAAATATTATTTTCAGATATAAGATTGCTTTGAAAAAATAACTATGTACTGTGTGAGATAACCATTTTTTTTCTCTACTACCTTCTCAACAAATTTTAAAAAGCCAAGAGTGCAGTTGCCAAAGAAATGAAAGGCATCTTGATTTTTCTGAAGTGGGATGGCTTGTGGTTTGCTGTTGCTAAAAGCGAGTAAGATATAAATATACATAAGTATGATATAGCCAACAGGCTGTGCTGTTGCCATTTGGTTGGAAGGAAAGTTAAGGGCACATATAAGATTCAAGATGACCTTCAAGGAGATCACAATGTCAGGATTCCGCCAGGTCACACACAGGGAATAAAATGTAGACTGACAGTTAAAATCTTCCTTCCCCCAGTAATCTTGTGCCACCTCTGTCATAAATAGAAACAATAGCACAGGAAATATCTGGTCCTTTCACTGGGGATTGCCAGTTCCAACTTGGCTAATTGCTAGAGTTTCTATAAAACAAGGACTACTTCAGAAACCTCATTATGAAAAGGGACATTTTCATTTTACAGGTCCACAAGGCAAGCATCGCCCATACCCAGAGACCTGGTCTCTGTTAGAAGAACGCTGGCAAGTTAAATAGGCTGTGTCTTATCCTTTGAAGCAGCTAAGAGTGCCTCTAAGCTCATGGTAATGCTGGGAGGTGCCAGCGGTGACTCTCAGGAAAAAGGTTTCTAAACAGGGAAGATGCTCCCCAACCCACAGTGTTATCACTGCAGTTGTTAACAAGATAAATACTCTCTACCTTAACTCTCCACGAACTCACTGCACAGTTTATTGAAGTCCCTGATACACTGTGCTAGGTGCCTAGGGTGCTGTTCAGTGAGGGAGAAGAGTTCTGCAGATGGACGGAAGAGGACAGTCCCTGGGGAACAGTCCAGGCCAGCTTCCAGAGAAGGAGCCAGGATATCCGGCCTAAAGATCAGGAAGGGCTCCCAGCCATGGCTGCTGTAGCTGAAGCAGACAGGGAGCAAGCTGCTAGCATAGGTTGGACCCAGAAAACAATGGATGATTTACATGTGATTTGTGGTCACATGTTTAATTATTGGGTTGATAAGAATTAAACATTGAGGTAGGTTTAACAGCCAGATGTCTAAAGTACTTAAAAAGGGACTCGACATACTTTTTGGTCATAATTACAGTCTCGAATGCACAGAAGTTTGGTTTTGTAAATGGGACCAAATATTAAATCCTACACTTGAAACGTTGAGATTTGCTAGATTTCTCTTTTTTACTATTTGTTAATTTATTTGGTTGCTCTGAATCTTAGCTGTGGCACACGGGATCTTTGATCTTCATTCTGATATGGGATTTTTTTCATTGGCAGCATTCCAACTCTTAGTTGCAGCATGTGGGTTCTAGTTCCCTGACTAGGGATTGAACCCTGGGCCCCCTGCATTGGGAGTGCAGAGTCTTAGCCACTGGACCACTAGGGAAGTCCCTACGTTTATAAACAAAATAAATATATAACTTGACCTTAAGAGAAAGAATTTGATTTTTTTGATATTGCCTAAATGAATGACTGTTTCAAAACTCAGAGTAAACGCCCAAATGCACTCCTTGTGGACACAACTATCCTTAGAAACACCAAAAATTTCTTCTTTAACACCAGGACAGTACTAAGCAAAAAACTACAATGATGAGATGAGATTCCTTGCTCTTGTAACCCTTATAGTCTAGCAAGGGAGAGCAGACAGTAACGAGGCAACAGTGGATGTAAAAGGGACAAGCAAAAGTAGGGTTATAGACTTCCCTGGTGGTCCAGAGGTCAACACTCCATACTCCCAATGCAGGGGACCCAGGTTTGATTCCTAGTTAAGGGAACTAGACCACACATGCATGCTGAAGCTAAAGATTCCACATGTTGCAAAGAAGACCAGGTGCAGCCAAATGAATTAATCAATTAATTTCTTTTTTAAAGTACAACTGGAGCTTGAGTAATGGGGCATCTAGACTGGGAGTCAGAGAACTGAGCACAAGCATGAGTTGGTCCAGCAGATGGAGTCGGTCGGGTAGGTGGTTCTGTCCAAGCAGAAGGAAAGAAATGGGACAGCCCTGGCTACCAGTAATTCAGCATTCCTGAGTCAAAACTTGAGTGGGAAATAGGTACAGATGAAACCAGATAAGTAGACAGAGACTGGATCAGAGGCCGAATCATTAAGGGACTTGTGTCCCGGGGAAAGGCATTTGTTTTAACCTGTAGGCAGTGGTGAGACATTAAAGAATTTCCATCCGATTTGATCCAATTTGCCTGTTACAGAGTTCACACTGGGAGAACGAAAGCAAACTGAGATGAAAGACAGGAAAATGACTGAAGTCCAGGCAAGAGATAGTGGAGAGGGAGAGGGAAAATGAAAGCAGAAAACATAAGATCAGGCTAAGGGTGAAATTAGTGCCTGAAGTACACATTCTCTTGGGCCATATACACCTTGCTGCAAAATTTATCAGATAGAACAGATGGGAGGGAAGAAGGGATGGGAGGCTGAGTCAGGAATTGAGATGAGAGTTTGGGCTAGAGGTGTGTTTCAGGCATCACAGAAAATAGATGATCACTGAAGCTAGGGGTATAAATGGGATTTTCCAAAGACAGCATATAAATGGGAGGGGAGAGAACAGGGTTAAGAAAAAAAAATGGGGAGAGTCCATACTGAAGGTACAAGAAGAGGGAAAATAATTCAGACAAGGTGATTGAGAAAGTTCAGCCCAAGAGGCAGGAAGTAATCTGGAAAGCGAGGAGTCCTGGTCTTAAGGGAGGGCAGGATATAAGGAAGAGGAGGAAGGTGAGCTCCAGTGTTAGAAAACCCATAAGACAAACACTCACATCATGAGGTCCCATCCAGCAATTATGTGGAAAGCTCCCACCCTTACTTCTATATCAGTAACATTTCTGATAAAATTATAAAGGGGAAGAGAGTCTTTGCTTTCCAATTGCTTTCTGTTCTCTTTTGTTGTTGGTCAGCCACTAACGCATGTCTGATCCTTTGCACCTCTATGGACTGCAGCATGCCAGGCTTCCCTGTCCTTCACAATCTCCCGGAGTTTGCTCAAACTCATGTTGAGCCAGTGATGCCATCCAACCATCTCATCCTCTGTGGTCCCCTTCTCCTCCTGCCCTCAATCTTTCCCAGCATCAGGGTCTTTTCCAATGAGTCAGCCCTTCGCATCAGGTGGCCAAAATATTAGAGCTTCAGCATTAGTCCTTCCAATGAATTTTCAGAGTTGGTTTCTTTTAGGATTGACTGGTCTGACTTCCTTGTTGTCCAAGGGGCTCTCAAGAGTCTTCTCCAGCACTACAATTTGAAAGCATCAATTCTTTGGCACTCAGCCTTCTTTATGATCCAGTTCTCACATCTGTACATGACTACTGAAAAAAACCATAGCTTTGATTATACGGATCTTTGTTGGCAAAGTGATGTCTCTGCTTTTTAATACACTAAGTTTGATAGCTTTCCTTCCAAAGAGCAAGTCTTTTAATTTCGTGACTGCAATCACCATCTGTAGCGATTTTCGAGCCCCAAAAGATAAACTCTGTCACTTCTTCTCTATCTATTTTCCATAAAGTGATGGGATAGGATACCACGATCTCAGTCTTTTGAATGTTGAGTTTTAAGCCAGCTTTTTCACTCTCCTCTTTCACCCTCATCAAGAGGCTCTTTAGTTCCTCTTTGGTTTCTGCCACTTTGACCAGCAAATAGTCATTAGCCAATGAACCCTTCTATCGCACTGGACCCCCAATGGCCAACTCTGCCTTAAGAAATTCTACCCTTCTTCAGCTTCTGGGATTTACCCTTTGTGGTTTTCTCCCCACACCTCCCTCTCTCTGACCTGCTCCCTTCCCCACCTTTCTCCTTTTCATCTGGCTCTCACCCCCTCTCTGTAAGCATGTCTCAAGGCTCAGTGTTCACTCTATTGGTCTCATCCTACTCTCCTGGAATAATTCTGCCGGACTGATTTCATTTCCTTCTTCAGTGATCATTTTTTGGCTGATATTTCCTGGAAACCACAAAACATTGCTATTGTCATTGTTCAATAAATCACTGCAGGGAGAGAATTGCTAGAAGTACACAGCCTACATCCAGAATCACAAATACACAGGCTGTAGATACCTCATCCATTATGCCCCTGTTCTCTTTTTCTGTTATTATTTTCAAGCAGCTCTAGGCAGCTTGGTGATTCCAAGCTTCTGGGACCATTGGCAGGAATAATAATGACTTATCCAACTGCAGCAACAAATCCAACCACACAACTAACACTTCTGCAAGTGACTTGGAAATTATGTATGGTCCTGCCTTTGAGAACTCACCCTGAGAATATATCAGACCTGCCAAGAAGTTACATTGCCAGCACCACTCATGCAAGTGGGTAACACAGCATTAGCCTCTTATTTCTATGAAAAGTAGTTCTATAATTTTATCATATTTCATCAATTCTAAGACTTACCTACTTTTCACATGATTACTTCTCAGAAATTGAAATGCATCTTACAATTATAGTTAGCAGCACTTTTCTGTTATCAGAACATGAACTAATGATATGTGTTACAAGATGTAGTCTTAAAGAGTTGATGGGATTGGGGTATTTGAAGAATAAGATGCAAAAGTAAATCAGTTTCATTCTGGGAGACAATAAGCACCGTGATTAAAAGGTAGGCTTAGAAATCACAGATTGGGTTTAAAATTCAGTGTTGACACTTACTAGCTCTAAGAACATGCAAAAGTTGCTTAATCTCTCTGAGTCTCAATTTTGCAACATGAAATTGGACTAAGGGACTAACAATATTTACCCCACAGGGTTTTGTGAGATTGAAACGCTGTCATATGATGTGCTTAACTGTGCCTGGCACCTGGTAAACGCTCAGCACATCAGCTACATTCTATTCCTCTTACTTTTTTCAAAACAGAAAGAGGCAAGAAGCATAGGCACAGTATTAGATCCTTACTTTGAATGAATTAGGCAAACAACTCTCTCTCATTACAATCATGTAAAAGAAAGAATAAATAACTAGCCTGTGATTCAGAGTTGAATCAACAGGCTAGCAGATTCTCATACTTATAAATCATGAGCAAAGCTTCTACAGGTTACAGACAGGTCACGGTGCCCCTACCTCACACCATTTACGGTCAGAAAATGCACGTTACATACGAAATACACATTCACCCTGTAGGAGGTCCACCACACCTCCATGAGAGGCCTGTCTGCTTCTGCACCTACCAAGATAATCATCTTAGTCAAAGTGAGATATTTACCAAAAATACTTGGTGTTTCTTTTAAGGAAGAAATTACAAAGTGCTCTAAGATATAGTCTGGGGCTTCCCTGGTGGCTCAGTGGTAAAGAATCCACCTGCCAATACAGGTGACATGAGTTTGATCCTTGGTCAGGGAAGATCCCACATGCCTGGGAGCAACTAAGTCCGTGCACCACAACTGTTAAGCCTGCGCGCTAGAGCCTGGGAGCTGCAACTACTGAAGGCTACACGCCCTAGAGCCCATGCTCCACAACAAGAGAAGCCACTGCAATGAGAAGCCTGAGCACTGCGACTACAGAGAAGCCCCACTCTTTGCAACTAGAGAAAAGCCTGTGCAGCAACGAAGACCCAGCATGGCCAAAAATAAAATAAAGATAGAGTCTGATTTTAGTAAGTATACATATGTTCATAGAAAAAGCACTGAAAGGATACACATCAAGTTGTTAACTGGATAGCAGGCTTGGGAAATTTTTGTGTTTTCTTTTCATTCTATTTTGTTCTTTTCTGAACAATTTTTTGTATTCACTGCTTCTTAATAATTGAAATGAGTTGCCTTTGTAAAACATTTTTTTCTTAATCTTTTTCTTTTATAAAGGAAAAAGAAGTGATCTGTTTTCAATAGGGTTTAGGAGAGATCCTCTTTAGCCAGTGTCCCAGAGGTTATTTTTGTGAATTTAAACACACGTAGGAGAGATTGTATTTCTTAGGAAGTCTTTTCAAGAGTCCCCAAAAGGCTTTGTCAGACCAACACACAGTGATGATACATTCATACTAACTAATGAAAAGTCCACTCTAGCAATTCACAAGAAAATAGGACTTTCTAAGCAGGCATAAGTGAACCCAATATAGAAGAAACAAGATAATCAGCTTACACAAACACAGCTTGTGATAACTATTTTCTTTTGCAATGAAGAACTGTCCTTGTAAAATTACAGAGCAATGCAAAGCAACATTAATATTTGTCATCCAGCATGTCTTGGCAAATAGACAAACAGCAGTAGTGGAAACCAAGAAATGAGCTTCTTTCCTAATCTTGTCTGTGTTAGTTCATGTGTGGGCTAAGCTGCTATAACAAAGAGACTCCAAAATGATAACTCAAACAGTGAGAACTAGATTGTATAGCCCCACCTGCTGCAAAAAAAGGCTGGTCCCCATCATCTCTACCTGCTAAAAGTTTAGGAAGAGGGGGATACACAACAAAAAGAAAAGGGGTACTTGTTGCTGTTGTTGTTCAGTTGTTAAGCTGTGTCTGACTCTTTGCAACGTTATGGACTGCAGCATGCCAGGCTTCCCTGTCCTTCACTAGCTCCTGGAGTTTGCTCAAACTCATGTCCATTGAGTTGGTGATGCCATCCAACCATCTCATCCTCTGTCACTTGTCTGCTTCTGTTCCTGCCCTCAATCTTTCCCAGCATCAGGGTCTTTTCCAATGAGTTGGCTCTTCGCATCAGGTGGCTGAAATATTGATTGGAGCTTCAGCTTCAGCATCAGTCCTTCCAGTGAATATTCAGGGTTGATTTCCTTTAGGATTGACTGGTTTGATCTGCTTGCTGTTCAAGGAACTCTCAAGAATCTTCTCCAGCACCATGGTTCAAAAGCATAAATTGTTCAGTGCTCGGCCTTCTTTAGGATTCAGTTCTCACATCTGTACATGCCTACTGGAAAAATCATAGCTTTGACTATTGGAGACTAGCAAACAGTTGCAATTTCTGCTGTAAAGAGTAATTTTTAATGGCATATTTCTATCTTGAAATTTTGCATTCTTTTCTGTCCACCCACTTTCAGAATAAAACTGATAAATATTTCAGGTGCAGCCGCCAAGCAGCGCTGGCAGCCTCAGGCACCATCTCCTCACTGGGAGAGTCAGGGAACAGACTCTCCTCTTAAGCCTCTCGAGAGGGACTCTCTGCCAGCACCTCGGTCTCAGCCCAGGGATACTGATTGCAGACTTCTGGCCTCCAGAACTGTGACAGAATACATTCCTGTCGTTTTGAGCCACCTCAGTAACTTTACAGCAGGAAATTAATACAGTGACTTTATCTTTGACTTCAGTCTTGGAAGTTTTTCCATGGCCACAGCCCTTGGCCATAATGTTCCAACCTGATTCTAGGATTACCCAGACACTGGAGTTAGCAACTTGAATTTAGGGGAGCATTTATCTAAGAAAAATAAATCTCTAACTCTCTCTAGGCAAAAGGAATGGGTTATAATTGATATCCAGAGTTTCATAAAAATCAGAATAAACCCAGGTGCCCTGGTTGGGGAATCTGAGGTTGGAAAGAGGGAAGAAAATTCCCCAAGTTCATTTTCACTCATTAACTCATTCTGTAAATATTCACTGGACACCTGCCATGGGCCAGGCACTGTGCTCTGAACTGGGAAAACAATGATGTATAAGATAAAGTTCCTCGAGGGATGCCATCTAGTTCAGCTTTCAGTGAAAAGAAGAGAAAAAGAAAGAAAGCCTAAGATGAAGTAAATAAATTTGAGAAGCCCACTTTATGAAAAGATGCAGAAAAACACAAAAAACGCTTCGTTACACCTCTCCAAACATTTTAACATCACAACATTTGTTCATTTTGTCTAGTGTTTTATGAAAAAAGAAAACCTGCCTGAATGTGGAAATTAATCCAGGAGAAGGTCAGCATATCACCCGACACAGAAGAGGCCCTCAGGGCAGACACAGAAATGAAACATCCCCAAACACGAGGTATTATGAGAGAACATGAAGACAGAGCAGATGCATTTGCTTCCTATTACCCTGTATTTCGCAAAGGATCTCAAGATCCTATAAAGGACAAAAGCATGTATAGAGTTTCTTAATTTCTAAAGCTGAACTCTCTCTAGCAGCTGGATCAAATGAATGAAAAACTAAATCATCACATTCACCAATCTACATAAAACCATTTTCCTCTATTGAAAGCTTACCATCATACAAATTTTACTCTAGGTTTAAAAAAATCGGAAGCTGACACAATTATCTTCCTACATGGAGGGCAGGAGAGTCATAATCATCTAGGGGGCAAACCTAAATTACCCAAAGGATTCGGCTACATAATCAAATTATCCAGTTCAAAGGGCAAGCTATATAATTCAAGACCATCAAGGAAAAGAAAAGTCCCACTGTATTGCCCTATAAGTTTCCATGGCTTCATATTTTCCGGCAAAATTGCCTTGATTCTTCATTTTATTTTGCATCTTTAGACACAATCAGTGGGAATTTTTTTCACTGGAGAGTGGCAAAGTGACAAGCAATCCTGCTAAAGAAATCTAATATCACACATCCTGACAAATCTCTTTGGACTTTCCTCACTTCATTCAGAGATTCAGAAGTGTCTGACAGACTGGTAGGCTGGCCGGCAAGAATCTTATTTGCCTGAGGGCCTGAATAGCTTCCTGGGAAATTCTACCACCCAAGGGAAGTGCACAAAGGTCAGTCTTAAGCTTGGCCCAGGAAAAAAGCCTCCCCGGTCCCAGAGGAAGGGTGATTCTGAGTGCAGCCCTGGTCTGTGAATTAGATTTGTCCAGCAGCCCAGCCCTCACAGCCTCAGAATCCCAGAGAGGTACAGAAAGAAAGTTAAAAAAAAAAAAAAAAGGCCACAACAGCATTTTTAGCTAAAATTTGCTGATCAACTGTAACATCACTAAAAACGAGTAGCCAGATATTAATATTATGGCCCTAATGAGAGGCATTAGGAACTGTTCTGCACCATCTATTAAGTATTCTCAATAACAACCGTAACTGAAGCAGAATCGAATCAAGCCTCTGGACCTCATTATGACCAATTTCCAGGAAACTCAGGGAACAGAGGAGAATTTTGAACTGCACCCTGATGGTACAAGCGGCCAAATCCAATATGTGGAAAATTCCATGGGAAAAAATGAGCAGTTTCCTTCAACAAATACATAGTTTTTGAAAGGAGTAAGTGAGAATTATTGTTGATGGCTCAAGAGACTCAAGTTGTTGTTGTTCAGTCACTCAGTCGTGTCTGACACATTGTGACCCCATGGACTGCAGCATACCAGGCTTCCCTGTCCAACATCAACTCCCAGAGCTTGCTCAAACTCATATCTGTCAAGTCAGTGATGCCATCCAACCATCTCATCCTCTGTGGCCCCTTCTCCTCCTGCCTTTGGTCTTTCCCAGCATCAGGGTCTTTTCTAATGAGTCAGTTCTTCGTATCAGGTGGCCAAAGTATTGGAGCTTCAGCTTCAGCATCAGTCCTTCCAACGAATATTCAGGACTAATTTCCTTTAGGATTGACAGGTCTGATCTCCTTGCAGTCCAAGGGACTCTCAAGAGTCTTCTCCAACACCACAGTTCAAAACCATCAATTCTTCGGCGCTCAGCTTTCTTATGGTCCAACTCTCGCATCCACACATGACTACTGGAAAAACCACAGCTTTGCCTAGACAGAACTTTGTCAGCCAAGTAATGTCTCTGCTTTTTAATATGCTGCTTAGATTTATCATAGTTTTTCTTCCAAGGAGCAAGCGTCTTTTAATTTCATGGCTGCAGTCACCATCTGTAGTGATTTTGGAGCCCAAGAAAATAAAGTCTGACACTGTTTCCCCATCTATATCCCATGAAATGATGGGACCAGATGCCATGATCTTCACTTTTTGAATGTTGAGTTTTAAACCAGCTTTTTCACTGTCCTCTTTCACTTTCATCAAAAAGCTCTTTAGTTCCTCTTCCCTTTCTACCATAAGGGTGGGGTCATCTGCATATCTGAGGTTATTGATATTTCTCCTGGCAGTCTTGATTCCAGCTTATGTTTCATCCAGAGACTCAAGTGAAGTGAAGTGAAAGTCACTCAGTTGTGTCTGACTCTTTGTGACCCCATGCACTATACAGTTCATGGAATTCTCCAGGCCAGAATATTGGAGTGGGAAGCCTTTCCCTTCTCCAGGAGATCTTCCCAACCCAGGGATCGAACCCAAGAATTGCAGGCAGATTCTTTCCCAGCTGAGCCACTCATGAGACACAATCAAACATATGTGTGGACCTTCTTTAGATCTTGTTTCAAACAAACCATCAGTACAAAGACGTTCTTGAGACACTTGGAGAAAACTGAACATGGACTGAAAATAGATAGAGAGTATATAAGGAATATACTTATTATTAAATACTTATTGTTTTTTATCTTTTAAATATGATAATGTTGTGCTCATATTAGGGAAAGAGGTCCTTCCCTTTTAAAGATAATAATGAAGCACTGAAGAGTAGCTCAGCTGGTAAAGAATCCACCTGCAGTGTGAGAGACCTGGGTTTGATCCCTGGGTTGGGAAGATCCCCTGGAGAAGGGAAAGGCTACCATTCCAGTATTCTGGCCTGGAGAATTCCACGGACTTTATGGACTTTATGGGGTCACAGAGTCAGACACGACTGAGCAACTTTCACTTTCACTAAGGGTAAAATAATCTGATGTCTGGGATTTGTTTTAAAATATTCCATTGGCGAGGGACGCTTTCTTAGCGGTGCGGTGGAGAAGAATCTCCCGCAGGTGACATGGGTTTAATCCCTGATCCAGGATGATTCCACATGCCATGGAGCAACTAAGCCCAGGCACCACAGCCACTGAGCTCTCTCCTAAGGCACTTTTCTGAACTGCCTTCCATGCCTAGCTCAAATCCTGCATGCCTACATGCTCAGTCATGTCCAACTCTTTCGCAGTCCTATGGACTATATATAGCCCGCCAGGCTCCTCTGTCCATGGAATTTCCCAGGCAAGAATACTGGAGAGGGTTGACATTTCCTCCTCTAGGGGATCTTCCCAAATCAGGGATCGAACTTGCATCTCTTGGGTCTCCTGCATTGGCAGGTGGTTTTTTGTTTTGTTTTGTTTTTGTTTTTTTTTTACCACTGAGCCACCTGGGAAGCTGTGCATCCTTCTTTAAAGCTTTCGATAATCCCCAGATACCATAAGCCTCTCCCCCTTCTCTGGACTCTCCTAGCACACATCTGTTGGCATTTGTCATAGTTCAATTTGTTTCCTTGGTTAATTTCTTAGTGTTTTGCATCCTCAGTGGGATTTAAGGCTCTCACATAGCAGGACACACATTGGGTTTTTTATTCTTTTTTTTTTCATTGATTATTTTTTTTAATTGGAGTATAACTGCTTTATAGGGCTCCCCTGCTGGCTCAGACAGTAAAGAATCCGCCTGCAATGCAGGAAACACAGGAGATGCAGGTTCGATTCCTGGATTGGGAAGATCCCCTGGAGAAGGAAATGGCTACCCACTCCAGTATCCTTACCTAGAGAACTCCATGGACAAAGGAGCCTGGTGGGCTACAGTCCATGGGTCACAAAGAGTCAGACGTGACTGAGCGACGAACACACTAATACACGCAATTGCTTCACAATGTTGTGTAAGTTTTTGCTACACAACAAAGTGAACCAGTTATATGTTCACATTTATCTCCTCCCTTTTAGACCTCCCCCACCCCACCCCACCCCATCTTACCCATCTAGGTCATCACAGAACACCAAGCTGAGCTCCTTGTGTTATACAGCAGCTTCCCATTAGCTATCTATTTCACACATGGTAGCATCTATATGTATGTCAATGCTACTCTCTCAATTTGGTTTTCTTTGTTGTTTTGTGTGTGTGTGTATTTTGGTTGGCTACTGCTTTTTTTTTTTTTTTTTTTTTTCCTCATTGCATGGCTTGCAAAATCTTAGTTCCCTGATAAGTGAAATCACCAAGTCCTAACCACTGGACAGCCAAGGACTTCCCAGTTTATTATTCTCTTGATGCAACAACTTTACCCCAGAATCTCTCTTAAATAATCTTGAGTGATTAGTATATCTCTTTCAAAGAGATGTCTCTTTGAAAGCCCTGACCTAACAAATAACACGTTGAAACAAGAATCTGGAAACCTGAGCTAGTCCTTGCATTAGTCAGAGGTGCACGGACAGAAAATTTGGAATGTACTTATTCAAATAACTGGAAAGTTGAGGTGTAAATTCAGAGACCTCATGGGATTTTCACTTCCCTCTCCCCTTCTCCTTTTTCCATCTCTAAGCTCTGCTATTCATAACAGACTCAGTTATTTTCAGCCAAGCTTAGAAAGCCTGAATGAGAAGGTAATTTTTTTCTTGCAACATGCCTATAGAGAAACCTCAGTGAAAGATTCTGATTGGTTCAGATTTCAATTCAGTGTCCATCCTTCAGCCAATCATGCTGGCTAGAGCAATGGAGCATTACAGCTGGCCAGATCTGGCTCACATGTGTCTCTGTGGCCAGTGGATAAGCAGACTCAGGAGAACTTAATGAAGTTAGTTCTTAATGTCAGTGCCCTGGGTGACTGACAGTTCCCCAGGTGAAGGTTACCAAAAGAATGGGGGAAGGAATGCTAAGAAGAATCCTTCCATCCCCACCCCCACCTCCAAAAATGACCTCAACCATAGCCCTAGCTCTCACCTGACAAATGGTCCTTGGCCAGCTGTTTAATAATAACTTAATAATTGTCACATTTTGTTGCATTCTTACTATGTATCAGATAATGTGTCAGAACTTGGTGATATAAGTATGTGGACATTTAGAAAGGAATATAATGTCTATGCATTTATCTCTAACCCTGTGGACAAGGCTAATGTTATTAGGCTCATTTCACAGTTGAAAAAACAAAGATTTAAATAGTCCAGAGAACCTGTGTCTTAGTTCAAAGGCTGCTATAACAAAGTACCACAGACTGGGTGGGGTGGGGGTTGGAGGTTTATAAATAACAGATATTTATTTCTCAGGGCTTCCCTTGTGGCTCAGCTGGTAAAGAATTTGCTTGCAATGCGAGAGACTTGGGTTCAATCCCTGGGTTGGGAAGATCCACTGGAGAAGAAAAAGTCTACCCACTCCAATATTCTGGCTTGGAGACTTCCATGGACTGTGTAGTCCATGGGGTCACAAAGAGTTGGACAGGACTGAGTGACTTTCACTTTCTTATTTCTCAAGTTCTGGAGCCTGGAAATCCAAGATCAAAGGGGCAGCATGGTGGAGTCCTGGTGACTGCCCTCTTCTGGTTGCAGAATACCGCTTCCTGGGTGTATCCTCACGGAAAGCAGAAAGAGCGCAAACTCTCTCTTGACTCTTAAAAGGCACTAATCCTGTTCCGAGGACTCCACTCTCACAACCTCATCTAATCCTAACCCCCTCCCAAAGGGCCCCCTCCTAACACCATTGCTTTGGGAGGTAGTATATCATGTTGTAATATACAAATTTTGAGGGGATATATTCAATCCATAAAAAACTGCTCAATGCCACCTACGAGCTTTACAATTGCATGTTTGTGCTTCGATTTCTCTCTATGTGGAGGTTCTTAACATCTCTCAGCCTCACAGAGATGTTTCAAATGTAAAAAAGAAGTATGCCAAGGTTTTTGAGAGGTACTCGTTCCTCCAGCATGCCTGCCCCTGCATCTTCCCCAGGCTTCAAGGCCACCTCCTCCAGAGCTCGCCTGACTCCTCCACTGATGGGAGGGATGCTCCTTACCCTGGTCCCCTGGCAGCACACCCACAGTGCTCCTGGGCGTACCACCTTCCCTTCCATATCACGGCCAGGGATATTCATGCCTCTATTAGCCAATAAGTTATTGAGAGAGGGAACCATCTCTCATTTAATTTCATATATAGCATATATTTAATCCATCCATGAAAGGTGTTTTGGGTTGTTTATTTTAGCCACACCCAGAGCAGCACACAAGATCTTAGTTCCCCAACCAGGGGTCAAACGCATTGCCCCTGCAGTGGAAGTGCAGAGTCTTAACCACTAGACCAGCCTTTGATGGGGTTTAAATAAACACGTTAAAAATGTTAAAATTAATACTTTTCAAAATTAATTGATATGTAAGTGAGAAGTTCCCCTTAAATTCAAGGCACAACTGTTTGAGTTTTTAATAAAAACACAAATGTACACTATAGGAGGTCCCCAAAATACAGGACTAGTCTGCAAACCATTTGTTACTGATCCACAACAAAATTTGTTAAGAAATTGAGAATAAGTATGTAGTAACTTTTATAACAATTTGGTAGATTATGTCTGTCTGTTGAATTAATAATAAAGAAAAAGTTAGACTTGTATTCTGTATGTCTTTTCTTTTTAGATGTATTTTTCTAACAACTCATTTTTACTATATTTTATAAACAGTGCAAAATGGACTGGGAGGTAAATAATAATAATTCTTCGCCAGAGATTATTTGACCAGTCCGATCTTGTCCAAACTCTTACTCAGGGCAGAAGCCCTTTCTCTGTTCCCGGCCAACCAGCCTCTTGTGCTTTCAGTAAACATTCAGCCTTCACACCATCGAATTTCCACTTGCAGATCATTTCCTAACTTAACCATCTGTGTTCTGATCTGGGAAGGTTCTCTTGCTCTGTCAGTGGAGTTGGGGCATGACAGGCTTCCGCAAAGCTGACCTGGGTCTGAGGCTCAGTCTTCTGCAAAAGAAGGAACCTTCCATTTATGATCTCAGGATTCATTCATGAGTTTTTCTATCACTCTGAGACATAAGGCAAGTATAGTCCACTGCAGCCCACTCCCTGGAAGAGAGCTCCCTTTTTGACATTTAATAACTTCATTATCTAACTACAGTACATCCTATGTACCATTTCCTTGGAATAAATAATACAGATTATGTAAATCCAAGTAAAGTAAAGGTTAATAAAGTTGCTGTAGAAAGCAGATCTCTGCTTTCCTATAAATCATAAGTTTAGTAATAGAAGCAATAAGAATAACAATCACAATAATGTAGCTAACAGTTACTGTGCACCTATTATATACCAAGCATTGGGTTAAGTGCCTTGCATAAATTACCTCATTTATTTGTCAAAATAACACTTAGAAAGGTAATATTATTCCCACGATACAGATAAAAAAAGCCTGAGGTATGGAGAGGTTAAGACACTCGCCCAAGAGACATGGCTAAAGAGGGGTTGGGACACAGATTCCTGCTGATGTGAACCTAGAGCCTGTATTCTTAACCACCTGGCTTATGGGGAGGAGGAAAATGAAGGGCATAAACAAACAAAAACAAATAGTGAAGTATGCTGACTTTTCAAACATGGGTGCTATATTTGTCATGTCACATACTATCCAACTGTTTATCTAAAATAATAAATTTACTTAAATTTATTTAAATATTTAAACAAAGCAACATAGCATTGGGCTTCCCAGGTGGCACTAGTGGTAAAGAACTTGCCTTCCAGTATAGGAGACCTAAGGGATGCAGGTTCGATCCCTGGGTTAGGAAGATCCCCTGGAGGAGGGCATGACAATCCACTCCAGCATTCTTGCCTGGAGAATCCCTATGGACAAGGGAGCCTGGCGGGCTATAGACCATAGGGTCGCTAAGAGTCAGACACGACTTAAGTGACTTAGCACACAACATAGCATTCCTTCTGTATTTTTAGGTTGAATAAAACTAAAATCTGTCATGCTTATTGTAATTAGGACCAGCTACATGCAGACTACAAGAAACCCACTTTAATATTAAGATGTAGTTTCGTTTAAAGTAAAACAATAGAAAAAGACATGGTATGCAAGCACTAGTCACAAGAAAGCTGAAACAACCATACTAATATCAGCCAAAGCAGATTTTAGGTCAAGCCATCTCATCAGAGGAAAAGAGAGACATTTCATATTGACAAAAGGCCAATTCATCACAAAGACATAGTGATTATAAATGTGTGTGCACCTAAAAACAAGGTGTTAAAATACATGAAGCAAAACTGACAGAACCAAAGGAACAAATAGACAAATCCTCATTTCCCATAGAAGATTTCAATACTCCTTATTCAGTAACTGACAGAACAAGTGTCAGAAAATCAGTAAGGATACATAAAACCTCACTATCAAAATCAATCAAATTGACTCAGTTGACATTTATGGAAGCCACATCTAATAACCAGAATATAACCTTTTTTAAAGTGACATGGAATATTCATCAGTAAAGATCATATGCTAGGATATAAAATAAGTTTCAATGAATTTAAGAGGACTGAAATCATATACAGTATATTTGCCAACCATAACATAATTAAATTAGAAATTTATAAAAAAGAAATATGTGAAATATCCAATTATTTTAATATTAAGAAACATACTATAAAATAACTTGTGGTTCAAAGAAATGAAACAGAAATCAATATACTAGAAATATGCATAGAATAAAATCAAAACGATTTTTTGACAAGATAAAATTGATGAGCCTCTAGATAGACAGATCACAGGAAAAAGAAGATAAAACACAAATGATTGATATTAGAACTGAAAGCACAAACAAACTATGTATTCTACAGATATCAAAAGGAGAATAGGGACTATTATGAAAAAATTAATGCCAAAATATGTGACAACTTAAATAAAGTGGAAAAAGTTTTCTGAAACATATAACTTACCAAAATTAATACAAAAGAAATAAAGAGTCTAAATAACCTGTATCTACTCTTTTGTCTACTCTTGCCACTTCTATTCAACATTTTATTCAAGTTCTTAGTTACAGAAATAAAACAGATTTGAAAGAAGAAATAAAACCATCTTTGAACACAGATGAAATAATTATTAACATGCAGTCGTGAAGAATCCATAAAAATCTAATTCTGTTAGTTCAGTGTTCCTGGGGTTTTGTTTGTTTTGTGTTTTTGGTCACACCATGTGGCTTGCAGGATCTTAGTTCCCTGACCAGGGACGGAACCGGAGGTTGAGCAGTAAGAGCGCGAAGTCCTAACCACTGGACTGCCAGGAAAATCCCTGTGCTCCTAAGTCACTTGAGTTTGAAGTGTTGGGAAGGTTCCTCAATGAATAAACTTTATACATTTGTCAGATACTATCATCTAGACATTCCATTGACATGCAAGGCAATCAACTATACGAATATCTTTTGCTCCAGATATTTTTATCTGAGTATCTATAGATTTAACTAACATGCAAGTGAATGAATATATATGTAGAAATCAATGTTAAGACATTCCATGCAAAAATGTAGAGAAATGTCTAAGAAATCTGAGTTTAGGAACCAAAATTCAGAGATTCTAGACCCTTTCTAAGTAATATGCCCAGAACAAAACTGATGGTATCAGATAAGAAGTAGCCTGGTTTCTGTCTTCAGTTTATAACTGTGTAGGAAAAAGGAAATAAATTTGGAGAATGGATTCCATACTATCTAAACCCTTTCTTAACACATTAAGTTACATGTTTTATTAAATGCTTTAGAAACATATGTAATAAATTAACTAATAGTATGTCACAGGTTTTACCACAATTAAATAAACAAAACTTTAATTGTAGAAAACTGTGTTTTACAGTAAAACACATCCATATAAAGTCAAGAGCTTACCCTTTGACCTAATAATTCTTTTCCTGGGATTTTAGCCTAAAGAAATACAAGATTCCTGGATTGTTTATGCACAAAAGTGTTCAATGTAACATTTTTTATAACAATAAAAGAATGGATTCTGCCTGGATGTCCAACAAAAGTAAACCAGAGTTCAGCCATGGGACAGACTATTACGTAGACATATATGAGATACAGAAAGATGCAATAATACAGGGAAAGTAATCATTGCTAACATTTATTGAGTACTTTCTGAAAGCCAGGAATGGTGTTAAGGGCTTCACACACATTAGCTCTTTCCATCTTCATAAGAGTCCTGTTGGAAAAAGCCCTTTCATTGCTCCCATTTTAGGAATGAGGAAGTAATGTGTAGAAAGATTACTAACTTGTCCAAAGTCACATGGATAGTGAGGAAGCTGGCATTTGAACCCAAGCAGTAATATTCTGGAGTCTGCCTACACTTTGCCAGTGTTAAACCAAAAGTGCCGAGTGCAAAAATTATAGAAAGTGATCATCTCTCCCACATTTTCAAAAAGGAAAGAGAGGGACAGAGGGGGAATAAAATGCATCAGAAGATTAACAATGATTTTATCTGGGTGGGAGATCATGGGTTTTTTTCCTTTCTACTCTTTGCATATTCTAGTTTTTCAGTAATATAAGTGCATGATCCTCTGAGTTAAAAAAGAAGATGGCCCTCCCCCAAATCTGCCCTCCAAGCCTGCACCCGAGAGGACGGGCTGTGTCCATCATGCTGCCCAGGCAAAATTTACCTGAGACAAGGTTAGGGTTCAGCTCTCAGTGCTGAAGACTTCTTCACTTTGCCTGCACAATGCCCTCCCCTCGTCTCACTTTCTATGACCCATGCCCTCATTAGCCGCATTCTATTTCCCGGCTTGTGAATTCCTCTGAGGAAAACCACCTAGTGTAATTCACCTTTCCATACCCTCTCCAGGCCTGGACCAGAGCTTCACACATACTGGGTTGGCCAAAAATTTCGTTCAGGTTTTTTAATTGTATTTTATGGAGAAATCATGACGAACATTTTGGCCAATCTAATAATTCCCGTATAATTCAATAACTAAAATCTTGAAAAGCCAAGATGCTGTGATCAGAAGAGAAAATCTCCCAGAACAAAACAGATGACTGCAATTCAAAGGGGAGGACATCTTCTCTGACAAGTTCGGTAAGATCCTGCTCCAAGAAGGCATGAGGATAAGGTCCTAGCCCTGCACCGCCCATTGCAATGCACTGCCCAGTTCGCTCTTGTGGGATGGGACTGTGGGGGGGGGCACAGTGGGGAATACAGAACACAGACATCACTCTGCCAGCTGCTGGGAGTGTTGGCTGCTAACAGTCACAGTTGAATTTCTTCCCCGTCCCTAGAAGACAACCACACCAACGACGGTTAAATGTCCTGGTACAAACACTCAATCTGGACAACCCAAAGGGCCATCTCTGAGCTCCCCTTGGGATTGGCTGAGGCCCTGCTCACTGCCTTGCAGCTCCCCTGCTCCTCCTACTCAGTCTTGCCTCCTTCCCTCAAGCTGCTGACACCAAGCCCACTCTTCAACATAACTTGTATATGCAAATCTCCATCTCACAATCTGTCTCCCAGAAACCTGAGTAAGGAGAATCTCTGGAAAAGAGCAGGTCCCAATGGGGGCTGATTGTTAATAAGACAGAGGTGCCTGGCATAAGTTAAGACCAGCCAAGTGGGAGGACTGCTTTTTAAGTCTTAGGAAGGCAAGAGGCAAGTTCAAGAAGGTGGGGAGTGGCAATGCCTAGAGCACAGAAACACCCCTAAAATACCCAGTAGGAAATGCTTCATAAGCTCAAACACAAGTTACCATGTTTCTAAAATGAACCTTCAGAAAAAATGCAAAATTTTAATATTTGAGTCCTCATGAAGTCTTTCATATTATAAAGTACTCTTTCCATTACTTTATTTTGAATGACAAAGTATTGTTTGAAAAACACATATTAACCTAACTTTAATTAATACTAATTTGAAACAACAAGGTCCTACTGTATACCACAAGAACTATATTCAATATCCTAGGATAAACCATAATGGAAAAGAATATGAAAAAGAATATATATACGTATGACTGAATCACTTTGCTGTACAGCAGAAATTGATGCAACACTGTAAATCAACTATCAGTTCAGTTGCTCAGTCGTGTCCGACTCTTTGCAACCCCATGAATTGCAGCACACCAGGCCTCCCTGTCCATCACCAACTCCCGGAGTTCACTCAGACTCACATCCATCGAGTCAGTGATGCCATCCAGCCATCTCATCCTCTGTCGTCCCCTTCTCCTCCTGCCCTCAATCCCTCCCAGCATCAGAGTCTTTTCCAATGAGTCAACTCTTCGCATGAGGTGGCCAAAGTACTAGAGTTTCAGCTTTAGCATCATTCCTTCCAAAGAAATCCCAGGGCTGATCTCCTTCAGAATGGACTGGTTGGATCTCCTTGCAGTCCAAGGGACTCTCAAGAGTCTTCTCCAACACCACAGTTCAAAACCATCAATTCTTCGGCACTCAGCCTTCTTCATAGTCCAACTCTTACATCCATACATGACTACTGGAAAACCATAGTCTTGACTAGACGGATCTTAGTCAGCAAAGTAATGTCTCTGCTTTTGAATATACTATCTAGGTTGGTCATAACTTTTCTTCCAAGGAGTAAGCGTCTTTTACTTCAACAAATTTTTTTAAAAAATACTAGTTTGGATGCTTATAGATATAACCAACTTGAATTTGACTGGATCCACTTGGAATGAACTTTTTAAAGGGTAAGTTGTTATGCATTAAGTATCTGGAGGTATAAAAATTACAAGTGTTGGATGTCATTGTAATCAAACCTTTCAAAAATCAATACAAAGGCAATACGGAAGTAGTTAGGCTATGGCCAGCACAGAGTAAGTCAGAAAGCCAATTCGAGAAATAAAAAACCCACATGATACTTGTGACTTGGGGTTGAATTTCCAGTGAACCCCATCATTCATGGATTCAAAAAGTGCTCTGTCTCAAACAATTTAGACAGAAATACAAAGTGCTCTGAAAAACTGTGACTCTGGTAACAATGAAAAAAAAAAAAGATGCCAAAGATGTCTGAAATAGCACAAATTAAAATTTTTCCATCCCTGTATGTGACTTTAAATATCAAATTTTAAATATGCAATTAAATAATTAAATATAATGAGTAGATACTGGACTATTTCCTTGATATCCCCAGAACTTTGTATATTCAAGCTGAAAAAATTATTCTCACCGTACAAAAAAGGAAATGGTATTACATCCAATGTTGCTTTATGTTTGAACACATATATGATTTTCTTTTCCTAAATTAACTGGATAATTTCCAAAATTCTTTATATCACTTGATTTTGTTAAATACCACTTCCCTTCAAAATTAATAATAAAAACTACAAAGATCCTGAGCACAAAGGGGTTAAACAGAAAAACTCTAAAGGGTCTGCAGTTAAAGCTACATCAACTTATCATTACATTCAGGAATCTTCCTAATGGGAAATCTTTTTAAGTCAAACTCAGCCTGGAAGTTTCTTTTTCTTCCCAAAATAAGCAAGTATATAGGCTTCTTCCTTCTGCCCCAGTGTGAAGAAAATATTCATTTAACAGCCACTGATGAAAGGCCTTCTGTGGGACAGATGCATGTCCAGATGCTGCAGATAAAACAGTGAACAGGAGATGGACATCCCTGGTGGTCCAGTGGTTTAACGAGTAGGGGACATGAGTTAGATTATTCGTCCAGGAACTAAGATCCCACCTGCTGCCTAGCAACTAAACTCAAGCACTCTGTGACAACTAGCCACAAAATAAATTAGTTAATTACGGTACAGGCTGAGCTCAGAGAACATTTTGTAGGGTGGGGCAGACTCCAAGAGCACATGAACCACCAGAAAATAATACCAAGAGGTGGCAAACGGCACCTGCTTAGAATTTAGAGCTCTCCCAACATTTCTAAAAGTAAAAAGATACAGACTATTAAAAGAAAATTTCAGCTGAGAAAATACAGAGATCTAATTGGCTTTACCTAATGATTCATTTGCGGAGAAGGCAACGGCAACCCACTCCAGTACTCTTGCCTGGAAAATCCCATGGACGGAGGAGCCTGGTAGGCTGTAGTCCATGGGGTCTCGAAGAGTCGGACACTTACTGAGTGACTTCACTTTCACTTTTCACTTTCATGCACTGGAGAAGGAAATGGCAACCCACTCCACTGTTCTTGCCTGGAGAATCCCAGGGACAGCGGAGCCTGGTGGGCTGCTGTCTGTGGGGTCGCATAGAGTTGGACACGACTGAAGCAACTTAGCAGCAGCAGCAGCAGAAATGATTCATTTGAATGGGGTAGCACCCCCATGTAGCAAAAGAAAGGAACTCTAAAGAGCTATACAAAATGGAAGGTGTTCATAGTCATAAGACGTAGGAAAAGGAAGTTTCTAGCAAAAGGTAGGATGTTTCAAGGAAAGTCATCTTCCTGGGGTGGAAGGAAGAGTTCCCTCAAGCTGATAACCTCACTAGTGCTGCCAGGTAATTCCAGAGGACTGGCTAAAGGTCATATCCCCAGGTGAGGTCAGAACTACAATTAGGTTAAGCATTAAATCTTGGTTAGCTGACGTGGATTTAGCACAAGTGACTTCATTTGGGGTCTGTTGTCTCCTTTTTAACAAGAGAAAACCCTTTCCTGGCATAAAGTAGACAACAGGCACTTAACCACACACACTGGAGCTAACAGCCTTTACTCAGTAACAAGGACTCTGTTATTCAAGCTCTAAAGGGAGCATTTTTGTTGTATGAAATGTTCAGTTAGTAGTAGAAAAAGGAAAGGACCCTGGTTGGAAGAAGCCACCATTCCAGCGCAAAATGGTGCTGGAGAAGAGTGGCCTGAGACATTCTGAAAAGGTCAGCAGACAAAAGAGGAGAATAGACACAGCAGAGACCCTTCCCTTAGGCACACACAGCTAAAGGTTTCCCCAAGTCCCCAGCAGCGAAGGATTATAAATTAATAGCAGAATCGCACTGTAAGGTACCTCGTTGTTATATTTTAAAAAAATGGTGCTTACATTCAGCACAGAGTAAATTGGAACTAGGTCTCCTTCCATGGGAGTGTTTTGGCAATCTTAATTAACACCTTCATTAGCTCTATGAAATTCCATGCTAATGAACCCTCCAGGTATTGTTACAGCCACATTCAGAGAAAACCCCTAGCTAACAGGGATGATCCAGATTCCAGTGCCTAGAAAGGGTGGACCAGGCAAGGAAGATCCGTTACCCTACAGATGCTGCCTTAATAAACTCTCTGAGTGTGCATTGTGTGTCAATTACTTAGAAATACTTCTCAGCTCTAGAAAAAAAAAGATGGATCAAATCAAAGGTTTTCAGTGCTGCCAACTGTTCAGGAGGGACATGTCATTTTCTCGATCAGAAGGGGGAAGAAAAGGATATTTCAGACAAAATTGTTTTGGTCTTCTCTTTGTGCTTCTTCAGTTTCTGCTTACCTCGATACTTCTCACACACCCCAGTGGCCTTACACACAAATTTCCCTGATTTTACTCAGCTCTCCAATCCCCTATTCTCATGCAAATATACCCTCTAAGTCCCCTGCTTTCTCATTCCACTCCTATTTTGAAACATAAAAAGAAAACACCCCACCCCCACGATCAGGCCCTGCAGTTGCACCAGAAGGGATAGAAGCCAGATGACTCTCTCACCTTTTCCATCACAAACTCCTGATCTGATCCCAATGATGCTGCCTGACCAGTCTGCAGTTTGAGTGTTTTCAATGCTGCTAGTAATTCACATTCATAAAAAGGTGAGAATTAAATGATTTAACTGCTGCCTGGACTCCTGAGTTCCATTTCTGGTTCTAAAAATAACTCTTTCTGGGGCAGATTTTTCCCCTCAGGAAAGATCATGATGCCTTCATGATGACAGTGAAGCAGGAGGTAGATGACACACACACACACCCCACCACCACCACTATGCTCCAGGCAAGAACACTGGAGTGGGTTCCCATTGGGATGTTCTACCCAGACCTTTTTCAGTAAACTCCATCTTGGCTAAGAGATGCATGCGCACACATGGAGGATCCTGAGACCTACCAAATGTGGACTGTGAACCAGGCAAATCAAAATGATTGGCCAAAGGAAACCCAAAAAAATGCCCCATAAAATTAATTCAAACCACTCTGAGGGCACAATACAGGGACTCTCCCTCTGAGTCTGCCCATGTGTCTATCCAAATGCACTGCACTCTTCTCCTCTTAATAAATATTTCACATGCTTCACTACTTTCCATCTTTGTGGGAATTCTTTTCTGCAAAGTTGAAAGGCCAGCGCCCTTGTCACTGACCAACGATCTAGTGGCTAGGATCTGGTGCTCTTACTGCCGCGACCCAAGCCCGGCTCTAAGCCGTTGCAGGTCAAGGCCACTGGAGATCAGTAGGAACTGTTTTTAAGAAATCAGGCTAGATCTCTCCAGCACAAATTATTTGGTGAGTTTAGTAAATTCAGGGCAAATTATAGCAAGAGAATCATTCATTTGTTAAGAAAATATATAGTGATTACCTACTTTATACCCTATAGGAAATATACACAGTTAGTCCTTGGGCTCAAGAAACTTTAGGATCTTAAGCAGAGGAGACGAAACAAAAACATTTTTTCACACGTGAGAGTTTAAAGGGCTACTGAAGTTCAAAGGAAAGAAAGAATTAAAACTTTCTTTCTGATGGTTTTTTCATTCCTTTTGGTTGGTTACATAAAGTCCTGTTATAGAATCCAAAAATAGAGATCAGAACACCCTACAATATGTCATTTTCATATTTTGATTACTTTGAGCTGTAGGTACTTGAAAAACAGCAGATGTAGGAAGAGGTGTTTCCTGAACTCCCCTTATTTACCTAAAGACAGATCCTCCAGAAAGAATCCAATTGTCAATAATCTTGTGCCGTGCACTTTCATGAACCAAAGAAGACCGACTCATCACAGAAGACGAGACAAACTTTGTCTCAAACTATCATGTCTCACATCAACTCAACATCTAAGTGTCCATTCATCTTTTCTAAAACTTATTTACTTTCTCCTGAGAGACCTACATTCCCTCTCCCTTTTCCCTGTTAAGATGGTATTTAAGTCTGAATTCTAAGCCACCTGGGGGAGTTACCCATCTATGCCTGGGTATCTTCCATGTATACATGAGGTATACCTGTTAATAAACTTCTGTTTCTACTCATAGACATAGAGAACAAGGCTTGCGGTTGCCAAAAGGCAAAAGGGGTGGTGGGGGAAAGATTGGCAGTTTGGGATTAGTAGATGCAAACTGGTATATAGAGGATGGATAAACAACAAGGTCTTGTATATAGCACAGGAAACTATATTCAATATCCTGTGATAAATCGTACTGGAAAAGAATATGAAAAATAATGTATATGTTTGTATAACAGAATCACTTTGCTGTACAGCAGAAATTAACACAATATTGTAAATCAACTATAGGTCAACACAATAAATTTTAAAAATAAATAAATAAGTAAACGGCTTCTTTTTCCCTTGTCAATCTGTCTTTCATTACAGGGGTCTCTGCCAAGGACTCAGAAAGGTTAGAGGGAAAATTATCTTTCCTCCCATACAGGTCCAAACATGCCAAATTCAATCCAAACTAATTCAATAGTAATCAAAGTCGTGATATATAAAAACTTTGCTGGAAAGTCTACAAAGATCATGTGAACAAGTGTAGCCTAATGAATACTTGCTATATGCCAGACACTATGCTAAGCACTCCACGTACATTATCTGATTTAACCTTCACAGAAACCCTGAGAAATAGGTAAAGTCACTATCCCACTTTACAGATGAAGTAAACAGAGGTTCAGACAGGTTGGATAACTTACTCAAGGTAGATGGCAATGCAGGAATTTAAAAATACTCAACACTTGGGACTTCCCTGGAGGTCCAGTGGCTAAGACTCAGTGCTCCCAATGTAGGGGGTCCAATCTGATTTCTGGTTAGGGAACTAGATCCCACATTGCTGCAACTAAGAGCTTGCATTCCACAACTAAAAATGCTGCTACTAAAGGTCCCCCGTGCTGTAATGAAGACCGAAGATCCTGCGTGTCCCAACTAAGACCCGCAGAGCCAAATAAATAATTTTTTAAATTAAACTAAAAAAATTAAAATACTCAACTCTGTCTAAATCTTCAGTGCTACAGGTACTGTCTCTTTTCCCAACAAGAAAGTTATGTCCAGAAGGAAAGAATGCTTTTTCTATCCTTTTATGTTGCAATGAGGTGCCTACAAATTAAGATGACAAAAGACAGATTAGCAAGAAAAATGACAGGTTTGTGTGTATGCACACAGGAGTTCACAGAAAAAGGTGACTCAAGGAGCTGGCTAGAGTGGGCCTGGAGAAGAGGAGAGGAATCACTTCTGGGAGAGTAGATAACTTCTTAGAAGTGGGGCAGAAAAGGCATTTATGAAAACAAAACTAATTTTTTTGTTTTGTTTAGTAT
The DNA here is from genome assembly GCF_016772045.2 of Ovis aries. NCBI lineage: Eukaryota > Metazoa > Chordata > Mammalia > Artiodactyla > Bovidae > Ovis > Ovis aries. The sequence goes on from NC_056066.1 coordinate 22,020,163, forward strand.
ATATATTTACTGCTTATTTATTTAATTTATATTTTTATTGAGGTATAGTTGATGTACAATATTATTATATGTTTCAGATGTAAACAGTGATTCACAGTTTTAAGGGTTATATTCCATTTATAGTTATTAAAAAATATGAGCTATATTCTCTGTGTTGTACTATGTATCTGTATCTTTGTAGCCTATTTTCTACATAGTAGTTCATACCTCTTGATCCCCTATCTTGCCCCTCCCCACTTCTTCTCTTCTCCCTCATTCTAAATAACTTTTTAGAAGAAGGCAGAAAAGGCATTTATGAAAACACAAATGATTTCTTAAAAGATAAATAAGATCTTAAGAGAATAGATGGGAGATATGATACTTTGTTGTGCTGTTTCTAGACTTTTGGACTTCTGTCTCCTGAAAAAAAAGATTAGAGTTGCTCTAAGGGATTAATGACAATTGAGTTATTTTAGGAGGCTCTGCTTTTAGGCACATAAGGGATTTCAGGAACGTAAATGCCTTCAGCTCAAAATAATTCTTATACCCAAGTGACATATTTTGGGGTAGTGCTTCCCAATTCATGTCAGTTACAGTCTGTTAGAGCACAAACACAAATAACAATAGTACAAAACAGGACATATTGTTGGGTTTTTTTAAGATCTATTTATTTATGGCTGCACTGGGTCCTAGCTGCGGCACTTGGGACGTTCTGTTGCCGGGCATGCAGGACCTTTAGTTGCAGCATTCAGAGCAAAAAAACACATGCTGAATGCCATACAAGAAGGATTAAAATGCAATGGAGCTTCAGAGAAGAGAGAGACCACTATACTGATGAGGAGATAAGGAAAGAGGGGAACAAAGCACAGGCAAGTAAGATGCATCTTCGGATTTCAGCGGACAGAGACAGGAAGAACATTCTAGTCAGCTGAAACATTTTTCTAATGAGCATAGTGGTAGGAGAGTACAGAATCTATCTAGAGCACATTACATAAACTAGTCTGGCTGGAAAATGTAGAATATTTGAAAAATTTGCATGTCACCCTTTGGCGCTAGTGATAAAGAATCTGCCTGCCAGGGCAGGAGACACAATAGATGCGGGTTAAATCCTTGGTTCAGGAAGATCCCCTGGAGGAGGGCATGGCAACCCACTCCAGTATTCTTGCCTGGAGAATCCCCATGGACAGAGGAGCCTGGGGGGCAATAGCCCATAGGGTCGCATAGAGTCTGACATGACTGAAGCAACTTAGCACAGCCCTTCTATCTGAAACTTTGCTATAGGTTGAGTTTGAGAAACAGACATTATTATTCAATCAAGAAATACTTTTTTGCCAGGGCTAGAAGTGTTTTGACCTTTTGAAACAAAGGACAGGCTATCCCTTAATAGCAAATGCGTGTGTGTGCTAAGTCACTTCAGTTGTGTCTGACTCTTTGCGACACTATGGACTATAGCCTGCCAGGCTCCTCTGTTCATGGGATTCTCCAGGCAAGAATACTGGAGTGTGTTGCATGCCCTCCTCCAGGGGATCTTCCCAACTCAGGGACAGAACCCACATTTCTTACATCTCCAGCACTGGCAGGTGGATTCTTTACCACTGCCACCACTTGGAAGCCCTAATAGCAAATGAGTGCTTATTAAATGGTAAACATTCCATATCCTCATAATTGATCGACCCTCAAACGTGACTGATCCAATTACACCGGCCAAGCTGAGAGCAAGAGTCCTCAACTGGAAGGGCCTGACACCTGGATGTTGCCATTAGGTGTAAAATAAGTCACAGGAAGTTAGTCCCTGGCACTCTTACCAAATATTTCTTTAAAAATTAATAATAATAAAGGGGAGAAAGGGAGAATTCTGGGAAGATGGTGGAATAGAAAATACCAGGACCCTCTCTCCTCCACCTGAACAACAATTTCACTGCCAGAATCTGTCTGATATAATTGTTTGGAACTCTGGAGTCTACTAAAGGCTTGGAAATCCCAGGGGAAGACCTGGATGTTAAATTGTGATTGATTTCAGTCAGTGCCAACTCTTAACACAGTAGCAGCTATCTGTCCCTCACCCCAGCCACATGGCAGGCAGTGTGCACCTGTTTGTGGAACAGCCTGCACACCGTCTGGAGTTGCCAGAGTGGGCAGAAGGGACCCTGTCCTCTAAATATCTGGGACCTGTGCTCTGACTGCTGATTGCTGCTTCTGATCACAGAGGCGGCGACAAAGAGGCAGCAGCCACTGTTGTTGCACCTCCTCCATTGTTGCAAGCAGCTACCTCTCCAGCTCAAGAGACTTCCAGGAAAGGTAAGGTTAGTGCCCTTCCCCTAATCCTTTATTTTCTCTTTCTTTCCCCTCTTCAAAGGGGACATCAAAGATGAGGACATTCAAAAATAATTGAATAAATAGGAACGATTAGAAACTAGTCATGCATACACAGGGAAAGGCTCATAAAAGATCTGAGAAGACCTTAACTTTATATCACAGCCTGATCCTCAGCACAGAGGGACCTTACAACAATCAAATAAACAGGAACAAATAACCAAAACTGCAAACCCAAGAAAAGGGGAAGTATCTGATTTCCAGAGTTACCATATTATTAGACTCAAATATCCAGTTTTCAACCAAAAAAGAAAAAAAAAATTACAAATCATACAAACTAACAGGCAACTATTTAAGGGGAAAAATAAATTAATAGAAATTGTCCCCCCAAAGACCTGGTGGCAGATATTCTAGACAAAGACTTAAAAATAGCTATGTTAAAGATGCTCAAAGAGGGAATTCCTTGGTGGTCCAATGGTTAAGACTTGGCACTTTCACTTCAGTGGCCCACATTCAATCCCTAGTTAGAGAAGTAAGATCCCAAAAGCCACATGGCATGATCAAAAAAATTTGCTCAAAGAACTAAAGGAAGATACAGAGAAATTCAAGAAAACAATGTATGAACAAAATGGAAATATCAACAAGGAGTTAGAAAACCTAAAAAGAAGCCAAAAATAAATTCTGGAGTTGAAAAGTACAATGTACCATGCTCTGCTTAGACACTCAGTTGTATTTGACTCTGAGACCCCATGGACTATAGCCTGCCAGGCTCCTCTGTTCATGGGGATTCTCCAGGCAAGAATCCTGGAGTGGGTAGCCTTTCCCTTCTCCAGGGGATCTTCCCAACCCAGGGATCAAATCAAGGTCTCCTGCATTTCAGGCAGATACTTTACCACCTGAGTTACCAGGGAACAGCCATGATGAAAATTTCACTATAAAGATTCAAAAGCACAGAAGATAGTATGGAGATTTCTTAAAAAAACTAGGAATAAAACCACCATACGACCCAGCAATCCCACTCCTAGGCATATACCCTGAGGAAACCAGGGTTGAAAAACACACCTGTATCCTATTGTTCATTGCAGCACTATTTACAATAGCTAGAACATGGAAGCAACCTAGATGCCCATCAACAGATGAATGGATAAAGAAGTTGTGGTACATATACACAATGGAATATTACTCAGCCATAAAAAGGAACACATTTGAGTCAGTTCTGATGAGATGAATGAACCTAGAACCTATTATACAGAGTGAAGCAAGAGAGAAAGAGAAAGATTTAAATATCATATTCTAACACATGTATACAGAATCTAGAAAAATGGTACTAAAGGATTTACAGGGCAGCAGTGGAAAAACAGACATAGAGAATAGACTTATGGACATGGGGAGAGGGGAGGAGATGCTGAGATGTTTGGAAAGAGTAACATGGAAACTTACATTACTATATGCAAACTAGATAACCAATGGGAATTTCCTGTATGGCTCAGGAAACTCAAACAGGGACTCTGTATCAACCTAGAGGGGTGGGATGGGGAGGGAGATGGGAGGGAGATTCAAAAGGGAGGGGATATATGTATACCTATGGCTGATTCATGTAGAGCTTTGACAGAAAACAACAAAATTCTGTAAAGCAATTATCCTTCAATAAAAAATAAATTAATTTTAATAAGAAGGACCCACTACACACACACAAAAAGATTCAAAAGCAGATTGGAGCAGACCAAAGAAAGAATCAGTAAACTAGAGATTGGACAATGGAAATAATCAAGTCTGAGGAATGGAAAGAAAAAAGATTGTAAAAAAGTGAACAGAGCCTCAGGCACCTTGAGATATAATTAAGCAGGCTGACATATGCACTGTGGGAGGCCCCAAAGAAGAAAAAAATGGGGTAGAGAGAATACTTGAAGAAATAATGGCTGAAAAATTTCAAATCTGATGAAAGACATACAAATATCAAAGAAGCTCAACAAACTCCAATGAGAGTGAATGAACTCAATGAACTCCAATTAGAATGAACTCAAAAGAGAGTCACACCAAGATGCCAAGATATATTACAATCAAGCCTTCAAAAGACAAAGAAAGAACCTTGAAAGCAACGAGAAAGAAGTGACTATTCACACATAAGGGATCCTCAATAAATTATCATATTTCTTATCAAAAACTTTGGAGCTCAGGAGGCAGGGGGCCCATATAGCTGAAATGATTTTTTTTTTTAATTTGTCAACTGAGTGGTAGCTCAGCTGGTAAAGAATCTACCTGCAATGTGGGAGGCCTGGGTTTGATCCCTGGGTTGGGAAGATCCCCTGGAGAAGGGGAAAGAATACTCCAGTATTCTGGTCTGGAGAATTCCATGAACGGTATAGTCCATGGGGTTGAAAAGAGCTGGACACAACTGAGCAACTTTCACTTCAAGAATTCTATACCTGGCGAAACTGTCCTTTGAAGTGAAGAAGTAAAGATAAAAAGGCTAAGGAAGTTCATTACTACTAGATATGCTCTGTAAGAAATGAACAAGGAAGTGTTGCAGGGTGAAATGCAAGGACACTACACAGTAACTTGAAGCTGTATGGAGAAATAAGCATCTCAATAAAGGTAAAGAAGCAATTATTAAAGCTAGTATTATTATAGCAATGGTTTGTAATTTTTTGCTTTTAACATGATATAAGTCACTAATACATTTTTTAAAGAATGTAGTTTGTAACTGTAAATGTGCTTTCTGCATAATTCAAAAGACTAATGCATTTAAAAGAATTATTAGTTTATGTTTTGGGACACACAGAGCATATAAGATTTAATTTTGTGACATCAGCAACAAAAAGGGGTGGTGGCAAAGCTGTAAAAGAGCAGAATTTTGTATGTTGTTGAAGTCAAGCTGGTATAAATTCAAATTAGAGTGTTATAAACTTAGAATGTTAAATGTATTCCCATGGTAACCACAAAGAAAATAGCTATAGAATATACGCAAAAGGAAATAAGAAAGGAATTTAAATATTTCACAGTTTTAAAAGAATCAACCAAACACAAAAGAAGACAGAATGCAGGAAATGAGGGACAAAAAGAAAAAAGAAAAAAAAAGCTATAAAGTATACAGAGAACAAATAGCACAATGACAGGGGTAAGCTCTTCCCTGTCACTAATTGCTTTAAATGTAAACAGGTGTTAAACTCTCCAATGAAAAGACAAAATTGGCAGAATACCTAAAAACATATGATCTGACTATATGCTGTCTACCAGAGACTCATTGTAGATCCAAAGACAAAAATACATTGAAAGTGAAAGGATGGAAAATGATATTCCATGCAAATAGTAACCAAAAAGGAGCTGTCAGTAATATCAGACAAAACAGACTTTAAACCAAAAACATTTATAAGAAAGGATATTTATGTTAATAAAATTTTCAGTACCATAGGTTATGACTGTTAAACTATAAACATTTATGCACCTAATGAGACTATCAAAATATATGAAGCAAAACTTGATGAAATTAAAAAGAGAGACAGTTTTACAATAATAGATGAACACTTCAATCACCACTCTCAATAAAGAGTATAACAACTAGACGGAACAGAAGTAAAGAATTAGAAATAAACCAACTCTACCCAACATACATATACAGAATACTCTATTAAACAGCATATACAATCTTCTCAAGTGAACGTGACACACTTCCCATGACAGACCATATCTTAGGCCACAAATTAAGTCTCAATAGATTTTAAAAGATAGACACTTTACAAAACATCTTCTCAGACCACAACAGGATGACGCTAGAAATCAACTGCAGAAGCAAAATTAGAAAATTCACAAATTTCTGAAGATTAGTCAAAACAGTTTTAAACAACCATTGGAGCAAAGAAAAAAAAATCAGAAAGGAAATTGGAAAATACTTAGACATGAATTAAAATGAAAACACAACAAACCAAAACTTATGGACCGAGGAAAAGTGGTGCTAAGGGAAATATTTATAGCTATAAATGGTTACATTAAAAAGAAAGAAGGATCTCAAGTCAACAGCCTAACTCTGTGACTTAAGAAACCAGAAAATTAGAACAAACTAAACACAAAGTTAGCAGAAGGAAGGAAATAATAAAGTTTAATCACAGATAAATGAAACAGAGAACAGAAAAACAATAGAGATAACAAATTAAACCAAAAGTTTGTTTTTGAAAAGATTAAAAAAATGACAAAGACAATGGAGAAAAAGAGAGAAGTCTCAAATGCCAAAAGCAGAAATAAAACTTGAGACATTACCACTGATTCTACAGAGAAAAAAAAAGAAAAACTATAAGAAAATACTTTCAACAACTGTACACCCACAAATTGGATAACCTAGATGAAATGGACAACTTCACAGATGCAAAACCTACAGAGTTGTGAAGAAATTGAAAATCTAAACAGACCTACAACAAATAAGAAGATAGAAAAGAATAATAATAATAATAAAATCTCCCCAAAATAAAAGCCCTGGAACTAATGGCTTCACTGGTGAATTCTAAAAAACATTCAAAGAAAAACTAATACCAATCATTCTCAAACTTTTTCAAAACACTGAAGAGGAGGAAACACTTCCTAACTTCTTTCCTCATTCCTTGAGGCCAGCATTATCCTGATACTAGAGCCTTACAGAATCTACAAGAAGAAACCACAGACCAGTATCCCTTATCAACCCTGATACAAAAATCCTCAACAAAATACTAACTAACTGAATTCAGCAGCATATTCCTGGAAGCAAGGGTGGTTCGACATACAAAAAATAAATAAATCAATGCCAATGTAATACACATTAACCTAATGAAGGGGAAAAAAATACACAATCATCTCAGCTGAAGCAGAAAAAGCATTTGACAAAATTTAAAATCTTTTCATGATAAAAATACTCAATAAACTAGGAATAGAAGGAAACCTCCTCAATATCATAAAACCATATATTAAAAACTCACAGCAAACATCGTACTCAATGGTAAAAGACTGAAAGCTTTTCCTCTAATATTGGGAAAAAGACAAGGATGCTTATTTTCATTACTTCTGTTCAACCTGGTGTTGGAAGTGATAGCCAGAGCAAATAGACAAAAAAGGAAATAAATTAATGTCACCTAAATTAGAAAGGAAAAAGTTTGTTATCTCTGTTTGTAGATGATATGATCTCATGTGTAGACAACTCTAAAGATTCCACACGCAAAACCTGTTAGAGCTAATAAATTAATCCAGCAAAATAGTAGGATACAAATTCAACACACAAAAATCAATTGCATTTCTACACACTAATCATGAACAATCTAGAAAGGAAATTACAAAAACAATTCCATTTACAATGGCATCAAAGATAACAAAACATTTGAATGCAAGATTTACTATTGTTAGGATAGAAACTATACCCTAGGCAACCTACAGAGTCAGTGTAACCTCTGTCAAACTCCCAATGACGTGCTTGCAAAAAGAGAAAATCTCATCTTAAAATTCATATGGAATCTCAAGGAACTTCAAATAGCCAAAACAATCTTGAAAAAGAGAACAGCATTGGAAGACTCACACCTAATTTCAAGGCTTACTCTAAAGCTACGGTAATCAAAATATAGTGTGGTACTAGCATAATGACAGAGAAGGCCACGGCACCCCACTCCAGTACTCTTGCCTGGAAAATTCCATGGACAGAGGAACCTGGTAGCCTGCAGTCCGTGGGGTCGCTCAGAGTCAGACAGGACTGAGTGACTTCACTTTCACATTTCACTTTCCTGCATTGGAGAAGGAAATGGCAACCCACTCCAGTGTTCTTGCCTGGAGAATCCCAGGGACGGTGGAGCCTGGTAAGCTGCCATCTATGGGGTCGCACAGAGTTGGACACGACTGAAGCGACGCAGCAGCAGCAGCAGCAGCAGCAGCAGCATAAAGACTGAAGGATAAATGGAATGGAATGTGTGTGTGTGTGTTAGTCACTAAGTTGTGTTCAACTCTTTGTGCCCCATGGACTGCAGCCCACCAGGGTCCTCTGTCCATGGAATTCTCCAAGCAAGAATACTGGAGTGGGTGGCCATGCCCTCCTCCGGGGGGTTTTCCCAACCCAGGGATCAAACCCATGTCTCTTACATCCTCTGCATTGGAGGGCTGGTTCTTTACCACTAGCGCCACCTGGGAAGCCCCAAAAGGTAGTAGTACTGATGATCATCTCTGACTTTTTGCAAACATGTGCCTGGCATCTTGATCTTTCAGAAACACTGATGAGCAGGGAGTGCTTGTTTTGTTTGGGGTTTTTTTTGCAATTTTTTTTGTTTTTTTTATTTATTTTTTAATTGAAAGATAATTGCTCTACAGAATTTTGTTGTTTTCTGTCAAAGCTCTACATGAATCAGCCATCAGTTCAGTTCAGTCACTCAGTCGTGTCCAACTCTTTGTGACCCCATGAACTGCAGCACGCCAGGCCTCCGTGTCCATCACCAACTCCCAGAGTTCACTCGGACTCACGCCCATCGAGTCAGTGATGCCATCCAGCCATCTCATCCTCTGTCGTCCCCTTCTCCTCCTGCCCCCAATCCCTCCCAGCAACAGAGTCTTTTCCAGTGAGTCAACTCTTCGCATGAGGTGGCCAAAGGACTGGAGCTTCAGCTTTAGCATCATTCCTTCCAAGGAAACCCCAGGGTGGATCTCCTTGCAGTCCAAGGGACTCTCAAGAGTCTTCTCCAACACCACAGTTCAAAAGCATCAATTCTTCAGCACTCAGCTTTCTTCAAAGTCCAACTCTCACATCCATACATGACCATTGGAAAAACCATAGCCTTGGCTAGATGGACCTTAGTCGGCAAAGTAATGTCTCTGCTTTTGAATATACTATCTAGGTTGGTCAAAACTTCTCTTCCAAGGAGTAAGCGTCTTTTAATTTCATGGCTGCAATCACCATCTGCAGTGATTTTGGAGCCCCCAAAAATGAAGTCTGACACTGTTTCCACTGTTTCCCCATCTATTTCCCATGAAGTGATGGGACCAGATGCCATGATCTTCGTTTTCTGAATGTTGAGCTTTAACCCAACTTTTTCACTCTCCACTTTCACTTTCATCAAGAGACTTTTTAGTTCCTCTTCACTTTCTGCCATAAGGGTGGTGTCATCTGCATATCTGAGGTTATTGACATTTCTCCCGGCAATCTTGATTTCAGCTTGTGTTTCTTCCAGTCCAGCGTTTCTCATGATGTACTCTGCATAGAAGTTAAATAAGCAGGGTGACAATATACAGCCTTGACGTACTCCCTGTCCTATTTGGAACTAGTCTGTTGTTCCATGTCCAGTTCTAACTGTTGCTTCCTGACCTGCATACAGATATCTCAAGAGGCAGGTCAGGTGGTCTGGTATTCGCATCTCTTTCAGAATTTTCTACAGTTTATTGTGATCCACACAGTCAAAGGCTTTGGCATAGTCAATAAAGCAGAAATAGATGTTTTTCTATACATATATCCCCTCCCTCTTGAACTTCTCTCAGTTCTCCTGCCCCATCCCACCCCTACAGGTTGATACAGAGCCCCTGTTTGAGTTTCCTGAGCCATACAGCAAATTCCCGTTACTCTTTCCATACATCTCACCCTCTCCTCCCCTCGCCCTATGTCCATAGAATACGATATTTATCTTTGTCTTTCTGACTTACTTCACTCTGTATAATAGGTTCTAGGTTCATCCACCTCATCAGAACTGACTCAAATGCATTCCTTTTTATGGCTGAGTAATATTCCATTGTGTAGAAGTACCACAACTTCTTCATCCATTCATCTGTCAATGGACATCTAGGTTGCTTCCATGTTCTAGCTATTGTAAATAGTGCTGCAATGAACAATAGGATACAGGTGTCTTTTTCAACCCTGGTTTCCTCAGGGTATATGCCTAGGAGTGGGATTGCTGGGTCATATGGTGGCTTTATTCCTAGTTTTTAAGGGAATCTCCATACCATCTTCCATAGTGGCTGTATCAATTTACATTCCCACCAACAGTGCAAGAGTGTTCCCTTTTCTCCATACCCTCTCCAGCATTTCCTGTTTGTAGACTTTTTGATGATGGCCATTCTGACCGGTGTGAGGTGATATCTCATTGTGGTTTTGATTTGCATTTCTTTAATAATGAACAATGTTGAGCATCTTTTCATGTGTTTGTTAGCCATCTGTATTCTTCTTTAGAGAAATGTCTGTTTAGGTCTTTTGGGGAGTGCTTTTTGAGTGGTAGAGGGGTATGTGAGTGTGTCTATGTCTGTGTCTAATTTTCATCTCTACTTCATAGATTCACATAACCTAAAACCCTAGTGCAAAAAGACCTCAGTGGATGTTATAGAAGCCAGCACCTGTATGATCTTGGACTTTTGTGCCCAACACATGGGAATAATTCATGAAAATAACCAAGCAGTTTCATACCATACATCTGTTTAGTAGACCCTCCCTGTCTTCAAGATTATACTGGGTGTAGTCAGAAGATCTCTCTACTGATTTTCACTGTACCCTCACTTACAAGGAAGCCTCCTTAGTTGGATAAACTTATTTAATTAATGAATCACTTGGATGACCAGTCTAGATGTAGACATGAGAGTGCTCAGAAGGTACCAGTTTGGGAGGCTGGGGTTGTTTGGGTTTTTTGATAGCTGAGAGTATCTTCTGGCCAAGTAAAAGGGTAGCAGTAACTACTGTCATAAATCACACTGACTTTTCCCAGGTTGTTTAAGGCAGGATGGAAAGTTCAGCCAGTCAAAGCACCAGGCCGGCTCTCTATTCCACACCTCATAAAATGAACCCAGCGTACCTCTGAGAGAAAGCCACTTGCACCATACAATGCCAGAGTCACTGGGGAAGAGGGGAAAAGGGAAAAGCAAACTATAGGTTGTTTTTTTTTTAAATGTAAATCCAGCTTATGTTTGGACTCAACTATTTAAAAATATTACCTCTCAGCCCACTGGCCACTCTACTTGGAAGGAAACTCTTAATTTATTTCTAAGGAGTGGCAGAATTCATTAGAATCACAGTCTCCTCATCTAGCCTGATGGTTAAAAAAAAACTGCCTCTGGGAACTTGCCTAAAATAACTTTTTAGAACCTGTACCTCAATAAAGGGTCCTTTGCTAAAACTTGGGTCAGATGTTCATTTATTACCCTCACTTTTGAATCAATTAAAAAGTATATCATAGAAGCACATTTATAAGAGAAGAAACATAGGGCTCCTTACTGTGCTCACAGCACAACTTTTCTAAAATGAAACTGCACATGTGTACTGAGTGCAGGAGAGGCCAGCATCAGGGGGCTACTCTATGAAATACTCTTACATTGTCAGAATTACACGGTGACTGATGGACAGGAGGCAATCACTTCCCTTTGTAAGTGTCACCTCTGAACGGCAGTAGGAGTGGGAGTGTTTAAGAGACTGGAAAAAGGATCAGAAAGTCATGCTTTTATTTCATTTTTAAAACTGAATATTCTCTAGGCACAAGGAATCTCACTTTATTGGTCTCAGAATGGGATGATTACAAAAGTGCTTGTGGAGATGGCTCATTCTGAAATCTCCTCTTCTTGAAAAAACACTTCTTTTAAAGCTTCAAGCCTGGAAGCCCTTCACCAACTTTCCATTTGTTCTTCTTGGCACATGGTTATTGTGAACCCAGCCAGCACTCAAATCAAGTCACTGGGACATATGACATCACAGTCTAGGACACTCTTTCCTCTCCCTGCTCCCCTCAACACACACACACATACTCATAACAAAATGAAACAGCTCTTAAAATCATGGATTTAAGCATGTTTGGTAAGGTTATGTGGCTGTATCCCTCAGAGATGAAAAAAAAAGGAGAACCTAGACAGCAGAGGGAAAAAATGATGTTATCACACAGGGATTTATTCTCCCTAAGCAGGATTTTCTGCTCTTAAAGATCAATGCATTGGCCACTAATCAGATAAAAACAATCAAAAAACAAACAAGACAAAACCTCTTCACTATAGTTTGAACCTCTTTTAGAAGTACTTTTTGACATGATAAATCCCTGGCCCATCTAAAACAGCAGGCTTTGTGACATGTCCCTCCCCTGAGCACAATCCATCAGTGAACAGTGAATTCTGAGCGGTACCTAGGTGCCTCATGAAGTAGCTGGGTTGAGGGCTGCATGTCAGGGATGTTAAGGTTTCTGCTCATAGGGAGTCTATAATCTAGTTTGGCAGGCATGAGTAAGACGTGCAGTAATTAACAAACTGAGCCAAACAGTCTATAATAAGGTGCGGAAGGGTGCAACCATCACCGATGTTGTGAGTTCCACGGTGTGTACTGCAGACTGGGCTCCTCAGGAAAAGACTCAGGCAGAGATTAGAGCACGGGGAGATCTTGGGGAGTGCTCTTGGGAGGAAGGGGGCCACACCTGTTGGGGAACAGAAGGACTCAGCCTGGGCTTACAGAGAAGCTGGACTGGGCTGTGTCTGTGGGAAGCTCTGACGCTGAGAGGTCCCTTCGGAATGGTGCGTGCTGTGCCTGCAGACAGTGCCACACATGCCTACCAGTCTCTGGGAATGGGATGCCCAGGTGGGGAGCTTGACCGAGAGAAAGGTGGCTTCCCCAGGGTAGGCTGACCGCTAGGGGCTCTCCACCTGACCTGGACACTCCCAGCAGCTGGGGAATAGGTTCTTCAATCCTGAAGGGGCCATCTGGGCAACACAGCAGCCACAGGAGGGCAGGTCCAGGTCACAACGACTTCCCCTGCTGTGGGAAAGCCCTCCTCGTACTCAAGGGAAGCCCCAGCGGCCCCAGCTTCCTCACCCACCTCCACCTGGCTCCTGGATCTAAATCACCTGACCCAAACTTAAACACACCAGCTTCTCCTGGGACATGAAACTCGGCATCCACACCCAAAAAAGCAGCCCTGGGAGCCAAGGAACTGCCCTACAGAGTCTAAACCTTTTCACTGCTGAGATCTCCAGAGATTCTCTCTCCTTGAGCCCCAGAAGCCAGAGTTTCAGTTCTCTTTCAGTTCTGTGAGGTTCCCCAGGACTCTCCCAAGAAATTCATATTTGGGTCTGTATTCCAGAACTTGGTTTTGCTGGTTGCAAGAAAAAAAAAATTACCCAGATTAATAAAGATTATACAGAGGACTGAAAGGATCTATTGCTGCGTGATTTCTGCATGTATTACACCTAAACTTTCAGTCCCATGAAGGTGGGGAACAAATCTACCTTATTTACTAGGGGATTCCCACTTAACGCATGGTGATGGACATAGCGCAAGCATGGAACAAATATTTGTTCAGTGAATAAGTGAATGAGTGAAAGAAAATATAGGACTTTGATGTAGGCTGGGATCATCAAAAGGCTTCAAGAAGGAGATAAAACTTGATCTCAGCATTACATGGAAGGATTTAACTGAACAGAAAAAGGGACCCTGCCAGGAAGAAAAGAGACATGAATACACGGGCGAAGGAGGCCAGCTGCTTGGAGCAGAGGTTATGGATTACAGGATTAGACCAGATTGTGCAGACTATTGAAACCCAGGGGGGAGTGGGGTAAACGTCATGTGGAGGGCGGTAGAAAGACATTGCTGGGTCCCGTGCAAAGGATAACTGGATTCCTCATCAGCTTCCTTCCTCTCTGGTGAAAACTCACACTGAGAGACAATCTAATGCCAAAGCTTGTTAGAAATTTCCATCCACTGTTACTGCCAATGGAGCTGGGTCGAGAAAAGCCTAACCAGAGCCAGACTAAAAAAAGCAATAAGACATGTTATACCTCCCTAGGATTCTACTTCCTGTTTCAGAGACTAAGCGTCTGTGGCTACCAAAAAAAAACAAATAATGAGCTGTAAGGCAGGCAGGATAAGATGCCTCTGTGCCCCCTGTCTCTTGGCCAGAAAACTCAGGGCAAGAGAGAAAAACTGATTGCAGCGATGCATTGCATCCTGGGAGGTAAACCCCACAGCAAAATTCTACAGGTTAAATCAGAAAAGAGAAGAGTCTGGGTGGCAGATCATGGGAACTGCAAGCTACCCTGGAAGATGTGGTCCATCCTGGGGATTATCATTGTCTCTGTGTCCCAGTGGCTCAAAAAATCAAAGGACAAATCAGGAGGATTTAGGAAGGCCTCATTGCTGAGCACCTCAGGAACTCCACTAGATTAATTTCTCTTTTCCCTATGTTTATTTATTGGTTTAGCTGCCTCAAGTCTTAGTTGCAGTACTCAGAATCTTCACTGTGGCACTCAGGATCTTTGTTGCGACACACGGACTCAATTGTGATTTGCTGGCTCAGGAATTGTAACTCAGCTCGGGCTTAGTTGTTCCGTGGCATGTGGGATCTGTTCTCCTGCCAGGGATTGAACCCCGTCCCTGGCATTGCAAGACAGATTCTTAACCACTGGAACCTCAGGGAAGTCCCTAGATTAATTTCTCTGGGGACACAGGCAGAGGGTTAAGTGTATCTATCTGTCTCCAGCTCTATATCTCAGAAGGGGAAGTACATATAGTGAGCAGAGCCAGGACAATCCACAGCAATTACAGGTCTGAGAGCAAACATCAAGTGTGAATAGATCCCTGTCTCTTATTTGAAGTTCAGAAAAAGGATAAGGAGTTAGTGGGAAACTTGAGGTCTGTGAAATCACACTTAGAGGAAAAAGGAAAAATGCCCAGAGAGCTCACAGAAAACACCTACAACTGAAAAATGATCCTGCACAGGATCCAGGAAAGAAATCAGGAAATGGTTTGGTATCCTTAATGCAATGGAGGCAATGGTTTGGTCCTTAATGAAATGGAGGCATGTGATAATGTGTAAAAGTAATAAATACCATAAAGAGAAAATGGCTTGAAATGAAGGCAAAAGTATACATTATAGTAAGACTCCTTGTATGCACACACAAAAAGCAAAAACAAAAGTGAAAAACAGAGAGAGAGAGAAGGGATTTATTGCAAGAATAGGGGGTGGCTCACAGACCCTCACAGCAGGACGGAGCAGAGCAGGGGCCTTATAAAGGGCCGGAGCTGGACTGCTGCGGGGTGGGGCGCGGGAGTTCTCTCTGCCCTGTTCCTTCACCACAACGGAGATGATTAATGTTCTTCACTTCTGTCCCAGTGAGAGAGGGAACAATACTATCTCATTTTAATATGCATTTCTTTGATTATTAGGGAAGTTGAGCATCTTTTCACGTTTATCAATATTTCCACTCAGCCTGAACAAGGCTGTTGTGAGGAATGAGATGAGAGAATAGGAAGAAATTTTTGAGAACAAATGAAGACTGCTGTGCTGCTCTACATTCATAAACAATGAAGAGTGGTTTATATTGAATACATATTTCAAATGAATTCTGAAGTTCATCAGGTTTCTATTAAAGAAGAGAAATATATATGTGTACAAAGGCCATTTTAGGTGATGGAACTGCACCCAAGAAAATAAGCACTTGATGGTTACAGATGATACAGATCTGTCATTTAGCCCTAAAGCAAACACCCCCCCCCTCCCCCGCCGCAAGAAAAAAGAGAGGAAAGGGAAAAATAGCAAACCTACAAGAAAGTTCATGTAATAGGTCATCTTTTCTAGTCTCTGGCTGATTTTTGTGGGACTCTGCTTTCTACAGGGAAAGAATGTGCATGTTCACTTAGCTCTAATTATAAGGAATTTTCCTCAAGCTTTAACCCCACAGAATCAGAGTAACTACTAAGAATTACTTTAACCTGTTTTGAGGGTTAGTTTTCTTGTGTAGAGGGCTAATCAATACTAAAAGAAAAGGACAAATGCCTTTTCTGGGTTACACTCTCCATGGCATGATGAAAAATAAAACTGAGTTATACTAACTGTTCCTCTTACTACAAAGATGACATGATTCTACATGTATCTTTGAAAAAAAATATTCTTCCAATTGGGAACTATTTTTGGAACACTCTTTTACATATTTTTTCCCAACTGAGATTATGTCTTCACTGTGAAAAGAACACAGTATGTGTTATGGATCCTGAATATTACAGAAAGAGAGGGAGATTCTTCTCCAGTGATGACCTTCATGACTTCTGGAGCCGTTCCACTGGACTGCAGCATGTGGCAGGAAACCACTAATTTCAACCGAACCAAAGGATCCACCTTGCCAGAGTAATTCAAAGGCGATTAGCATTTCCAAACTCTGCCAAACAGTCCATTATAATCAGAAAGACATACAGATGGCCAAAAAGCCATGAAAACATGCTCAACATCAGAGAGTACTAGAGAAATACAAATCAAAACTACAATGAGGTATCACCTCAAACCAATCAGAATGACAATTATTAAAAAGTCTACAAACAATAAATGCTGAAAAGAGTGTGAAGAAAAAGGAAATACCATTGATGAAAATGTAAATTGGTACAGCCACCATGGAGAACAGTATGGAGGTTCCTTAAAAAAAACAAAAAAATAGAGCTACCATACGATCCAGCAATTCAATTCCTGGGTATGTACCAGGAGAAAACTATAATTCAAAAAGATACATGCACCCTAATGTTCATTGCAGCACTATTTACAATAGGCAAGACACGGAAGCAACTTAAATGTTCGTCAACAGATGAATGGATACAGAAGAAATGTTACATATATACAATGAAATATTGTGTGTGTGCGTGCTCAGTCACTCAGTCATGTCCAACTCTTACTGACCCTTAGACATTCTTTTTCAGGCAAGAGTACTGGAGTAGGTTACCATTTCCTTCTCCAGGGGATCTTCCCAACCCAGGAATCGAACACACATCTGCATTGCCAGGCAGATTCTTTACCACTGAGTCACCACTGGGTATGGAATTACTCAGCCATAAAAAGAATGAAATAATGCCACTTGCAGCAACTTGTGTGGACTTAGAGATTGTCACACTGAGTGAAGTAAGTCAGAGAAAGACAAATATATGATATTGCTTATATGTGGAATTTTTTTAAAGGGTACAAATGAATTTATTTACAAAGCAAAAATAGAGTCACAGATACAGAAAACAAACATGGTTACCAAGGGGGGAAAAAAGAGAGGGAGGGACAAATTAGGAGACCAGGATTGACATATACACACTTGATAGTCAGGCCATTCAAGATGGCTGTTCTCTTGCTCTCTGTACATCCCCTGTCCAACCAATACCTGCTTCACCTATACCCTACTCACGTGACCAACCTTCCTACATGTTTGCCCCAGGCTCCAGCTACTGAGAGCTTATCAAAGAGGCAGTGAGGGGCCTGCCCCTCTGGTTTCCCTGGCAACTAATGAGCCCAACCTGGCCTCAATTCAAATATAAGTGGTACTCCTCCCTTCCTCACCCTAGGAATGAACACTACGTCACTTCCTGCCTGCTGTCCTCCACACACAGTGGCATGTCCTTCCAGGATGTTGCTTCAGCTATGTAAGCGCCCACATCCGTTAAACCATCAGTGTCTCTGATTGCTCGCTCCCGGCTCTTTCACAGGCCTCACAGTTCTGAGGGGTGCAGCCCCACCACTGGCTGAGCAACCAAGAGACTGAAGAAACTCCTGAGAGTGCCAGGGAATGGAAAGCCGCAGGGGCTGTCCACTAACAGGTGAGGCCCGAAAGCCACAAGTGTAACTCCAGGGCAGCCGTTCATTAACACCTGGGGCCCTAAAGTTCCAGGGGTGATCCTGAAAGTTGCAGGGGAAATCCTGGGGTGGCTGTCTACTAGCATGCGGGGCTTGTGGTGGCTGTCCTTGTTTTGTTAATGTCTATCTAAAATAGTTTCTCCATATTTTGTAACTTGAAACTGAAGTTGAAAGAAGAGTACTCTTGGATCATTTCAAATAGGATAAAATCTGGCAACATGAATTGCTGAGTAGGTCTCAGTTTATTGACCTTTGTCTGCTTAGGAAGACTAAAGCACTGAGTTTTCCAATAAGGAAACCCACAGTTACTTGTTTCTTGGTTTTTGCCAGAGATTAAGGTTTTTAAGGGTTAATATTATCATCTGGGACTTCCCTGGAGGTCTGGGGTTAAAACTCAGTGCTCCCAATGCAGATGGCATGGGTTCAATCCCTGGTCAGGGAACTAAGATCCCCCATAAAAAAAAATTTATTTAAACTATAACATTATAATTAGTCATAATTCTAGTTACTGTAACCAAGTTTCTTTACCAACTACATTGTAATCCGGTGCTTAACCATATCTTTTTAAGTCTTTTGTCTTTTATAAACAGTTACCGTTTTATTTTCCTACTTTTGCAAAAGTGCTTCATCTTCAAGAAGATTCATAGGAAAGACATTCTGACAATAGCTGGTCTTTGATAAATTTCAGATTATATTGCTGAACTGGGTAAAGAATTTAAAGGATCCTAATGGAAAACCTGATGGCTTCATTAAAAGGTTAACAAAAGGACTGATCACTGAGTGAACTGGTGAATACAGATGTAATTCTTCTGGGTTTTGTCTGCACTGTTACTGGTTCTAATCTATGTTTTCCAGATAGAGGGAAGCCCTTGCCCTCAAGTTGGTTATGACTTAGAGCAAATGGGTAAACTACACCTGTGGATAGAATTGAAGCATTCTTTTTTTCTCTCTGCCTGGTCCTCCCAGAAATCAGACTCTCGGGTTCCAAGTGGCCTTACCAGGAGAATGAAAGAGATTGTCTCCTGGCATGGGCAGGAATCTCAAAACTTGGGGGGCTTCCAGTAGAGAGAAATCAATCAAACCTTTGGCATGGCTTTCCTGTACTTGAGAGGTCTTTAGGGAATTCAGCCCGGGACTCCTGATGAGCTCCCCCTCAGCCAGCTTGGAGGAGTCTATTTGGTCAACTGATCAGGCTGGTTTTGCAGACAGATTAGTCTTGATTTGGCTGTGTTTGATGGAGATGAGGATAATTTTAGAAAAAACAATTATGCTTCAGTGGGTGTTAAATTCTAGATCTGTTGATTGAGGTCTATATTTATGAAAGTTATTGTCTTAGCCATACTTTTGCCCTGATGTTCTAGATGGAAAGAAAATCATCCAGTGAAACGGTCACAGTAGCTCCAATACTTTGGCCAATAATTTGGCCACCTGATGTGAAGAGCTGACTCATTGGAAAAGACCCTGATGCTTGGAAAGACTGAAGGCAGAGGATGAGATGGTTAGATAGCATCACTGACCCAATAGATATGAATTTGTGCAAACTCCAGGAGATAGTGAAGACAGGGAAGCCTGGCATACTGCAGTCCATGGGGTTGTAAAGAGTTGGACCTGACTTAGCAACTGAACATATACGCGTGCACGCACACACACACACACACACACACACACACACAACACACACACACAACTACTTATCAAGTGTGACACGCCTTTAGATCTGCTGCTAAAAGCACATGTAAAATGCTTATGTGACAACTGGGTAGAAGTGATAAAATGTATAGCCTATAAAGTATTCCCCCATTAACATAACTCTCTGAGTCTGCTCATGAGATCTGACTAGGCAAATATAAAGGAGATCTAGTACCAAGGACAAGCTCTGAACCTGGGGTAGGAGCCAGCACACCAACATCAAGGTACAACTGAGTCCCTTCACCCTTCCCCTGAAACTATCAAACATTGTTAATCGGCTATACCCCAATACAAAATAAAATTTTTAAAGAAAGAGAGTGGGTGGGGGGGGATGATAGAAAAATCTGTTCACATTGAGGTATGGGGATGTCAGAAGGCCTATACATGGTTGAACTTACATTTTACCGATCAGAGCAGCCTGTTTTATGGCCTTTCTGATGTGGTTATACATCTGCTTTGGCCTTGGAGGAAGGGGATGCATCTGAGAGTCAAAATGAAATAGCTGTGGTTCAGACACCCAAGGTAAAAGTAGGTGCCCATTGTATATGTGAGTTTTAGACACATTCTCATATTACTGAAAACTTGAGTTTTCTGAACTGTATTACAGACCAGGACAAAAACCTCAGGTGAGTGTGTCATCTCTGAATATGGTTACTGTTTATATTTTCCTTGTTGCCATAATCTCCGCTGTGTTTTGCCTGTTAAATGTCTCACATTCTGTCCCCAGTCTGAGGGAGGAATTTGTTTGAGGTTTGAGCAGCAACATTGGCCTTAGTGCAAAATATTCCAATACCTGAAATAGTGTCTTCACTCAAAAACCACTGTCACTGAATGATGGGTAAGACAAATACGAATGAACAAACACATTCACAAGTGAGACTTCCAGCCCACCCTACCCTCAGAGGGCAGAGGTAAGTGGCACAGATGAAATGACACAGAGCCCTGAAGAGTCTCTGTCCTCACTATGCACTAGAATAGAATCATTACCTATTGCACGAGTCTCATGCATGCTAAGTCACTTCAGTTGTGTCTTGACTCTTTGTGGCCCCATGGACTGTAGCCTGCCAGGCTCCTCTGTCCTAGAGATTCTCCAGGCAAAAATACTGGAGTGGGTTGCCATTTCCTTCTCCAGGGGATCTTTCTAACCCAGGGATCAAACCCATGTCTCCTGTTTCCTGCATCGGCAGGTGGGTTCTTTACCTCCAAAGCCAACTGGGAAGTAAGAAAGGGGGAAGAAATCTCTTCCTCTAACTCATCTTATATTCTTTGGCTGGAGGCCTGTAAACTGGACTCACAAAAGACAGATTAACAGAAGAAAAGCATACACATTTATTTAATATAAGTTTTACATGACACAGGCGAACTCATAAGGAAATGAAGACCAGAAGAAGCAGTTAAGCCCAAGTATTTTTATACTAGGTTTGATGAAGAGTGGAAAGCATGGAAAAATGTGATGGGACAAAAGGAAATAAGATAAAGGTGGCGAACTGGGGGAAATTTAGCAAGACCTGTTCATTTAAATTCCTCTTGGCATCACTCCATCTGTGTAGATAAAGATGGTCCTTTCCTCTGGGTATTAAGAGGGCACCTCTCACATGAGGAGACCCACCCTTGACCCACTGTGGGGAATAGCGGGGATGAGAGAATCCTTCCTGCAACTGCTATACCCCAAATTCCTTCCATCAAAAATACTCAGTATGTCAAGGTGCCACATTGTGAGGTAGCATGTGCTGCACCTCAGCCCAACCCCTAATAACAAAGAGATGGGGACCAGGATAAGAAGTACTTGAGCTAAGAGCCTCCTCTGAGTGGTGAGGAGAAAGAAAAAACAGTAAGGACGAGTAGAAAGTGCAACAGAGTAGACACCACCTGCTGCTGCTGCTGTTGCTGAGTCGCTTCAGTCGTGTCCAACTCTGTGCGACCCCACAGACGGCAGCCCACCAGGCTCCCCCGTCCCTGGGATTCTCCAGGCAAGAACACTGGAGTGGGCTGCCATTTCCTTCTCCAATGCATGAAAGTGAAAAGTGAAAGTGAAGTCGCTCAGTCGTGTCTGACTCTTAGCAACCCCATGGACTGCAGCCTACCCAGCTTCTCCGTCCATGGGATTTTCCAGGCAAGAGTACTGGAGTGGGTTGCCATTGCCTTCTCTGAGACACCTCCTAGAAACTGATAAAGACCATTAGAAAGGTCTGAGGCCCCGCACCTGGGGAGGGTTGATGTGAACCACAGCATCTGTGTGGTTACGGATGTGGTAGTGTTTGGTCACTAAGTCATGTCCAACCCTTTGTGACCCCAGGGATTGTAGCCCACCAGGCTTCTCTGTCCATGGGATTTCCCAGGCAAGAATACTAGAGTGGGTTGCCATTTCCTACTCCAGGGACTCTTCTTGACCGAGGGATCAAACTCACATTTCCTGTGTTGGCAGGTGGATTCTTAGCCACTGAGCCACCAAGGAAACCCCATGGTTACGGATGCACGAAAGAAATTTGATGACTCCAAAGGAGGACCAAGTATGCTGCTCAGATACTAGCAAAACAGTAGCACTAGAGAGGAGAGAGAACCTGAAAATTGGGGCTTCATTGTGAGAATTAAATTATTCTTATTTTATTGTTTTCATATATGTGTGATGTCATCATCTCTGCAGAGTCAAGACTTCTTCAGGTCTCAATCCACTCTATGACTACACACACTTGCAGAAACAATTTTTGCACCTCTGAGAATCTGAATAAAGAATATGCTGAAAAGTGAGTGAGATGTCGCTTTAAGGTAAAGAAACAGACCTGTTGTGAGCAACTTTGAAAACTGCCTCATTATTTCCAGCAGCACTTTGTATATTTGCGAGCACACATGTGATCAAAGATAGGAGTTGAGTCCTTGTGTGATGAGCTCTGTGTGACTGTGTGTTCGTGTAAATGTCTGTGGAGGCATTTGTCCACAAGACATGGGTAAGTAAAAGATCTCAAATGATACAGAAATGTTGGCTCAGAAGTGAGACAGATTGAAACAATCTATAAAGTGAATAAGAAACAGAAACGAAGTTGAGTCAAAAGAGGGAAAAGGCCAACGTGTTATTGAAGACGTACAAATGCCATAAATTGAAAATAGATGTTTAGCACTGGTTATAACTTTACCACGCTGCTGTGATGTTTAAAAATTACCAATTCTGTAATATGGTTTAAAGCAGTGCTTACCAACCTTGAACAAGTTTAGATACTCATCATACACATGTGAAAGAAGTTTGGTCAAGCATAAGAAAAAAAGTAAGACTAAAGCACACAGAGTTTCTAGTTTGCAGATGTAATTTGTGAAAATTTCACTAACCTAAGCTATTATAAAATAGCTGTATTACATTACAGAAAGAAGGAAAGTTTCAGAGAAATGATTACTAGTTAATAGGAAAATTTCAGAAAAAATGATTTCTGGTTAATAGGAAGAATTCCACTTTCTAAAGAAAAGTACAGAAAACCTTTCATTTTGATTGACTTGTCCAGTGTAACACAATGAAGAAATAGACTGTGACGTTTTAAGGCTGTAGATAGGTTTAGTGTAAACTGTTACAAAGTGGAAGAAGTATGTAGATATTAGCTGATTTCCCCCTGGAACCTGTTTTCTTGAAGGTTTAGGTATTTCACAAATCTCCTGCATTTGTGTAATGGTTTACCCTTTTTCAAAGGGCTTTTGCATTTCTGATCCTTGTTGATCCCCATAACAACTTTGCACGGTGTTCTGAGTATTAAGCGTGAGCTACAGAGAGGTTGTGTGGTTTATTTGAGGTGTTACAGTCTGTGACAGCCCCACTACAAGTAATTCCTATTCTACAGTCATTAATGCATCCCTAAAATAGTACAAAGGGTAGCCATACATCCATTCTAAGAACCATAGAGCCATCCATTGTCCTGTGTATTTCCTGCCAGGCAGGGAACACAAAGGCTGCCATCTTGGTAGTATGGGTTCATTCTGACCAGTCAGTGCCCAGGCCATGATAAAAATTTTAATATCATCTGTGATTACATGTGTAAAGGAAAAGACCCTAGAAGGAGAGGTCAAGAAAGTTGGGGTCTAGTTTTGGTTTTTATTATTGAGAATGCTGCAGCCATCATAGCTAAAACTGAGTGTTTACTACAAAAAAGGCATCCTGCCAAGTATGCCACAGGGACGATCTATCAGTTCTCACAGTCTCTCTCTGTAGTAGATAAGCTTAGCTTCTACTTTACTGATAAGAAAACCTAGACCCAAAGAAATGAAATCAGTTGCCCAAGAATATGTAGCTTAAAAGGGTCAGAAGCCAGGACTTGAACTTGGCAGTCAAATGCCTTAACTTGTGTTTCTATGTTGAGAACCAGCCATTCATTGGCTGATTTAGGCAATCTCTTAACTTCTCTGAGTTCAGTTTCCTTGATTAATAGTAAAAAAGGTTTCACTCAGTCCCTTCCAATTCCATATACACTATGGAAATGAGAGAAGAAATATAGCTGAAGTATAATTTCTCCTTTGCTAATCAGTGTGTAAAAGGTGCTCTGAACCCAGCAGATAAAGCTGAGGAGCTTCATCCTTCCACCTGTTTCCTCCATTGTAAACTTAGTGTATTATGTTTATTTATTTTCCACTTTAAATATGTTCCCAGTATGTTATAGACAAAATTTTTAAATCAAAATGCTAAATTTACTGAACAATAAATTTAAAAAAAAGTCTCTAGTGTGAATCTTTGTATGTGTGTTGTTCTTTCTTATTTCTATTTCTAGCTGCGCTGGGTCTTCCTTGCTACACTTGAGCTCTCTCCAGTTGCAGTGAGCGGTGCTACTCTCCACTGCGGTGCTCAGGCTTCTCACTGTGGTGGCATCTCTTGTCATGGAGCATAGGCTCTAGATGCCCGGGCCTCAGTAGTTGCAGCCTCTGAGGCTTGTAGAACCTTCTGGGGCCAGGGATCAAATCCATGTCCCCTGCATTGGCAGGAGGATTCTTATCCACTATATCACCAGGGAAGTCCTTTACTGAGGTATGCTTCACATATACCCACTCTAGTGTCCTTGCCTGGAGAATCCCAGGGACAGAGGAGCCTGGTAGGCTGCCGTCTATGGGGTCACACAGAGTCAGACATGACTGAAGCGACTTAGCAGCAGCAGCAGCAGTGGCGGCTTCACATATTAAAAGCTAAACATATTTAATGTGCACAACTTGATGAGTTTAGAGACAAGTATATACTTGTGAAACCATCATCATAATCTAATTGATAAACCTATCCATTGCCTCTGAAAGTTTTCTCCTGCCCTCTTATTTATCATTTATTTTTAGTAATGTTATTAGTGATAAGAACACTTAACATAAGACCTATTATCCTTGTAGCAAGCTTTTATGCATACAATACAGTACTGTTAACTATATTGTGAATCATCTGTAAAATAATCATCCCTTTAAAACGGCTTTTGTAAAAACTCAGATTTTCACTGTAAAGTGCTCAATTAGAAGTGCTCCTGTGATTCAACAGGTCTTTCAACAGCTCCATGTTTTTGTTCCACAATCCTAAACAGGACTCAATTAAAGAGGTAGTTCAATCTGATTAGTATCAACAGTTGCTTCTTTCTTCCTAAATAGATTCCTCATTGCCCTCATTCTATGGAGGGGAGGCTTTCTGGTCTCCCTGATGGTTTTCATTAACACATCAACAATTATTTTCCTTTGGTGACATATTTTGTGGTGATAGCCCATCAATCGATTAAGGAAACACTGCAATGTAACATAGTCTGATAAATAATCAGGACAAGATTAATGGTTATATGTAATGAAAACCACCTGTCTGTTACAGTGGCTTGCTTGCTTTCTTCATTTCATTTCAGACTCCAATAAATTGTAAATGCCTTGAAGCATACTCAAGCAAGGTGGAGTAAATGTAGTTCTCTCAGAGTAATAGTCCCCTCTTGGGACCACAACCAATATTCACATGGTCTACAGTTGGAAGAGAGAAAGTATAGTCAACTGACAGGCTGTTTTGTTGACTTGACCCTGTCCTTTTATGTCCCCCTGGTTTCCATGAATGGACAAGTGTTTCCTTAGTGTGCAGGCTCCTTTGTATGGAGTTCAGACAGCTAAACTCCTAGTCTTGAAGATCATATTTTATACTCCTCCCCAAAGCTTGATGAGTAAGCTGCTATAAAAATCACCTAATTGTCTAAAGTGAAATAGACAATTCCTGACTTGGTGACCTTTTAACTGAATGATCAAATAAAATACAAATTTGAGGGAGCAAAAAAAACCACCTGACCTGCATTCTATCTTTTGAGGACACTCTCACCAGTGAGCATGTGCACTCAAGTCTAGAGGGACACAGTAAAAAATAACACGGACAATAGCTATCTCTGAAAGTGAGGTTAAGTGATTTCCTTTTTTAAATTGTTGTTGTTGCTCAGTTGCTAAGTCATGTCCCAGGCTTTGTGACCCCACGGACTGCAGTACACCAGGCTTCCTTGTCCTTCACTATCTCCCACAGTTTGCTCAAACTCATGTCCATTGAGTCAGCGATGCCACCCAACCATCTCATTCTATGTTACTCCCTTCTTCTCCTGCCCTCAGTCTTTCCCAGCATCAGGGTCTTTTCCAGTGAGTCACCTCTTTGCATCAAGTGGCCAAAGTATTGGAGCATCAGCTTTGGCATCAGTCCCTCCAATGAATATTCAGGGTTGATCTCCTTTAGAATTGACTGGTTTGATCTCCTTGCTGTCCAAGCGACTCTCAAGAGTCTTCTCCAGCACTACAGTTCAAAAGCATCAATTCTTCGGTGTTCCACCTCCTTTACAGTCCAACTCTTACATCCATACGTGACTAGAGAAAAAACCATAGCTTTGACTATATGAACCTTTGTCAGCAAAGTTATGTCTTTAAATTGTTTACTGCTTGTATTTTCAAAATGTTCTTTACAATCTTTTATTACCATCTCCAAATAAATGAAAAACAACTTTTTGTTTTATTATTAGCTGTAATTATGTCATTTTCTGACTAATATTTTGGTGACAAATTTACAGTGAGGACAGTTACTAAGAGATTAAAATTCCTATCATTTTTATTCCCACTCTGAAACAAGGCCATACAAGGTTTCTCTGAGGAATCCATTTTCTGTACAGTTTGCTAGTGATAAAATTTCATTTGGCTAAACTCTCCTGCATGGAGTGGCAAGAACACAAGAAATTCTAGTTTTAAAATAGACCTTTCTTACACTGAAAACTATTTATCTGGAAGTTATCACTTACCAAAGAACCTTAGCTAATCAGGGTATAGCCAAGTATCCTGACAATACAAAAAGGCCTCTGAACAGTCCAAGAAAAGAGATGAAACATCTTGCTCAAAACAGAACCACTTGGGTTTTACCCTTTGTCAGTTTTCTCTCTCTCTGGGTAAATGGAACAGAGTCCCAGAATACAGAGAGAAACTGGGTCTGCTAGGCTAATTCACTAGTGTCTGGAGGGTATTTTGAGGTGGTTACTCTGGTCCTTCATGTTTCTAAGGGTCCTTTGAGATCTATCCAGCCATCAGAGTAAGACCCCTCAGTTATAGGGGAGTGGAGCCCTGCGAGCACTCCAGGTACAGCTCAGGTGGAGAAAGTCAGGGGGAGGCTCTGATGAGCATGAGGGCTGGGTGGCAGCAAGTGGCACTTCTGAAAAGAGTCGGTGCCTGAGGGACAATAGAGCAAAACAGAGGAGAAAGTGAAGCAAAATCTTTCCCACTTACTCTGTGTGAAATGAATACGACTGGAGGCAGAATTCTGGGAGTAGCATAAACACTCTGGCTGATGGGAATGAAGCATTTTCTTATCTTCCTCTTTGAGTTATCCTTTGTTACTGCTGTTCATTCGCTGAAGTTACGTCTCTTTGAGACCCCGTGACTGTAGTCCACCAGGCTCCTCTGTCCACTATCTCCCAGAGTTTGCCCAAATTCATGTCCATTGAGTCAGTGATGCTATCTAACCATATCTCATCTTCTGCCTCCCCCTTCTCCTTTTGCCTTCAACCTTTCCCAGCATCAGGGTCTTTTCCAGTGAGTTGGTTCTTCAAATCAAATGGCCAGTGTATTTGATCTTCAGCAACAGTCCTTCCAATGAATATTCAGGGTTGATTTCCTTTAAGATTGACTGGTTCAATTTCCTCGCGGTCCAAGGGACTCTCAAAAGTCTTCTCCAGCACCACGGTTCAAAAGCATCAATTATTTGGTACATTGGCAAGTGGATTCTTTACCACTGGGCCACCTGGGAAACCCAAGTTATCCTTTGCTCCATAACAAATCATCCCAAAACATCGTGACTTCGAACAATACATGGTTTATTTGCTCAAAACTGTGCACTTTGGACGGGGATCAGCTAGGCAGTTTTTCTTCTGGTCTCAGGTAGGGCGGCCGTGAAGCTGCAGTCAGCCGGTGCCTTAGCTGATAGCTGCTGGCACTACGTGCGCATGTGCATACTCAGCCTTGTCTGACTCTTTGAGAGTCCGTGGATTGTAGCCTGCCAGGCTCATCTGTCCATGGAATTTTCCAGGCAAGAATGCTGGAGTGGTATTGCCATTGCCCCAGTGTTCCCACTCACATGTCTGGGGCTTCCGCTGGGGCAGCTAAAGCTGCCTGTGCAGTCTTCCTGTGCAGTCTCTTGTCCTCAAAGAGGCCAGCCCATGTTTGTTCACAAGACAGCAGTGTTTCAACAGAGGAAAAGCAAAGCTACAAGACCCCTCAAGGTCTAGCCTCAGAAGTTACACAGTGTCGCTTCCACCATATTTTGCTAGTCAGAGCAAGTCACAAAGCAGCCTGGATACAAGAGATGGCACGGTAACTACTGATAGGAATGTAAATTGGTGCAGCCACTATGGAAAATACTATGGATGTTTATTAAAAAACTAAAAACAGAGTTACCATATGATCCAGCAATCCCACTCCTGGGCATATATCCAGAAAAGACAAAAACTCTTAATTCAAAAAGATCTATGCACCCTAATGTTCATAGCAGCACTATTTGTAATAGCTAATGTGGTGTTGGAGAAGACTCTTGAGAGTCCCTTGGAATGCAAGGAGATCCAACCAGTCCATTCTGAAGGAGATCAGCTCTGCGATTTCTTTGGAAGGAATGATGCTAAAGCTGAAACTCCAGTACTTTGGCCATCTCATGCGAAGAGTTGACTCATTGGAAAAGACTCTGATGCTGGGAGGGATTGGGGGCAGGAGGAGAAGGGGACGGCAGAGGATGAGATGGCTGGATGGCATCACGGACTCGATGGACGTGAGTCTGAGTGAACTCCAGGAGTTGGTGATGGACAGGGAGGCCTGGCGTGCTGCGATTCATGGGGTTGCAAAGAGTCGGACACGACTGAGTGACTGAACTGAACTGAACTGAAGATGTTTGTCAACAGATAACTTGATAGAGATATAGTGTATACATATAGAATGAAATGCTATTTGGCAATTAAAAAAAAAAAGAATGAAATATTGCCACTTTCAGCAACATGGGTGGACCCAGATACTATCACACTAAGTGATTTAAGTCAAACAGAGATAGACAAGTATATGACATCACTTATATGTGCAATCTAAAAAGTAATGCAAGTGAATCTATTTATAAAACAGACATAGACTCACAGACATAGAATACAAATTTATGGCTACCAAAGGGGAGAGGGAGGCAAAAGAGGGATCAATTAGGAGTTTGGGATTAACAGATACACAATCCTATCTATAAAACAGATAAACAACAAGGATTTACTGTCTGCAAGGAGCTACGTTCAATATCTTGTAATAACTTAGAAAAGAATCTGAATATATATGTACATATACATTACTGAGGGGCTTCCCTGGTGGCTCAATGGTAAAGAATCCACCTGTAGTGCAGGAGACACTAGTTCCATCCCTAGATCAGGAAGATCCCCTGAAGAAGGAAATGGCAACCCACTCCAGTATTCTTGCCTGAGAAATCCTGTGGACAGTGGAACCTGGCATCTACAGTTCATGGGGTCATTAAGAGTTGGACATGACTTAGCAACCAAGCAACAACAATAAAATACATAACTGAATCACTTTGCTGTACTCCTGAAACTAACACAATATTGTAAATCAACTATACTTCAATTTAATAGGTGGGGTGGTAGACTCTACTGGACAAAGGGAGTAGCAAAGTTACGTTGAAAGGGAGTGAGAGACAACAGAGAGGCCTGGCTCACTGAGGCCATGGTTGTAATAATCTACCCCAATGCCTTGGAGTACACTCCTGGGGTTGGGGTCAGTCTGACAGGTACAATGGGGTGTACATTCCTAGGGCAGCCACAGCCACACATCAGACACCCCAGTACCTCCAGCATGGCCAGGCACCACATCAGCCACACACAAGGCAAGAGCCCATGGCCTGGTGAATAAAGAAGGAAGTGTGAATGGCACCTGAAAATTTCTTTGGTTTTTTGAGTTCAAAGAGAAAGATCTGAATGTTGGGTTCTCACAACAATGCAGGTGAGGACTGAGACACCAAAACAGTATCTTGTTATTAGGCTATTTCTATTTTCTTTTTTGCTTTTTATTTTATAACCTGTTAAAATAACCTTTTCCCCTTGGCTCATGGCCTGGGAAGCACATGTAATTCTAATAAGCTTGATTTACTGACTTTCTAACCTATAACAGGTTAAAGGAGCATCTATAAGCAAGCAAAAGAACTACTGGGTCTCAGTTCTCTGACAAAAGCTAAAATGACCAAGAAAGCCTGGCAGAAAAAGGAGAAGAATGACAAAAAAAAAAAATCCTGGCAGAAAGGAAGTGTCAGAAAACCATAAAAAGCAAATTCAATAATTCAACAAATCTTACCAATCTGTAGGAACAGAATCTCCTGGATCATATCCCAACTGTATCTAATGATAACTAAGACCCCAGACATTTTAAATTATTTTCAACATATTCAAGTAAAGAACACAGAAGACCACATACAATAAAACCTCACAATAAAGCAAAATTGCAAAGTCGAATGTAACTTAATTGGTAATTGGCTACAAGGGGTAGAAGGAGAGGAATAAAGTGACCCCATGATCATTTGGGACATTCCTCACTTAGTATATGGTCAGTAATGCAGAGTACAATTTTCTTATGCTGGCATTTCAAAGAGTTAACTAACCCAGAAAATTCACTTTCATGAATCTTCCACCGATGCCAAACACATGAAGTGTTACTTTGCTATTTTCTGCCTAACTGGCACTAATTTCAAAAAAAGGAAAATCTAATTTTTTTTCAATTGTACCATACATTTCTGCAAGATGCTTTTTATTCACAAATATTTTCCTATTTGGTCAACATAATAATCTTTAAGGGACAGATGTGTTTATTGCCCATTTAAAGATAAGAATATAAATATTCAAGGAAGGCAAAGTAACTTGGCATGAACACAAAGCTGGTTAGAACTCACATTAAAAAAAAAAAAATTTGGCCACACCATGTGGCATGTGGAATCCTAGTTCTTCAACCAGGGATCCAACTCATGCATTGGAAGCATGGAGTCTCAAACACTGGACCACCCAGGAAGTCCCTAGAAATCATATTTTGATATTAGCTATCACCCCTGTTCCCTGGTTCAATTTCTGGGTTGGGAAGATCCCCTGGAAAAGGAAGAGGCTACCCATTCCAGTATTCTTGGGCTTCCCTGGTGGCTCAGATGGTAAAGAATCCACCTGCAATGCAGGAGACCTGGGTTTGATCCGCAGGTTGGGAAGATCCCCTGAAGGAGGGCATGGGAACCCACGGCAGTATTCTTGCCTGGAGAACCCCCAAGGACAGAGGAGCCTGGTGGGCTACAGTCCATGGAGTCACAAAGAGTCGGACACGACTGAATGACTAAGCAGAGCACAGCACCCCTGTTACAGGATTTGTTAAGAGGCTCTTATGAAAGAGACCGAATTCTGACGTGTACAGGGGGAGGTTCCCCACACCAACAAGGAATTCTCAGACACCAGCTGGCTGTCCTCTAATTCAATGCAATTCTGACACTATCTACTGAGAGATGGAGTCAGATTCCAGATCCCTGTTCTCAGATATTTCATGAATATTCCTCCTTCTCTTTACTCAATTCTCTTCCTTTTATGGGCTTCGCTGGTGATTCAGATGGTAAAGAGTCTGCCTGAAATGCAGGAGACCTGGATCTCGACCCTGCTATACATATGATATCTCCACCAAGTCAGGCTGAGAAGTTGATTTGCAAACTAAGTTCCAGCTTCTCCATTTTGGCCATTGAATAAAGCTGTGCTGTTCCAGTCTCAGCATCAGTTTCCTTACTGGCTATGCAAATTTGGGCAGAAAAAGAACCACCCTAGCCAAGACAAGGGGTCTCCACCCAGCCTAGGACCCTGGTGAGAGTCCAGGCACCAATTTGATAACAGTCGGAATGGCAGACACACAATACAGTCAAGTATATTGGGTTTTCCATGTGGCGCTAGTGGTAAAGAACCCTACTGCCAATGTAGGAGACATAAAAGACAGGTTCGATCCCTGGATTGGGAAGGTCCCTAGAGGAGGAAATGGCAACCTGCTCTATTTTCTTGCTTTGAAGTCGCTTAGCATGCATGCCTATACTCCCAGGGATAATCTACAAACTGGAAAAGAATTTCATTGCAGAGCTTCTCCTGCACAGGAAAACAAGACCCCAGAGGATCTGGCCTTGAAGGCCACTGGGGCTTACTTTCAAGAAAGCCAGAGGGCTGTGGGAAATAGACTCCACTCCTAACTTAGTGTTAGTCATTCAATCGTGTCCAACTCTTTGCAACCCCATGGGCTATGGCCCGCCAGGCTCCTCCGTCCACGAGATTCTCCAGGCAAGAATACTGGAGGGGATTTACATTCCCTTCTCTAGAGGATCTTTCCGACCCAGGGATCGAACCTGGGTCTTTTTCATTGCAGGCAGATTCTTTACCGTCTGAACTACAAGGAAGATCCATTTTTAAAGGGTGCACACAATATCTCATCCCGTCTGGGACCCAGGGCAGAAGCAATAATCCGACTGGAGCCTGGATCAGACCTACCTGCTGGTCTCAGAGCATCTCTAGGAGAGGCAGGAGGAAACGCAGCTCACTCTGGGGACACAGACGCTGGTAGCTGTCTTTGGCACACTGATACTGGCAAGCCTGCCAGCATATGGATTCCTTCCTCTAGCTTATTAGCTGTGGACCGAGCCCTGCCCCGGCCCAGCATCTTGTAGGCACCAGTGATGGGACTTCTCAGGATATAACATGGCCACTCCTCACAGTCAGACTGCTTTAAGACCACCAGAGACAGTGCTGGGGCCACCAGCCTGCCCAAGAGCACCTCGGCCGGCCAGTGGTCTGGACCGGTCCCAGAATCCCCTGCGCCTGGCCCCGCCCCCCGGGGGCCCCTCTAGCCTCCCACCAGCCTCCCCAGAGAGTCAGCCGCCAGATGTGGTGAAATCAGCGTCCCACAGCCTGAGGACCCGCCTGCCCACCAGCAGGTCAGACCCCACCAGCTGAACCACACAAGCTTCGGGACATTCTGGACTTCCTACCCGACCGTGTCAGGGGCGGCCCCACTTCACCAGCATTCTAACACCAGCTCTGAGACCCCGGGCCGTGCAGCCAGTGAAAGTGAAGTCGTGTCCGACTCTTTGCGACCCCATGGACTGTAGCCTATCAGGCTCCTCCATGCATGGGATTTTCCAGGCAAGAGTGCTGGAGTGGATTGCCATTTCCTTCTCCAGGGGATCTTCCTGACCCAGGAATCGAACCTGGGTCTCCCCCACTGTAGGCAGACGCTTTACCGTCTGAGCCACCAAACCCCAGAACCTGGCTTCACCTGACAGCCTGGAGTCCTCTGGACCGTGACCCGCCAGGAGGCAGCACCAGCCCCAAGGTCCCCTGGGGTCCACCCTCAGCCACCACTTCATTCCCTGGTCCTGCCGACTAGCAGCCAGCCAGAGCCTCCTCACGAGGCAGGGCCTGGCAACCAACCAGACCAAGGGGCCAACCAAGCCCACCAGACCGCCCTCATAGTCAGCCCAAAGAAGGACTCGAGAGCCCTCTTTGGGGGACTCCGAGCTTATGACTCAGGTAAGGAGAGGGAGTGTGCTGTGGGGAAACAGAGGACATCTCCAAAGGCCACCTTCCCAAGGTGTGAAACGTCCCTAACCTAGCACAGTCATAAAGATACAAATAGCTGGGCCTTCCCTGGCCGTCCAGCAGTTAGCAGTCCTCTAACAAGGGCCCCAGTTGGATCCCTGGTCCAGGAACTAAGATCCCTCAAGCCTGTGGTGTGGCCAAATATATGTATATATGTATATACATATACACACACACACAAACAGCCATTTAGGCAAAATCAGGGAACAGAGGAACAACTTACAGATGAAGGAACAAGACAAAACCCCACAAGAAGATCTAATGGGGACTTCCCTGGTGGTCCAGTGGTTAAGATTGTGTGCTGCTAATGCAGGGGGGGTCACAGGTTCAATCCCTGATTGGGAAACTAAGATCCTGCATGCCATGTGGTGTGACCAAAAGATAAAAATAATAATAAACCACTAAATGAAGTGGAGATAGAGAATCTACCAGAGAAAGTGTTCAGGGTAGTGATCGTGAAGGTGATTGAGAACTCAGGAGAAGAATGGATACACAGAGCAAGAGGTTAAGTTTTTAACAATTAGAAAATATAAAGACCAACCAAAGAGAGATGAGAAATACAATAACTGACATGAAAAATGCACCAGAGCCTGGGAACCCAGAAACACCCTGATAGGAGCAATGGAAACAAAGATTCAGAATGCCTTTGTTATGTTTATATTTAAACATATAGAAATTATAATATTGTACACAAATGCGTTCAAAGGACATGATTCCCAGAATTGTGCTGCCTGGATATGTCCACAAAGTATGAGGTGTCAAGACCAGGGCTTCCTCACCTACCAGCCGTGTGACGTTGAGTAAGTTACTTAACCCCTTTGAGCCTCAGATTCTTTTTCTATTGAAAGAGAATGGTAATGCTATAGTGGGCCGCTGTTATTTTTGTCCATCCCTTTGGGGATTCATGTCTTTCCCAAGTCATGTATCAGCCCATAGTAACCATTCAACCACTCATGGTAACCATTTCAGTAAATGATCATTTTTATTGATTATTATTACACTGGTTTGCCTGGTAGCTCAGATGGTAAAGAATCCACCTGCAATGCGGAGACCTGGGTTTGATCCCTGGGTCAGGAAGATCCCTTGGAGAAGGGAATGGCAACCCACCCCAGTATCCTTGCCTGGAGAATTCCATGGACAGAGGAACCCAGCAGGCTACAGTCCATGGGGTCGAAAAGAGTAGGACACAACTGAGCAAATAAGCACACATACATTATACTGGTAGTGGTCCATATGTATGTCTCTGCAAAAGAAAGAAAAGCCATAATATCACAATAAATACAGTCACTGACATTCTCATCAGTGCTGTCTCTATTCTACACCATGTGGATCCTCACCTGGAGGGTCTGTGAAAGGAAATGCCCCTTACATTGTCACATGGTACGTCCAGAGGCCCTGCAGCAAACCAATTGTTTTTTCTTTCTGAGCATCAAAGTGTTCTTTTTGTCCTTTGTTTTCATCAGGCATTTCAGGAACCATCTTGGAGTTCTCTCTAACTAGTAGCCCCTGTTGTGAGAGTGATTGTATCACACTTAATGGCATGTCTGACTTGGGAGACTATAGGGATAATGTGGGTGGTGGTCACAGTTTAGCCAAAGTCTATATAAATTTCAATTACTACCTGCAGCTATTCCCTTACACATAACCCTGTCCTGAGCCAGACACCACTGCTTTCCTTTGCCATAAACTGCGTAGGCACAACCTATAATCTTTCCCCATCTTCCTCATTCCTTGCTTTTATTTTCATTCTTCTCTTCCTATGACCACCGTATTCACAATTCAAATGCCGCCTTGTGAAGCCCATGACATGATCTGTGAGTAAAGACATCTTTATCTTATATCAAGACTGGGCCCTCCTCTTCCTGCTCATGCAAAAATCACAGTCAAAAACTCAGGCATGAAATACATACCTGAGACATTTTGAAGCCCTCTACACCTAGGATTCAGCATTTTTAAAAATCACTAATATTTCTTTTTTTTCCCAAAAGAACACTTGCTGCTTGTTTATGAGAAAAGAGCTTCGTTAACTATGGGCCCACATAAGTGCAGTGGACAGCACGCTTGAGGATGAACAGAAGAGCTCATTTATAGGTTGCTTCTACTTTCCCAAATAGATTTCATTTTCCAGTTGTCTCATCCTCTGTTGTCTTACTCTATAGCAGCTAATTTCTGTAATGGTTCTGTTGCTATGGATTAAAAAAAAAAAAAGTGTTAAAATGTTTGCAGCAGAAGCTCTGTGTGACGGGAGCCACTGGCGTCAATTGCTTTGGTTGCAGCCAGCCTCTCCTCTTCTTCTAGGAGTCACCTTTAGGCAGCAAAGGGACGCTGAGTTTACCTGGCAGTCACTAATGGGTGAGAAAGGACATATTTTCCACCTGGGAAAAATCAAATCACAACTGCTAGAGGTGACTCTGAACACAGTTATCCTACAAATTTCCAGAAACTACCTGCACACCAGTTGGGCTGCAGGTGCATTTTGACTTTTTCAATGTACCATGCTGCTGCTGCTGCTAAGTCGCTTCAGTCGTGTCCGACTCTGTGCGACCCTATAGATGGAAGCCTACCAGGCTCCCCGTCCCTGGGATTCTCCAGGCAAGAACACTGGAGTGGGTTGCCATTTCCTTCTCCAATGCAGAAAAGTGTAAGTGAAGTCACTCAGTCGTGTCCGACTCTTAGCGACCCCATGGACTGCAGCCCACCAGGCTCCTCCGCCCCTATCTATAAAACATCTAACAAATCTCCTTGATCAAAATAGCCATGGTTTTGTGCATTCCAAAAATAATTTCTTTTCTCTTGGCCAGAATTTTAAAGGTTAAAAAGTATGGTCTCCAGGCAGGATGAGAATCCTTGCTGGCCGTTTCCCAGGCAGGAGACCTTGGGCAAGTCACTAAGGATTTCTGTACCTCAGTTTCCACATAACGTCGAAAGGTACTCTTAACACTGTCTAGCTCCAATATTTTTGGGATCATCAGTATTATTGGGATCATGTAAGTGAGATGAGTATTAAAAATAAATATAATTGTGTCTGATGTATAGAGGCAGTATAAATTTTTCAAAAATCATCCTTTTAAAAAACTTTACAATTGATCTTTAAGGAGAATGAAGATCTAGCAATTATTCTATATTATTGATTACAGCAGCAAGATTGCTAAGCCTATTTATTATGAGTGTTAGCTGCTATTTTTACTGTTAATATTAGTATTCTCATTTTGTTTCTACACATTATTGATGTATTCCTTTCACAAGTAGAGTCAGCATCCATAGCCTCATTTGCTGTTTTGCCTAAAAATTTTCATTCCCTCTTTATTTATGTTTTTGGGTTTTCATTTACAGCATGCACAGTCAAATCTTTTCAGAGGAAGCAGCCATACTTAACTTATAGAACTCTAAATATCATTTTAGGGACTTCTTTGGCAGTCCAGTGATTAGGACTCAACATTTCCAATGCAAGGGGAACAGTTTCATCCTCTGAGTCAGAGATCTTAGATCCTACATGCCTGCAGTGTGGCCAAAAACAAAAATAAAATTATGTATATTTTAAATTTTTAAATTTATATTTTGAAGGATTACATACAGAGTAGTATCATGAGCTCTTCCTCAAATCCAAGTGTCATACTTGAAGTGCCATCTTTGCCTGCTTGTTTCATGTACCCCTTTTTGCATTCTTTTCCTTGATTTTGATTGCAGTGATATTTTAGTATTTCCAGGTAAATCTCATACATCATGTCCTCATGCACCTGTATACATTAGGGCATTTCTGACTATGTATAACGACACTATTAACATCTATACAAACAAAATTAATGTCACCTAATACCCAGACTAAAATCAAATATCCTGATTTGGCTGAGAAATGACATTTTATAGTTGCTTTGGTCAAACCAAAATCCAAACAAAATCTACACCTTCTATGTAAGTGTTTAAGACATAACAATGTACTTAAGAGACATAACCCTATCTCTTATCTTTTTCTAATCAATAATACCTGACCTTAATTCTCCTTAAAGACCTATTAAAAAGTTTAAAAGGAGGTGATTTTTAACAAGGTCCTACTATATAACATGGGTTTCCTGTGGCTCATCGATAAAGAATCCGCCTGCCAATGCAGAAGATATGAGTTTGATCCCTGGGTGGGGAAGATTTCCTTGGGGTAAGGAAATGGCAACCCACTCCAGTATTCTGGCCTGGGAAATCCCATGCACAGAGGAGCCTGCTGGACTATAGTTCATGGGGTCGTAAGAGCCAAACACAACTTATCCACTAAACAGCAACAACTATATAGCACAGGGACTGCGACTCAGTGTTACGTGGCATTGAGAATAAATTCTTAATTGGATTATGCTCTTCAAACAAAAAAAGAAGAGGAGGATAGGGAGGCAAAAAGCCAGAGGAAGGACATCCTCTCACTTCTGTTTTCTCCCCATTATTTTTATAGCTTTTCATCCTTGTTTTTACTTCCCCCCACCCAGACACTTTGTTTGTTTGTTTGTTTGTTTTTCCATTTTTGTGTTAGGAGTGGTCAAGCAGCATAAACACATTACCAAGGACAAAATACAAAACACCATCACCCATATAACTGAAAAAAATGAGTCGTTTTACTAGACCACCTTCATTTTATCTCTTGAAAAGTTAGTCCACAACATTACTATCTATCCTCCATATCCTTGCTGTCACTTTAAATCATCATGGACAGAAGGAGAGATACAGGAAACAAAGTCCTGACTTCCAGGCAAAGATGGAAGAATTTAACTTTTATATACTTCTACTCTCTCCTAAAATCATGCTACAGTAACAGTATAGGGATTTTTAATACAGTAAAAGCAATGTTTTATTGGTATAAATTAGCAAAATATAAACATTTATGCTTTTCTGGGACTTCCCTATAGCAGTCCAGTGATTGATTCCATGCTTCCAACTCAGGGAGTGAGGGTTCGACCCCTGTTCGGAGAACTAAGATCCCCCATGCTATGTGGTGCAACCAAACATTTACAATGTTTCTAATTTAAAAATAAATAAATAAACATTAATGCTTAAAAAAAATTTTTTTCTCGAAGTATAGTTGATTTACAACATTGTGTCAGTTTCTGCTGTACAGCAGAGTGAA
Organism: Ovis aries; assembly: GCF_016772045.2. Lineage (NCBI taxonomy): Eukaryota > Metazoa > Chordata > Mammalia > Artiodactyla > Bovidae > Ovis > Ovis aries. The sequence continues at coordinate 22,058,910 of NC_056066.1, forward strand.
TCAGTAAATATATGTACATATAGCCTCTCTTTTCACATTATTTTCCCATGTAGGTCATTACAGAATATTGAGTAGAGTTCCCTGTGCTATATAGTAGGTCTTTATTAGTTACCAGTTTTATATAGAGTATTGTGTATATGGGGACTTCCCCAGGGGCTCAGCAGGTAAAGAATCTGTCTGCAATGCAGGTGACACAGGAGATTAAAATAATCCCTGAGTCAGGAAGATCCCCTGGAGAAGGAAATGGCAACCCACTCCAGTATTCTTGCCTGGAAAATCCCATAAGCAGAGGAACCTGTCAGGTTATAGTCCAAAGAATCACAAAGACTCGGACACAACTGAGCGACTAAGCACACACACTGTGTGTGTGTATGTCAAACCCAGTCTCCCAGTTTATTTTTTGAGTCAGATGTATACAGAACCCCAACACATATCTATAGACCCTGGTTTGAAAACCTTGGGCTAAACTCTGTGATGGGGCTTCCTTCTTATCCCTAAGAAGATGGTGGACTTAGTAGTAGCAATCACCAGATCCAGAAGCCAGTCCCAGCTCTGCCCCTCACTAGCTTCATGATATTGAGCCAGACTTTTCCCCTCTCACAACCAACGGCAACTTCACCTCGTGAGAAAGGAGGGGGCAGTTCCCATATATGATCTCTCACATCCCTTCCAGTTTTGAGTCCCAATGCCAAAAATCTTTGGCAAAATCAAATGAAATCCTAATCTAAGACCCTACTGAACCAACAGACATGACCCAGTTCACCCAAAGGGTTTAAATAAATGGATCAACCCTTAAAAACAAAGAAAAAGAAGAGAGAAAACAAAGCATGAAAACTGTGAAAGCTGGAAAGCAGATCATTAAGTGACAAATGATTTAGCACCCTGAAAAAACTAAATCCTACACTGACAGTGAAGAAAGCCAAGAAGCATCTAGATTTACAGCAGAGAAGCCCCCAAAGGCTCAGGAACTGGTGGCCCCAGACGCTGCTAGAAGAGGAGCTGAGACAGGGGCACTGGGGAGGCAGGGAAGGAGAATAAAAGAGAGAGAGTTGAAAGTCTGTCTGAGAAACAATCAGATCTTCATTTCCCTTGCCAGCTATAAACTGTCAAGCTGCTGCCTCATCCCCACAAAAGATTTCATTTTTGCAAGGAAAATGGCAAGGGGCTTGGGACTCAGGGGGCACCAAGGAATAATTGAAAGCAAAGGAAAACGGAGGAATTAGCATAGGCATACTGGAGACTGAGACCACCACCCTTCCTTCTCCTGGACTTGCAAGACCTTGACAACCAGGCATCTCCCTCAAGTGGGATTTGACAGTCTTTTCTATAGAATGTGACCAGCCCAAGAGCAAAGACCTACGCAGAGGTTTCCCACTAAACAACCAGCCTATTGTGAAGTGCAGTCCATTTGTAGGTACCACACGCAGCTCTTTAGCCATCCATGGGAACTGACCCTCAAGTATCAACAAGTATCCAAGGAAACCCTCTAATATGAAAGAGTTATATAACTGCATAGTTAGAAGGAAATGTCCAGAGGACCCCCTTCACTTCTGACACCAACTGTAAATTTGGGGGTTCCCAGGACCACCCTTAGGGTTTTTTAATTTGCTAGAAGGACTCACTGCTACTGCTAAGTCACTTCAGTCGTATCCGACTCTGTGTGACCCCATAGACAACAGCCCACCAGGCTCCGTCGTCCCTGGGATTCTCCAGACAAGAGTACTGGAGTGGGGTGCCATTGCCTTCTCCAGTGAGAAGGACTCACAGAACTTACTAAAAGCTGTTATACTCACACAGTTACGGTTTACTGCAGCTAAAGGATATAGATTAAAACCAGCCAAGAGAGGAAATGGATAGGACAGGGTCCAAACACAGGGTTTCCTAATTGTCCTTTCCCCATGGCATCCAGGGATGATGTGTGGCAATGGTAGAGTACTGCCAACCAGGAAAACTCATCCTGTCTTCCAGAGCTTTGACATGATCCACAGCACTCACTCTAAATCATGTTGGCGTGGCTCAAAGCCCCCATCCAAACAAAAACACTCCCATCAGTGCGACATTCCAAAGGCTCAGAGATTACCTCCCAGAAGCCTAAGGCAAGCGCCAAAACGTTTTTAGGGAAAAATTAAATTCTTTGCTATACAGGCCACTCCTTGGTTTTTGGTCAAGACTTTTTTTTTTATAGCAAAACAATGAGTACCTAGCATTCCCATGATATGTCCCTGAACAGACCCTTTTCATTTTATTGTGCCTAACTCTTTTGGGCACTGCCTTTCCCCTATTAGAATGTTTTGTTGTTGTAGTAGTAATTTTTCGACCACACCACATGTGGGATCTCAATTCCCCAACCAGGAATCAGACCTGTGCCCCCTATAGTGGAAGCGCAGAGTCTTCACCACTGGACATCCAGGAAAGTCCCAAAATATTTCTTCAACATCACTCAAAATATTTGGAGTATTTCAGATTTCAAGATTATTTTATGTCCTTCGATCATACAGGCAGTTTCAGTTGAAGTCTGATAGCAAGGCTAGTAATCTCTCAAAGGGAAATTTTATCCTCCCGACTCCCAGTGGTCACTGCTGGGTTGTGGTCACTGGCTTGGTATTGGTCACTGGTCACCATAAGCCTCAGTCTAGACTTTGCACAAGGCTATCATATACAGAATGTATCTGAGCCAGCTCTCAAGCTTCTAACAAGGCATGAATTAAAGTAATAGTCTTTTTTGTTCACCTATTGTTTCAAATCAACAACCTGTGTAGGCTTGGGCGATCTTGTTGGTTGCCATGGTTGAACATGTCAAAACAATATTGGCTGAAGGGCAGATTTACATGACTTGTTTTGCAGTACTAAGTAGGAGAAGTGTTCTTCAGCCAGACACAATATCTATCCCCATAATACACTCAGGTAAAGAAGACAGAAACTGTTTCTATTCCATGTGAACTCTATTCAGTGATTCCAGTTTTCATCCAAATTTTCACCTTGATCCTATCAACCACTATATTCCCACATCCTCCCAATCTCACTGTGCCCTGTTAGGACTTCACAGACAGATTTTGGAATCACTGTGCACTGGGCTCCCATGTCCAGGAATCCTAGGAAAGTCTCTTCTCCACCTCTGATAATTCTACCCACTCTCGTGCACTTGGCTTTGAGTCCTCAGACAGGAGTCAAGCCAAGAGACCTAGGCCCCCTGCGAACCTTATCTCTGGGTGTTCGGAGATCAGATTTCTGTTTGTCATCTTTGTCTTTGGGCTTTCTAAATTTCTTCAAACTAGAATAGATAGAGCAGACTTGTTTAGAACTTCTCAGGGTTAGGGAACCTAAAGGAGCTCTTCATGCATGTGACCCACTCAGGTTCCAAGAGTGCTGCCTTAAGACCTTTGTTTTGACCCTATCAGTGTCCACTTTCTTTATCCCATTTCTTAATCACCATTTAGAGATTTCTGTCCTGCTAGGGTGAGTTCTTTACTCTCTGTTCTCTCTTTCCGCATTCTCTAACCTTCTTCACTATCTGTTTTCTCAATGTAACTTTTCCTCTCGTAATGCCCCAGAGGCGAGCAGCTATAGCTTAGAATCCAAGCTTAGCTCTGAGTCAGGATCTGCCCCAATATTCTCCTTTACTTTCATTTTAGCTGTTTCAGATAATAATAACCAATATTGTTAGCTTGTTTCTTATTATTTTGCATTTCCATATGTGTCCAGTCACATGTATGGATGTGAGAGCTGGACTATAAAGAAAGCTGAGTGCCAAAGAATTGATGTTTCTGAACTGTGGTGTTAGAGAAGACTCTTGAGAGTACCTTGGACAGCAAGGAGATTCAACCAGTCCATCCTAAAGGAAATCAGTTCATTGGAAGGACTGATGCTGAGGCTGAAACTCCAATACTTTGGCCACCTAATGCAAAGAACTGACTCACTGGAAAAAACCCTAATGCTGGGAAAGATCGAAGGCAGGAGAAGAAGGGGACAACAGAGGATGAGATGGTTGGATGGCATCACCGGCTCAATGGACGTGAGTTTGAGTAAACTCCAGGAGTTGGTGATGGACAGGGAAGCGGGGTGTGCTGCAGTCCATGGGGTCACAAAGAGTCGGACAAGACTGAGCGACTGAACTCAACTCTACTGATGCATTCGGTGAGTCTGCTCCTTGGAGTCGGATTCATCATTTCTAAATTCCATTGTTAACTTTTACTTCCAGTAACTGATAACACTAGTGTTGCTATTCCATACCATGAGTGATGCTGTAGCCACCCAGGAATCAAAGGCTTATCATGCTGCACCCTCTCATCCTTCTTTGTCCCAAACAAAAGCTTTCATTTTATTTTAATTTATGGCTGTGCTGGGTCTTTGTTGCTGTGGGCAGGCAGTTGCAGTGAGGGGGGGGCTACTCTTTGTTGCGGAGCATGAGCTGTAGGGCATGCATGCTTCGGTAGTCAAGACTCTCAGGCTCAGTAGCTGTGGCACACGGGCTTAGTTACTCTTTGTCATGTGGAATCTTCTCGGACCAGAGATTGAAGCCATGTCCCCTGCACTGGCAGACAGATTCTTATCCACTTATCCAGGGAAGTCCAAACCATAGCCGTCAGTTCTGTGAGTACTTTCAGAGAAGTATCAAACCCAAGGATAGTCTTAGGAACCCTTGAATTTGCAGTTGGTATCAGAAGTGAGAGTGCTCTTCTGCACTATTCACTCACTATTTACAGACACCAAAGCAACAAACAGAAAGACAGCAACTTGGAGGAGAGAAAAAAAAAGAACTATGTAAGGAGAAGAGAGTTTTAAAAAAGAAAACAAAACAAACAAAAATCCTTAGAGAGATAAAATAATTACCACAAAACAAGAATAGAGTATTTTAAAAAGATGAAATATCAAGGAAAAGAAAGTTTTTAGAAGTTATAAATATGTTATCAGAAGCTAAAACTCAATGGAAGAGTTGAAAACTAACATTGAGGAAATTTCCCAGAAAGATGAGCAAAAGCTACAGAAGGGTAATAGAAGAGAAAGAGCTGCTTCCCAAAAAACTGGGCAATTGATTCATAAAAGTATGCTAATATGTGCTTGAGCATTTTAAAGGAGAATTTAAAGAGAACAAATGGAACTCACAAGTAGACAAATGAGAGAAAGTCCAATAGGAAGACTGGCTAAATTGTTGAGTACTCCATGACCACTGACAATTATTATGATCATTAAAAGTTGACATGAAAATACATGAAATTGTATTTATTTTAAAACTTTACTAACAAAAATTTGGCTTATGTTAAATATGATTATATTAGTATAAAATATATTTTATCTATGGCTACACACATTGTCAGGCTTCCCTGGTGGCTCAGTGGTAAAAACTCCACCTGCCAATGCAGGAGACACAGGTTCAATCCCTGGGTCGGAAAGATCCCCTGGAGAAGGAAATAGCAACCCACTCCAGTATTCTTGCCTGGGAAATCCCATGGGCAGAGGAGTCTGGTTGGATAAATCCATGGGGTTGAAAGAGTCTGACACAACTTAGCAACTAAACAACAACAAATATACACTGTCATTTTTTTAAAGACAAAAAATATACAGCAAAGAACTAACACAAGTGTTTATCTTCAGGCAGTAGGAATGCAAGTGATGTTTTTGTTTGTTTTTTCTGTATTTTCCAAATTTCCTATGCCAAACCCCTTACTTTTATACATAGGAGTAGAAAAAATGTTCCTTTAAAAAATATGGTATATGGAAGAGCTTCTTCCTTTCCTCTCTTCACTTGTCATCTTCTGGAGCAAACAACCCACATTCAAGTTACCAGTGCCCCTGTCTCACAGCTCTTCTCAATCACCCTTTTCATATCTCCAACTTCACATCCTATTGGCTATCATTTCATCTCCTCAGTGTCTGATTTCCCATCTTTAATCCCTTATATAAACAAGTTAGATCACTTTAAAAGGACTCTGACATAGTTCTCCTGCATTTCACTCAATGCTTCACAAGTAATAGGCATGAGGGAGTACCCTGGAGACCCAGTAGCTAGGACTCAGCACTTTCACTGCCATGGCCCCCAGGTTCAGCTTCTGGTCAGGAGACTAAGATCCCACAAGCCATGCAGTGTGGTTGTTGTTCTGTCCCTAAGTCATGTCTGACTCTTTATAACCCTATGGGCTTGCAGCATGCCAGGCTTCCCTGTCCTTCACCATCTCCCAGAGTTTGTGCAAACTCATATCCATTAAGTCAATGAGGCATCCAACCATCGCATCTTTTGTTACCCTCTTCTCCTGCCGTCAATCTTTCCCAGCATCAGGGTCTTTTCCAATGAGTCGGCTCTTTGCATCAAGTGGCCAAAGTATTGGAACTTCAGCAACAGTCCTTCCAATGAATATTCAGGGTCGATTTACTTTAGGATTAACTGATTTGATCTCCTTGCAGTTCAAGGGACTCTCAGGAGTCTTCTCCAGCACCACAACTCAAAAACATCAATTCTTCAGTGCTCAGCCTTCTTTATGATCCAGCTCTCACATCTGTACATGACTACTGGGAAAACCTTAGCTTTGCCTATACGGACCTTTGTCAGGAAAGTGATGTTTCTGCTTTTTAATGTACTACTAGGTTTGTCATAGCCTTTCTTCCAAGGAAGAAAAAAAAAAGAAATATACACTTATTGAAGAAATAAATGTTAGAGAAGAGGAAGATGTGGTTGTAGGTAGACTAGAGAGCTGCGGAAAGGCTTCATGGAGGTGGGAAGACCTGAGCTAGGCCTTGAAGAATGGCTAAAATTTGAGTGTCTCAAAGGGAAAGCAAGCTAACATGCTAGGAAAAGTGAAGAGCTGGGAAAAGAGATGGACCTGGTCCCATAAGCTCAGGAGACATACAATAATCGTTCTAGGTTGGAGTGCAAATTATGGGTTGGAAAAGAGTAGAGTAAGTGTGGAGAAATCAAGGCTGGATGCAGAAGAGTATCAAGCCCAGCCTATACACTGTGGTTATCAAACTTTGGCCGACTTTTTATACAACTTTGCTTGGCCCAAGTCCCAGGATCTCTGTCTCAGTAGATCTAGGGTAGAACCTGAGATGTTTCGGTTCTAATATGTTCCCAGGTCATGCTGGATGCACATTAGAACCACCTAAAAGGCTTCTCAAAAAGCCAAAGCCAGGGCCCTACTCCTCAGGGATTTCAATGTAACCAGTCTGAAGTAGAACCTGAGCACTGTTGTTTATTTTTTTAATAATCATAATTGGTAATTAAAATAGGCAATAGGGTATCTAATCCTTCTAATTACTTCTATAAGCAATAAGGAGCCCTTCATGGTTTCTGTTACACAAATAATAATCAATGTCAAAAAATGAGAAATTACAATGAAAAAAATCTAAATTATGTAAAATCCCAGTACTAAAAACAATTACTGGTGGGCTTTTAAAAATATATATCTATTTATTTAGCTGCATCGGGTTTTAGTTGTGGCACTTGGAATCTTTCATTTCAGTGTGCAGGCTTCCCTCTAGCTGTGGCACACAGGATTAATTGCCCCACAGCATGTGGAATCTTCGTTCTCCGACCAGAGTTCAAACCTGTGTGTATCCTGCATTGGAAGACAGATTCTTAACCACTGGACTACCAGAGAAGTCCCAAGAATAACTACTGTTAATGGTTTAGAATAAAATCTCCAGATCATTCCCATGCAAACATATACATAAAAACATGTATTGACAAAGATGGGATTATGTTTACTAATTGCTTTTACTGTGAATGACTTCCATAACAATAAATATAAGTGTTAATATACATCATAATTGATGAGTGCGTAGTACTCCTTCAGAAGGATGTGCTGTGGCTTAACCCATTAGTAGAGCATGTTTTAAGACTGGAGGGTGGGCCACACCATATAATCAGAGAGAAAGCACAGGATTCAGGTTCTACTCCTGGCTTTCCTACTAGCTGGGTGATGTTAGACAAACCAAAATCTATGCAGGGGACTTCCCTGGTGGCCAAGTGGTCAAGAATTCACCTACCAGTGCAGGGGACTCAAGTTCAATCCCTTGTCCAGGAAGAGTCCACATGTGGCAGAGTAACTAAGCCTATTTGCTACAACTGCTGACCTCTTGCTCTAGAGCTGACCTCATGCTGCAACTACTAAGCCCACACACCCTGGAGCCCATGCTCTGCAACAAGGGAAGTCACCGCAATGAGAAGTCCAAACACTGCAACTAGAGAAAGCCCAGTCACAGCAACAAAGACCCTCGCAGCCAAATAAATAAATGTTTTTTAAATGTTATTTTAAAAAAATTATCCATGCTGCTGAAAAGCCTTCAACTAGGGTATTATTGGTAAGAAACAATTTGAATAAAGAAACCCTAGGATTTGTTGACAGTAAAATGTGAGAGTTACGGGGAAAAGTAAATATGGAAATTGTTAATAGACAAAGAAATAACTTTTTTATTATTTAAAGAAAAGCCCAAGATAGGAATTAACATACTTTTTCAAAGGCAAAGAGATAGTGACATATATTACTTCCTTCTCTGAAATATAAGGATACTTTCTTGAAGTGCTAGCTGATGTCTTACCTAATCCATAAAGCCTGCTGTGATTTTTACCCTGTGATTTCCTGTTACACTTACAGTTTAACACACGGCTTAGCCCTTAATCACAGAGTCTTTTATCCTTTCTCAATTATTTGTCTTGGCACCCCAACTAGGCTGTAAACTCCTTGAGCACAGAGATGGCCCCCTCCACCACCACTCCTAATACTTACTTTTTGAGCTCTAGTTCCTAATGTAGTGCAGGGTTCACAGTAAGTATCTATTAGGAACATTCGTTGATCTTCAGTTTTGCAATTCAGTAATCTGGCCAGCAGACTGCTCTAGTTACTGATGCATATTTTCTATCCCTATAGACAAATCTCTAGGAATCCTTAAATTTACAAATATGTCAAAGATAGCTACTTCAATTTAGACAGTTTCTAAGTAATCTAGCATTTGAGGTTCCCCCCCTTCCATTGGCTCTAGAAATCTAAGCTCCCCAAAGCCCCCCTTTTTTCCCTATTTTATACCAAATGACAGCTGCAATGACTTCCAGAGTTCAGGTCAGTATACAAATCATACTACCATGGAAATCTGCAATTCAGTGTATTTGGTGAGCTCATTACACAATAAAACTTGAGGTCAGAGATTAAAGTCTATTTCCCAGCAGACAAAAATTGGTTTGACAATATGCAACCCACAGTTTGTTCAATACAATACTCACATATGGCAAATTATGCTTCTGAAGTAGTCAAAACCTTTTCATTTTTATTAATATTTGGTTATAAAGGAACAAAACTCACAATTCTATTTTTTCCTAAAAATAATACAGAGATGCAGTGAATGGTTTTTCTTTCTTATAGTTTATATTAACTGACTTAGGACTCCTAAATATGAAATCTATCAACTAACTCAGACTATTCTCAATACTGGCAATTTTTCCAATATAATGCCTTAAAGAAAGAAAAGAAATTCCAGCTGCAGTCTTTCTTCCTTTCACTCCTTCTTCCTTCCTTTTATTTCCCCCTTTCTTTATCCCTTTCTCTCTCTCCCGCTTGCTGCCTCCCTCCATTCCTTCCTTCTCTATGTTCCTTTCAGTTAACATTTAGTGCCCGCTATGCGTGCTCCTGAACCAGGCACTACACAAACAGCACTGAGCATAACACACACAGTTATAGCTCTGGTCAAAGGGCCAGCTATAAACCAGAGATTGCAAGCTGGCAGCTTTCAGATCTATCATGACCCACAAATGAATTTTGTTTGGCCCACACCATGTCTTTTTTAAATTGAGTTATTTCCCTACATTTTAAGACCAGGACCTTTCCCACAAAAAGTCACAATTCTGGGTTATATGAAAAATGGGAAAATCTAGCAGCACTGAGTCCCTTGCTCCCTGAAAAGAACAGCTAGCAGATCCAAGTGGGAACTGCCCTGGTTGGACACATTGAGTTCTTTCCAGCCCTCATGCAATCTCCCTCACTCAGCACTTTGTGCAACTGCTATGTTAAACAGTCATAGAAATAATAAATGTACAGTTACCAATAGCAGAAAACACTATAAAGGGAAAATACAGAGCTTTATGAAAGAATATAAGGGGGAAACTAATTTAGATTGAAGGCCAAGCATGATCTCTTTAAGGACATCACATTCTTAACTTTCCTCAATACTGACACTTACCTCTTATGAAGTATTTACCCAAATGATAATAAGTACCATTTATTGAGACTCTGCTGGTGCCAGGTACCTTATTTAATTCTCACAGAAAACAATTCTGCATCATCTCCATTTTGCTAATGAAACACCTATGAAATACATGAGGTTCAAGAAGGTCAAACAATTAACCCAAATATATAAAACCAGAAATAGAAAACCTGAAGTCAGAACCAAACCTTGATTAATTCCAAATTATATGTTCATTCCAGTAAAAAGAGCTGTTTCAAATAAGTCCCAGTTCCAATTCCAAGAGTCATTTTGTCTCTGCTCTTCCTAAAACACAGGCTGAGAATATTCAGTATAGCACACTCTTGATTTTTCTTTACCATGAGATAGTTTGTTCTCAGACTGTACCTCCACTTACGTGTAGAGTAGGGCAGAGTCACCATGTGAGGCCAGCTAGTTCTGCAGCTGAAGCCCAGAATCTCTGGCCAGATCTTGGGACCTGCCGGTGCTTTGGATAACCCTAAGTTGAGTCAAGGGTATCAGGCCAGGTGCCTACTTATTGTCAGTCCTTACCTACCCACTTTGGGGATTTCCTGCCCCACCAATCACCTGGAACTTTCCATCTTTATATCCAGAGAGCTTAAATTTTGTTTTATCCCTATCACTTGATGGATTGTGTGAACATTTCACCAAACTCTCTTTTGATTTTCTAGGCTTTCCTCTGATACCTCTGGTTCAATATGATGTTGCTGCTTCTGTTCGTTCTTCTTATTATGAGAAATTTTTGACCGCTGAAGTTCCTTATTACAGCCCCTATTCCAAATTCTTGTCCAACTCATCCAGGATCTCAGTTAAATAGTATCAGCAAGTAATTTTCCAGGGCACCATTGTGTTGCTACCACCTGTATCCCTCAATCCAAATACAATACTCAAAGTAATGGCATACAACATTATGAAAGCATAATCAACAGAAAAGGAAGATACAGGGTGTTGGGGGGTTTTGTTTGTTTTTTTGTCCAAGGATACAATGTAAAACTCTAGGTATTCTAGGTTTTAAAGAAAGTAGAATCTGAGCATTCGTGGCATTATGTGTACCTTAGCTTCATAACACTCTATTCCTCACTTACAAGATAGTTCAGCCTTTTTAGGCCTTATTTTCCTCATTAATAAATTAGCTTTTCTAGTCAGCTTGGCAGACTGACCCAATGGGAGAAATCCTTCCACTTTGACCTCATAGGAATGCTGTACTTTTTTTTTTTTTTTTAATCTTAAGACATAAATGAGTTTGAAATCAAGAAGTGAAACTCTTAGGAATAGAGCAAAATTTAGGATGGTAATTGGGAACTGAAGTCAAAATGTTCACAGGGGAATCTGAGTTGAGTATGGGCCTTAACAGTTTGTGACATTAACACCTATGTGAGGACAGGGGCATAGGACTCTAGGTCAAGGCAGGACTCACACAGGGCTGGCCCTTGTGAAACGGAGCCTAGAAAAACTTTTCCCACCCATCTGAGGAAGCAGCAAGGAAACTTGCTCCCATGGATGGAAAAACAGTCACTGGAGAGAAATTTGAAACCCAGCCCTTCGGCTTGTGCAGAAAACGAGGTTGAAATTCACACTCTTCGTGATACTGGAACCTCAAGGCTAAAAAATTAAAAGCATAAAGTGGCTTGACACTACAGAACCCACAGGTCCCCAGTCAGGGGGAAAAGTAAAACATTCTGTAGGAACTCTCCAACAAGCCAACACACAAGAGACTTTCACAAAAAACAGAACAACCCCTGCTGAAGATAACTTCACAGTAAAAATCAGAAACCACACCAGGAAATAAACCACTGAGGAAATGTCGGCAGACAGGACAAAGGTGGTCCTTTATACCCGAGGACTGGTTTTAGTAAAACTATTTAAAAAAGAGTTTAAGGTAAGTATGTTAAAAATATTTGGAGAGACAGAATAGGGGAAGAAAAATCTCTTCCTCTATCTATATAATAGTTCTCTGGCCAGGACCCTGTAGTTGGATTCACGGGAGTAAAGCATACAAATTTATCTAATCTAAGATTTGCATGGCACAGGAGCCCTCATAAGGAAATGGAAGTCCAAAGAAGTGGTTAAACCTGAGCCTTTTTATACTGTTTGATGAAGAGTAGGAACTTGCAGGAGAATTTATAGGACAAAAAGATACGAGCTAAAGGTGGAAAACTGGGGAGACAGCAAGACTTGATCTTCAAATTCCTCTCACAGTCCCTCTGTCTTAGGAGATAAGGTTGGTCCTTTCCTCTGGATATGGGGAGGCCATCTCTTGCATGAGGATCTCAATGGGATAGGTCAGAGAGTTCTTCCTGCATCTTCTGTTTCTCAAACATCTTCAGCTTAATAACATTCCATATGCCAAGATGCCTTCTTTTTAGGGTAGTGTGTCCTGAGCCCTGTCACTGAGAATCAGTACAAAATGAGGAAACAGGACTATTTGAACTTGATGGTCCCTTCTTTCAACAGCAACATTACAATTGCCAAAAACTGCCTTCTACCCGCAGCTTCCAGAGCTGCGGATTCTATCAACCACAAATCAATTTAGAACAAAATCAGTGCAAGGTTGGTCGAATCCCTCGATATGGACCCTGAGAATTTAGAGGGCCAACAGTACTAGACCCTTTCATATAAGGGACTTTCGAATTCACAAAATTTGTTTATCCGGAGTCCCAGACCTTATCCCCCTAGGCATACGGAGGGCCATCTCTATTGGACTATGTAAGTAGTGGGCATTGATCTTAATCTACAGTCTGAGGCAACTAATAAATATACATGAGTGCTCAGGTGCTTCAGTAGTGTCCGACTCTTTGCAACCTTATGGACCATAGACCTCCAGGTTCCTCTGGCCATGGGATTTTCCAGGCAATAATACTGAGGAGGGATTGCCATGCCCTCCTCAGGGGATCTTTCCAACCCAGGGACTAAACCCAAGTCTCTTGTATCTCCTGCATTGGAAGGTGGGTTCTTTATCAATCGCATCAGCTGGGAAGCCCAACTAATAAATATTACTTTCTGTATTTCCTATACCTTAAATTTTCTTTTGAGTCCTCATTCCATTAGTCTGACAAAAGACATTAACTGTTCAGGATTTCCCACCCCCTTCCCTGTCATGTCAAGATGCCAGGGAACTTTCTACCAAAGCACTAGAAAAGCAAGTCATTCCTCAGATTGTTTGATACAGATTTTACAGCATTCCATTTGCTCAGTAAATACTTGTTGGTCTACTGATTTAGGAAAAACACCTAGAAAGGCTTTTTATCTGTAGCGCACCACATTCTTAAAATGATTAGAATGACAAAGATATCTGTACCAAAAGCTTTAAAACACAAAGAAAATCAGAATCAAGAGTGGGGGGAAAAAAAGAAAAAATATTTCTAAGAATTGAGAACAGAGGTTTGTTCTAAGCACACAAGTAGCCAAGGAGGAAATTGGCGATTCTGTAGTTCATGCTGCGCTCAGTGTGCAATTGCTTCAGTCCTGTCGCCTCTTTGCAACCCTACAGACTGTAGCCTGCCAGGCTCTTCTTGTCTATGGGATTCTCCAGACAAGAATGCTGGAGTGGGTTGCCGTGCCCTCCTCCAGGAGATTTTCCTGACCCACAAATCGAACCCGTGTCTCCTGTGTCTCCCTCATTGCAGGCGAATTCTTTACCCACTGAGCCATCTGGGAAGCCCCTATAGTTCATGCTATCAGAAAAGAAAAAATAGGTAGTCCTATTTATTTAGTAATATTTATTTTAAAAATAGGTAGTCCTGTCTGGCAGTCCTATGGTTAGGACTCCACCCTTCCAATGCAGGGGGCAGGAACTAACTAGTTGGGGAACTAAAATCCCACGTGCCCTGCAGTGCAGTGAAAAAACAAAAACAAAGAAAAAGAACTGGTACTAGAACCAAGTTGACCCAGGTTTTGGTCTAGCTCTGATACCTCAGGCAAGAAGAAAATAATAACTCCTTAATGGAAAGAGTGTTTTGCTTATTTATCAATTGAGTCTCTTGGGGACAAAAATATTTAAGTGATGAGAGACCAGCAGCTTAATGGTGAACAGAATGAGATAAAAGAATACTGAAGTTAAAAGAATGTAATAAAGTTCTTTGAGATTCATGAAAACTAGAAAGAAAATATAAATGTGCTGTTTGTTAAAGCAATTTTGAGAAGCATAGGAAATATATGTATGTGGTAGTTTAGTCATTTTATTCCCACTTACAGCTATTACAGAAATTGGAGGCTTTAAGAACAGGTATATATTTAAGGATGAATAACACTGCCATTTAGTAAATTATTACTGCTATTAATCCAAGTCAGTTGAAATTGTTCCTTAAAAGTCTGAGTTAACCTAACCTTCTGTCATATCAGAAATCATATCGAAGCATTAACAAAATCAAAAGGCAAATTTTGTCAATAGGTAAAATCAAATCAAACAAGCAGTTTTCAAGGCTCAGGAATGAGTTACAGACCTAGCATAAACCTATTTCAAGAAGCAAATGATGTACGGAATTAACGGCTGAACCAGAACTAGCACCATCAAGCCCTGCCAGGCTAACTCCTGAGGATGACGTAGTGCCTTTTGGGAAAAGAAAGAGAGAGAAATCAAGAATTGTGTTCAAAATTGCTCTCTCATGATCACCTTGTAAGAAAAAGGACATGCCTATTTAATGATTCAAGTATACCCAAGAACACCTGTCACTTCAATGACAAAAAAAAAAAATGATAATAATAATTAAGTTGTATGCATATGAATTTTAGAGAAACACTGTTAATCAGACTTAATCTTATTCTAACGTTACCCTGTGCAGCAGGTTTAAATACTAAGCTCTTCCAGAGCCACATCAGCTGCTCAGGCCATAGGATGATTCTACTGTGATGAATAAATAGCACCTTCTGACCTGAAAGAGTTAATATGACTCCCCTCCCCCAAATGTATTACTAGGGAGCTGTCTGAGATATTATTTGATCCTGGAAAGAAAAAGGCCCATTTGTTCCCTAAGGTTTTTTTTTTTTTTTAATTCATAAAGACCAGCAAAGACCCTTTCTTCTTCCTATATCCAACCCCCACTCTTCCCTACCCTAAAAACCATATTTTGTAAACCAAATTTTCAAACTGTAAGACTGGTTTTTCTCATGAGGCAAAGGAAAAAAACCTCTGTGATTAATGCTTTAGCTAAAAGCATAGAATGTAAAATGGGAAGATTATTTATGGTTCTTCTCTTCAGGAGCTAATAGAGTCAGACGTTAGCCTAAAAGGATGGAAATCCTACAGTGGGATTTTTTTTTTTTCCAACAGATAAAAGTGGCTTCTGGAAACAGCATAAATACTGTCTGCAGTAAGCCATAAGCACTAATAATTTTGCTATAAGTGCTCAGTCAAAGGGAGATGAACATGTTAAATGTTATTTAAAAATAGACAGCATGTTATCTTGAAAGCCACAGTGAAATACTAACCTAAGTGATGAGAATGGCTTTCAGTGCCGTGTTTTAAGATGGACGGTGGTTGGAGGGATTTACCAGGCTACTTTTCCATATAGTCAAATCACATTCAGTAGCTCAACATGTAATATGGATTGAATTTTCAATTTCCAGTTATATTTTCCCCAAGGCCATTAAATTTCTTTTTTCCTAAACTGCTGATTCGTCTTCAGTTAATTCTGTTCAAAAGAGCCACTTCGCTAATTATCTAAGGTAGGCAAGTGAGCATGAAACTTGATTTCACTACTACCTTCGACACTGTTAATTTGGCAGAGAAGAGTTTTATTTATGTTAATAGGGTATTTCCAGTGAAAAGCTTTTTGCATTTTTGCTCCCCTTTTAGCAGTCCAGAACATCAAAAGTTTCCTCTTCTTTAGTGATGTTCTTAAAAAAAATAGATCTAATGATTATTAGGAACAAATAAAGAAATAATTTGGAAATTAAAAGGCCTCAGGTGAAATGTGAAGACAAAGGTATTGTCTCTTTATAATAAAACAGATTTCCACAAAACATATGTATTGGTTTTCAGTAAGCCAACAATTGCTTACTGGTCTAATTTTGGGGGTGATTAAAATATTCCTGGAGAAGGAAATGGCAACCCACTCCAGTATTCTTGCCTGGGAGAAATCCCATGGACAGAAGAGCCTGGCAGGCTACAGTCCATGGGGGCTGCAAAGAGTTGAACACGACTTAGCAACTAAACAGCAACAACCACAAAAAATATTTTTACGCACAGAAATAGTATTGTTACCAGGTGATTCCACAGGTGATTTTGGTCAAAGTAGCCAATAAATGACAGCACCCTGGAGGGACAGAAGCTCCAGAGGTGTCCCACCTCCCTGTGGGTGGAAATGGTCTAGATGTGGGCCGATGTCAGAAGAGTGCTCCAAATCAGGCTCCTTAAATATGCTCAGAGTGTTGTGCACACATACATCGTTAACAGGAAAGTAGGTCATGGCCAGGCCCCACCCTTGCTTCCATCCCTGGTTGGGAAACTGAGACCCGGTATGCTGGGTGGCACGGCCAAAAAATAAAATAAAACAATGTCACATCTAGTGAATCACAGAATATTTGATCTAAAAATGTTGTGAACAAAGGGACTATTTATAAAGCTGCTGTATTTGCAGGGCCACTGTTACAAAGCACCAAAGGCAAGATGGTTTAAACAATAGAATTTTATTGTTACAAAATTCTGGAGGCTGGAAATCCAAAACCAAGGCGTCGGCAAGGTTGCTTTCCTCTGAGGACTGTGGGGAGGGGAGGGGCTGTCCCAGGCCTGTCTCTTTAACCTGTAGATGGCCTTCTTCTCCCTCCTGTCTTTGCATCTTTTTCTCTCTGTGTGTCTGTCTCTGCAGATTTCTCCTTTCTACAAGGACACCAGTCATATTAGATCAGGGCCCGCCCTTGATGACCTCATTTTAACTTGATTCTCTCTGTAAGAATCCTATCTCCAAAAAAGATCACATTCTGAGATCCTGGTGGTTAGGACTTCAGCATGAGGATTTTGGAAGGACATTACTGAACCCATAATAGCTGTGGGCAACATTTGAGAAAGCCACCAAAGGATGGCACTGTAACCTGGAGGTGATCACAGCAGACAGCATGAAGAGATTATCAGAACCATTAGAAAGAGGAGCTAGGTGGAGACAACTGTCATATAGGAACCAGGTTTGTTGTTGTTGCTTAGTTGCTCTTTTGCAACCCTGTGGACTGTAGCACATCAGGCTCCTCTGTCATTGGGATTTTCCAGGGAAGAATACCGGAGTCGGTTGTCATTTCCTTCTCCAGGGAATCTTCCTGACCCAAGGATCGAACCCTCAGCTCCGGCTGCATCTCCTGCATTTGCAGTCAGATTCTTTACCAGGGAGTTCAGTTCAGTTCAGTTCAGTTGCTCAGTCGTGTCCAACTCTTTGCGACCCCATGAATTGCAGCACGCCAGGCCTCCCTGTCCATCACCATCTCCCAGAGTTCACTCAGACTCACATCCATTGGGTCAGTGATGCCATCCAGCCATCTCATCCTCTGTTGCCCCCTTCTCCTCCTGCCCCCAATCCCTCCCAGCATCAGAGTCTTTTCCAATGAGTCAACTCTTCGCATGAGGTGGCCAAAGTACTGGAGTTTCAGCTTTAGCATCATTCCTTCCAAAGAAATCCCAGGGCTGATCTCCTTCAGAATGGACTGGTTGGATCTCCCTGCAGTCCAAGGGACTCTCAAGAGTCTTCTCCAACACCACAGTTCAAAACCATCAATTCTTCAGCGCTCAGCCTTCTTCACAGTTCAACTCTCACATCCATACATGACCACAGGAAAAACCATAGCCTTGACTAGATGGACCTTAGTCGGCAAAATAATGTCTCTGCTTTTGAATATGCTATCTAGGTTGGTCATAATTTTTCTTCCAAGGAGCAAGCATCTTTTAATTTCATGGCTGCAATCACCATCTGCAGTGATTTTGGAGCCCCCCAAAATAAAGTCTGACACTGTTTCCACTGTTTCTCCATCTATTTCCCATGAAGTGATGGGACCGGATGCCATGATCTTCATTTTCTGAATGTTGAGCTTTAGGCCAGCTTTGTCACTCTCCTCTTTTACTTTCATCAAGAGGCTTTTTAGCTCCTCTTCACTTTCTGCCATAAGGGTGGTGTCATCTGCATATCTGAGGTTATTGATATTTCTCCCAGCAATCTTGAATCCAGCTTGTGCTTCTTCCAGTCCAGCATTTTTCATGATGTACTCTGGATATAAGTTCAATAAGCAGGGTGACAATATACAGCCTTGACGTACTCCTTGTCCTATTTGGAACCAGTCTGTTGTTCCATGTCCAGTTCTAACTGTTGCTTCCTGACCTGCATACAGATTTCTCAAGAGGCAGGTCAGGTGGTCTGTATTCCCATCTCTTTCAGAATTTTCCATAGTTTACTGTGATCCACACAGTCAAAGGCTTTGGCATAGTCAATAAAGCAGAAGTAGACGTTTTTCTGGAACTCTCTTGCTTTTTCCATGATCCAGCGGATGTTGGCAATTTGATCTCTGGTTCCTCTGCCTTTTCTAAAACCAGCTTGAACATCAGGAAGTTCACGATTCACATATTGCTGAAGCCTAGCTTGGAGAATTTTGAGCATTACTTTACCAGCGTGTGAGATGAGTGCAATTGTGCGGTAGTTTGAGCATTCTATGGCATTGCCTTTCTTTGGAATTGGAATGAAAACTGACCTTTTCCAGTTCTGTGGCCACTGCTGAGTTTTCCAAATTTGCTGGCATATTGAGTGCAGCACTTTCACAGCATCATCTTTCTGGATTTGAAATAGCTCTACTGGAATTCCATCACCTCCACTAGCTTTGTTTGTAGTGATGCTTTCTAAGGCCCACTTGACTTCACATTCCAAGATGTCTGGTTCTAGATGAGCGATCACACCATCGTGATTATCTGGGTCGTGAAGATCCTTTTTGTACAGTTCTTCTGTGTATTCTTGAAGCCCATAGGAACTAGGGCTTTCAGTAAAAGGATTCAGCTAACAAGCAACGACAGCAGGGATGGAACTGAAGATTGGAGGGAACAAGTGCCCTGACCTCACTCACCTTCCATCTCCTCCTACAGGTTCCTCCCATGGGGTAAACCAGTTATAAGGCAGAGAATGAGCCAGTGGATCAACCCAGACCAGCCAGCTTCCTGGGGCTTCTCTGCAGGATGCAGAAAGGTAAAGACTGAACCTGGAGTGATATGCAGAAGATATCCAGTAGACTGTCTTTTACAATTCATAAAACAAGCAACTGGATATGCAAGAGTTCCGTATATTTTTCTATATATATTTGAAATAATTCACAATAAAATTTTTAAAAGAAGCTTACAGTATATTGTTACATAGGGAAAAATACACATAATATAATCACTACTCATGTTCTGAAGAATATGCTCAAAAATGTAACCATGGCACTTCCCTGGTGGTCCAGTGGTTAAGACGCCATGCTTCCCCTGCAGGGAGCACAGGTTTGATTCCTGGTCCAGCATTAAAGATTTCACATGCTGCACTGCACAGCCAAAAACAAATAATGCAATCATGTTTATCTCCTGGTTGAGGGTTAAGAATAATTTTTATTTCCTTTAATTACTCAGTATTAACATTATGAAGTCCTTTACCGGAATGAAGAGTACAGTAAAGTAACACTGTTTTCAGTGTGTATAGTAAGAAGTAGCATCTCTGTGAGTAAATGCAGGAAAACTCCAGGAAAGAGGCTTAGGTTGCAGGAGGGTTTGCTTTCGATGGAAAAGATTCCAGAGATCAGAGTATAACAGTTGGAAGATGAATAGGAAAAAGAGAATATGTAATAATATGGAACTCAAACCAGAGGAGAAGATGATACAATGGGCTTGCATTTTGGGTGGTGGCCAAACATTCAGGGGGTTATGTATATGGCCATGAAGAATTAACTGCCTTCTGCATTCTAAATGGAACTCTGATGAAAGTTATTTTTTAAACCCCAAGTGTCAGAAGCCTGACCACACTAGCAGTCAACAGTCTTTACTTAGGGCTCTATCTGGAATGTGTGTGAAGATCTATTATGGAGCCTTCCAAAAAAACCCTTTCCCATGGAGCACCAGAACACTCAGGCCTCCTTTGATGGGGTATGAACTTAGTTGAGATCAGTTCTTGGAGTCACCATCGTAAGGTATTCTATGACTTCTGCAATGTCGAAGTAGGATCTCTGTTTTTATATTGCTGAACAGATGTAAAGTTTTAACTTCAATGTAAAGGTTACAGCATAAATTCCACATGCCTTTGTAAGTTCTATGACATGGTAAATAAAGTAAAAAACCAGCATCTACACATATGCTATAAAAGTCTCATATCAATTTTCATCAGCAGACTACGAGTAACATACCAAGCATGTGCAAACATGTAATATTAGAGCCTTCCAACTCAGAAAAATACTCAGCTCTTTCTCAAACTAACAACGATTGTATTCCTCAGAGAGCCATGAATATGTAAAGTTTGAGGTTTTTATGTCCAACTGTTCTTAAAGTTATTTGAGGGCAGCAAAAGGTCACCAGGATTTTTTTAAATCACTTTATACAGAAACAGCTGGACTGCTTTACTCTAACATCCCCCAGCTATCCAATGGGAAGAAACCTGCCTTGCTTAAACCTGAACAGTGTGACAACACTTCAGAAAGAGAGCAAGAACATTTTTATATTGGAATGCGTTTTCAGGTTTGATCATAGCTGGTTATCTGTTTTCATGCTGAAGAATGTGACTTCTCATGATAAATAAAACTGATATAAGACAGTATTTTTTCTGAAATTTGGATTATACCAGGTAAGAGAGAAAACAGAAACTCGAAACATCATGATTTCATTATTACATTTACTTTTCCTACCAGTCTATATATGTATACACAGAAAGTAGGAGTAAAATTGACAGAAAGAGGCTGCAAGACTATTTCTAAAACTCAAAGTTCAAACTGTTCTCACACATTTTAAAATTAATCTTTCATGTCTCACCAAAATATTTATCTTGGATTTGGGTAGCGGCCTCCTTCTAACGCACTCAAGCCTATATATAGGCTAGCTGTGCATTGTCATTGCATTCTCATAAACAAAATGGTCCGAAATATGGCAGGGCAGATTCTTAACCACTGGACCACCAGGGAAGTCCTAGTCATTGACTTCTCTTGAAGCTTATACACCACTCCATCCTCATGCAAGTTAGAATATTCCTTCACTTTTCTTCATATACATCAAAACTTAACCTTGTGTGCCTCCCGGACTTTCCTAGTGTGCATACAACAGAATACGAAGGGGAATAAAGAGTCCATGGGTTTGCATCGAAAGGTACAGCTCTTGACGGCATCCATGAGGCATGAAACCATAGAAAGAGTCACATCACCCAGGGAAAGAGACAAGCAAGAAGGAAAGAAGCTTAAAGGGTAGACAGAGGATATGAAACCAGCAAAAGAAACTAATGAACAGCATGGCAAGGTATCTAGTGCCCCCCTGGTATGACCCACAAGAGTAGCCACAGGTGTGAAATTTCCCAAAGATATATCTAAAAGACAGATTGGTTGTATGTAATGCAAAATTCAGCTATCTGGCTCACCCTAAATCTTTCAGTCATCTAGGGACAATCTGTACTTCAAGATTAAAATTAGCCTCTGTTCTTTGGCCTCTAAATAAAGCTATGCTGCATGGGAGAAAAAAAATCAGCTTGTGGAAATACACATTGGGACAACCAATCTAGAGAGTAACTTGGCCATGGCTGTTAAGATTTTCAGCATTAAAATCCGGTGGTCTAATGGTTGAGACTCTGTGCTTCCAATGCAGGGGGCTTGGGTTCTAATCCCTAGTCTGGGAACTAAGATACCACATGTTGTGTGGCACGGCCAAAATGCTTTTAAAAATTAAAGAAAAAGATTTTAAGCACACCTTTATTTGACCTATTCTTGCCTTTATTCTTGACCTTTATTTCACCTTTGTTCTTATATATTTGACCTTTATTCTTTGCCTAGAGAATCCCATGGACAGAGGAGCCCGTCAGGCTACAGTCCATAGGGTCACACAGAGTCGGACCCAACTGAAGCGACTTGGCACTTATTTGACCTAGCAATTCTACTCTTAGTGATTTATCCTATTTAACACCAAAAAGAATTTGTTTTAATTTAAAAATATTATGAGTTAACTACATCTCAATAAAAAGAAGGTGATTAATGAATACATTTTTAAATAACAGCACATTTGGAAAATAAGTATAGAAATACTTATTATAGCTTTATTTATAAACAAAATGTTAGAAAATCTGTTCCCTTTAAAAAGAGTTACAGAAGTGATGGTATCATTTTCTTTTAAAGATATTTTAGTCATTGATTCTGGATCTTACATTGCTAGATAATACCAGCAGATTTCAGCACAGTGGATAAAACACACCAAATTCTTTTTTTTTTTTTTTTAGTTTTTTATTTTTAAAATTTTAAAATCTTTAATTCTTACATGCGTTCCCCAACATGAACCCCCCTCCCACCTCCCTCCCCATAACATCTCTCTGGGTCATCCCCATGCACCAGCCCCAAGCATGCTGCATCCTGCGTCAGATATAGACTGGCGATTCAATTCTTACATGATAGTATACATGTTAGAATGCCATTCTCCCAAATCATCCCACCCTCTCCCTCTCCCTCTGAGTCCAAAAGTCCGTTATACACATCTGTGTCTTTTTTCCTGTCTTGCATACAGGGTCGTCATTGCCATCTTCCTAAATCCCATATATATGAAAACACACCAAATTCTAACCAGCACAAGTTTTAGTGACAAGCAAACCCATTCCATGGACATAAATAACTTCATTAGATAATTACATTTTTGTTTCCTACATTTTTACTTTTTTTTTTTTAACACTTTCAGATTAGAGACCTAAAGTCTCCTAAGTGGTATAAGGTGCTCCCCAGGAGTTATTGCATGGCACCTCCATGGCATGGGATAGTATTTGGTGTAGAAGATGACTGGTTAGCTGCAGCAGAATGAACATTTTCTCTAAGAACAGTAATAAAGAACAGTCCAGTGGTTAAGACTCTGCCTTTCAGTACAGGGGGTGAGAGTTCCATCCCTGGTTGGGAAACTCAGATCCCACAAGCCATGAGATGCGACCAAAAATTTAAAAAGAAAAAAGAGTCCAAGCCTGGGGACACTCCCTGTGACAATGTGTGTTGTAGTGTATGTGCTTCTCCTCTCCAGGCCCTCCTCTAACCCCCATTCATAGTTAGTGCTCGCAGTCTATCCCATCCAAGTAGCCTGTGAGGCAGAACAGTCATAATACGTATAGCTGGATCTCAATTTTCTTTATTGAGAATAGTTATTATTATTAAATAGATCTTAAATATGAAATAGGCTTCCCTGGTGGCTCAGCTGGTAAAGAATCTGCCCGCAATGCTGGAGACCTGGGTTGGGAAGATCCGCTGGAACGGGTACCCACTCCAGTATTCTGGCCTGGAGAATTCCATGGACTGTATAGTCCTCGGGGTCGCAGAGTCGGACACGACTGAGCAACTTTCACTTCGCTAAGTATGAAACATCAGTTACAATCATATCCAGTTATCATTTCTAACTGGTTTAGTAATACAGTAACTTAAATTTTGTGGACTGAGGCAAGTTCTATATACCCAAAGTAAAAGAAAGGAAGTGAAAGTGAAGTTGCTCAGTCGTCTCCGACTCTCTGTGACCCCATAGACTGTAGCCTACCAGGCTCCTCAGTCCATGGGATTTTCTAGGCAAGAGTACTGGAGTGGGTTGCCATTTCCTTCTCCAGAGGATCTTCCCTTCCCAGGGATTGAACCCAGGTCTCCCGCATTATAGGCAGACGCTTTACCGTCTGAGCCACCAGGGAAACCTAAAGTGAAAGTTGTTCAGTCGTGTCCAACTCTTTACGACCCTATAGACTACACAGCCCATGGAACTGTCCAGGCCAGAATACTGGAGTGGGTAGCTTTTCCCTTCTCCGGGGATCTTCCCAACCCAGGGATCGAACCCAGGTCTCCCACACTGCAGGTGGATTCTTTACCAGCTGAGCCACAAGGGAAGCCCAAAGGGTGTTATAAGTAGAATTGATGCTGCTGCTGCTGCTGCTGCGGCTAAGTCACTTCAGTCGTGTCCAACTCTGTGCAACCCCATAGACGGCAGCCCACCAGGCTCCCCCGTCCCTGGGATTCTCCAGGCAAGAACACTGGAGTGGGTTGCCATTTCCTTCTCCAGTGCGTGAAAGTGAAAAGTGAAAGCGAAGTCACTCAGTCGTATCTGACTCTTCGAGACCCCATGGACCGCAGCCTACCAGGCTCCTCCATCCATGGAATTCTCCAGGCAAGAGTACTGGAGTGGGTTGCCATTGCCTTCTCCAGAAGTGATGCCACTTAAGCCAAATTTTAAAAAACAGAATACTCTGTGGAGATATTAAAAGATATACCCAAAACATATCATTACGTGAAAAAAAGCTGTACAGAAGATTGCGTAAAGTAAGCTACCATTCGTGTGAGAAAAAAAAATAAGGTATAAATTCACATTTAAAAAATGCTTGAGATATCTCTTAAAAGATAGTCGAAACATTGATGACAATGGAGGCCTAAATAGCTAGGAAACTGAGAAGAATGCTTACTTTTCACTGTATACCTCTTTTTGAATTTTATACCGTGTGTATATGATATCTGTTCAAAAAATAAAGACTTTGTTGGTGGTCTAGTGGCTAACATTCCATGCTAACAATTCAGGAGACCCAGGTTCGATCCCAGGTCAGGGAAGTAGATCCCACATGTGGCAACTAAAGATCTCAAGTGCCACAACTAAGACTGGGCACAGCCAAATTAATTAATTAATTTTAAAAAATGAGCAATTACATAAGAGTTTTTAAAGCAAAAAAAAATTTACAAATGAGATTTAGAAAATATTATTATACAAGTGTGTCACTTTACCTTCCTGTATACAAGGGGAAATCTAATGTCCTTCCCAATAACTGCAAGAATTCTTGGAAGGAAGCAGGGGTTAACGTCTCTCGTGGTCACTTCCTCTTCTGGAAGCTTGATTTAGCTGGCTTCTTGGTCTCATTTCTGACTCCTGCCTTCTATACATGCTGCACATGACTGTTAACAGTAGCAGCAGTCACTGGGTCAAATATAGCCTGTTTTTTTTTTGGTTATTTTTCCTTTAAAGCTCCCTGTCATGGTCTCAGAGCTCCCTGCAAAACTCTTTAGTTGTAAGACAAATGCAGAGGTCTTTTCTACTTCCCATTAGTGCACAATCAGAAATTGTGGTGTATGAATCCCAGCGGCCTCCCTCTAGGTGGTACCAGCAGTCACAGCCACCAACTCATCCAAAGCTCCAAAAGGACACGTGGCCTCGACCAGCATCCTGTTCTTTTCCTTCACTACCCTTTCCCAGAGGCCTGCCACCCCTGAGCTTCTCTGAGGAGTGGCCAAGTCACAAACTGAAATCCTCAACTCTTGTCCTGATCCAATATCCCCAGTTTCTGGCAGCATATGACCTCTACTGCTTGTCTGGCTGCCTGCCCTACAGAAGAGCCCAGCCTGTAAGGGATCCACTCTCAGCAAAGGCAGCGGGATAAGAACATTGGATCAGGGACTTCCCTGGTGGGCCAATGACTAAGACTCCATGCTCCCAATTCAGGGAGCCTGGGTTCCCACCCTGGTCAGGGAACTAAATCCTACATGCTGCAACTAAGATCCAGCACTGCCAAATAAATAAATTTATTTTTAAAAAAAGAAGAAGAAGAAAAACATTGGACAAATCAAAGCACATCTGCCAAGGATCTTTCCCCTTTCAGGAATTTTGTGGCTATAGATCCACGCACTATTCTAAGATCCTCTCTCAGTAACTATTTCTGGAATTTCTTAGTCTTGATCCCTCTATGAAACGCACTCACTCCTGCATATACAATATTCTTTTCCCCCTGAAACTTTCCTTTGTGAACTACCATTTCAAGTAGTTTCAATAAGTTTTCTGACTTGGAAGTCTTGTCAAGAATCAAAATAGCCTGTGCAAGTTAATTTATCACCAGCAGTTAGGTGTGGTAGTCCTAGCAAAGATGTACTCCCAGCTTAGCTCTAGAGCCTGAACCTGGTACTGCTCTAGACAGGACCCTAAAATGTAACCAAGAAGGCAGTCACCTAGGTGTCTCCCAGTCCTCCAGCCTGCAAGGTTTACTCCGGACCAAAATATTTAAATTCGAATGACTCAAATACAATCCCATATACGGTCGGACATCTAGGATCATGCCTCCAGTGTCTCTGGAGATTCTTGAGAGAAACGTAGTTTTTCTCATCTCTTGTTTCAGTGTCGTACGTCTGCTGAATTCTCACATGATATCCTGTGTAACATTTTCCACAAAATCATATTTTCAAACCATCCCACCCTTTGACCTCTCCTTCTTCTTCTTATCCTTCATACTTACTCTCAATCCCTTGCTCTAGCTATTCTTTAAAACTTTTTATTTTATATTGAAGTACAGCTGATTAAAAATGTTGTGATAGTTTCAGGTGTTCAGCAAAGTGATTCAATTATACATATGTATTTATCTATTCTTTTTCACATTCTTGTCCCATTTAGCTTGTTACATAATATCAAGCAGAGTTCTATGTGCTATGCAATAGGCCCTTGTTGGTTATCCATTTTAAATATAGCAGTGTGTACACATCCTCTCCAAACTCCCTATCTCTTTCCCCTACCCTTCCCCTCTGGTAACCATAAGTTCATTCTCTAAGTCTGTGAATCTGTTTCTGTAATTCTTACTTTTGTAAATAAGTTCATTTGTATCATTTCTGATTCTGCATATTGCTGTAGTTATTTTTGACTTCATGAGAATCTTTAATCCGTTGGCCTGTTCTTTCACTTCCATCACTGACCTCATGTTCTCACTTCCCTCTTTATTTATCTTAGATTCCATGATCCAGCACTACTCCCCTGAAAATACCCTTAATCCCCTTGCCCCTCTCTTCTTAACATTTGCCTGGAGAGCCCCAACCCTGGCTAGATTCCTACGCATATACCCCATGACTGCATGTAAGCAGCTTGTGTGGTTGCAGGAAATCACACAACTGTTCAGATTGTTGTCACATTAAATTTATGACCACAAATCCCAGGTACAGAATTAACACTGCCAGACAATCCTACTATACCACCTAGCAAATTCCCTTGCCTGTTCTTGAAAAGGACTACTTGATAGAATTCCCTTGTGGTTCATTCACTGAACCACAGGTAATTAGGACTTGGTGATTTAACTGTTGAGGACCAGGGTTCAGTTGCTGTTTGAGAAATAAGATCCCACAAGCTGTGAGGTGCAGCCCCCCACCCCCAAAAATAGGACAACTTTTGGACTTTCTCCTTTATACTCACATCTCCAACACATTTTCTTCTCTAACACAGAGGTCAGCTGTGTGAAAGTCACTCAGTCATGTCCAACTTTTTGCAACCACATGGACTGTAGCTTCCCAGGCTCCTGAGTCCATGGAATTCTCCAGGCCAGAATACTGGAGTGGGTAGTCGTTCCCTCCTCCAAGATAGGTCAACTATACTTCAATTAAAAAATATATATATGAGAAGGGGAGGGATAAATTAAGAGTTTTAGATTAACTGTGTATATATATATATATATATATATATATAAACATATATATAAACATATAGAGCATATAACTACTATATATAAAATAATCAATGAGGACCTACTGTATAGTGCAAGGAACTCTACTCAGTATTTGTACACAATCGTATATCTACTCTTCAGATTCTTTTTAGCTAATTATGTAAATGGGAAAAGAATCTGAAAAAGAAGAGGTATATGTGTATGTACAAGTGAATATCTTTGCTGTATACCTGAAACTAACACAACATTGTAAATCAACTATACTCCAATATAAAAAATATTTTATGTATAAATAAAAGTAAAGGCCAAAAAAGCAAAGACTGTTCAGGTACCTTATAAGATCAAGAAAATAAATAGTTATGCTACTGTTATTTGGTACCAAGATTTTCAGCATGAAAGAAAAAAGATTGGAGCATGAAAAAAAAAAAAAGAAGAAGAAAGAAATATCCTGAACTTATATTTGAGATGCTAACATGAACTTGTCAATCTAATCACACTAAGACCACAGCCTTGTCTAACTCAATGAAACCAAGCCATGCCTGCGGGGCATCCCAAGACAGGCAGGTCATGGTGGAGAGGTCTGACACAATGTGGTCCACTGGAGAAGGGAATGGCAAGCCACTTCAGGATTCTTGCCTTGAGAACCCCATGAACAGTATGAAAATGCAAAATGATAGGATACCAAAAGAGGAACTCCCCAGGTCTTTAGGTGCCCAAAATGCTATTGGAGATCAGTGGAGAAATAACTGCAGAAAGAATGAAGGGATGGAGCCAAAGCAAAAACAACACCCACTTGTGGATGTGACTGGTGATAGAAGCAAGATCCGATGCTGTAAAGAGCAATATTGCATTGGAACCTGGAATGTCAGGTCCATGAATCAAGGCAAATTGGAAGTGGTCAAACAAGAGATGGCAAGGGTGAACGTGGACATTCTAGGAATCAGCAAACTAAAATGGACTGGAATGGGTGAATTTAACTCAGATGACCATTATATCTAGTATTGCGGGCAGGAATCCCTCAGAAGAAATGGAGTAGCCATCATGGTCAACAAAAGAGTCTGAAATGCAGTACTTGGATGCAATCTCAAAGACGACAGAATGATCTCTGTTCGTCTCCAAGGCAAACCATTCAATATTACAGTTATCCAAGTCTATGCCCCAACCAGTAATGCTGAAGAAGCTGAAGTTGAACAGTTTTATGAAGACCTACAAGACCTTATAGAACTAACACCCCAAAAGATATTCTTTTCATTATAGGGGACTGGAATGCTAAAGTACGAAATCAAGAAACACCTGGAGTAACAGTCAAATTTGGCCTTGGAATACGGAATGAAGCAGGGCAAAGACTAATAGAGTTTTGCCAAGAAAATGCACTGGTCATAGCAAACACCCTCTTCCAACAACACAAGAGAAAACTCTACACATGGACATCACCAGATGGTCAACACTGAAATCAGACTGATTATATTCTTCGAAGCCAAAGATGGAGAAGCTCTATACAGTCAACAAAAACAATACCAGGAGCTGACTGTGGCTCAGATCATGAACTCCTTATTACCAAATTCAGACTCAAATTGAAGAAAGTAGGGAAAACCACTAGACCATTCAGGTATGACCTAAATCAAATCCCTTATGATTATACAGTGGAAGTGAGAAATAGATTTAAGGGACTAGATCTGATAGATAGAGTGCCTGATGAACTATGGACGGAGGTTCGTGACATTGTACAGGAGACAGGGATCAAGGCCATCCCCATGGAAAAGAAATGCAAAAAGCAAAATGGCTCTCTGGGGAGGCCTTACAAACAGCTGTGAAAAGAAGAGAGGCAAAAAGCAAAGGAGAAAAGGAAAGATATAAGCATCTGAATGCAGAGTTCCAGAGAATAGCAAGAAGAGGAAGAAAGCCTTCTTCAGTGATCAATGCAAAGAAATAGAGGAAAACAACACAATGGGAAAGACTAGAGATCTCTTCAAGAAAATTAGAGATACCAAGGGAACATTTCATGCAAAGAAGGGCTCAATAAAGGACAGAAATGGTCTGGACCTAACAGAAGCAGAAGATATTAAGAAGAGGTGGCAAGAATACACGGAAAAACTGTACAAAAAAGATCTTCACAACCCAGATAATCATGATGATGTGATCACTAATCTCGAGCCAGACATCTTGGAATGTGAAGTCAAGTGGACTTTAGAAAGCATCACTCTGAACAAAGCTAGTGGATGTGATGGAATTCCAGTTGAGCTGTTTCAAATCCAGAAAGACGATGCTGTGAAAGTGTTGCACTCAATATACCAGCAAATTTGGAAAACTCAGCTGTGGCCACAGGACTGGGAAAGGTCAATTTTCATTCCAATTCCAAAGAAAGGCAATGCCAAACAATGCTCAAACTACCGCACAATTGCACTCATCTCACATGCTAGTAAAGTAATGCTCAAAATTCTCCAACCCAGGCTTCAGCAATACATGAACTGTGAACTTCCTGATGTTCAAGCTGGTTTTAGAAAAGGCAGAGGAACCAGAGATCAAATTGCCAACATCCGCTGGATCATGGAAAAAGCAAGAGAGTTCCAGAAAAACGTCTACTTCTGCTTTATTGACTATGCCAAAGCCTTTGACTGTGCGGATCACAGTAAACTGTGGAAAATTCTGAAAGAAATGGAAATACCAGACCACCTGACCTGCCTCTTGAGAAATCTGTATGCAGGTCAGGAAGCAACAGTTAGAATTGGACGTGGAACAACAAACTGGTTCCAAATAGGACAAGGAGTACATCAAGGCTGTATATTGTCACCCTGCTTATTGAATTTATATCCAGAGTACATCATGAGAAATGCTGGACTGGAAGAAACACAAGCTGGAATCAAGATATTGCCGGGAGAAATATCAATAACCTCAGATATGCAGATGACACGACCCTTATGGCAAGAAGTGAAGAGGAGCTAAAAAGCCTCTTGATGAAAGTGAAAGTGGAGAGTGAAAAAGTTGGCTTAAGGCTCAACATTCAGAAAACGAAGATCATGGCATCCAGTCCCATCACTTCATGGGAAATAGATGGAGAAAGAATGGAAACAGTGTCAGGCTTTATTTTTTGGGGCTCCAAAATCACTGCAGATGGTGACTGCAGCCATGAAATTAAAAGACGCTTACTCCTTGGAAGGAAAGTTATGACCAACCTAGATAGCATATTCAAAAGCAGAGACATTACTTTGCCGACTAAGGTCCATCTAGTCAAGGCTATGGTTTTTCCTATGGTCATGTATGGATGTGAGAGATGGACTGTGAAGAAGGCTAAGTGCCGAAGAATTGATGGTTTTGAACTGTGGTGTTGGAGAAGACTCTTGAGAGTCCCTTGGACTGCAAGGAGATCCAACCAGTCCATTCTGAAGGAGATCAGCCCTGGGATTTCTGTGGAAGGAATGATGCTAAAGCTGAAACTCCAGTACTTTGGCCACCTCATGCGAAGAGTTGACACATTGGAAAAGACTCTGATGCTGGGAGGGACTGGGGGCAGGTGAAGGGGACGACCGAGGATGAGATGGCTGGATGGCATCACGGACTCGATGAACGTGAGTCTGAATAAACTCTGGGAGATGGTGATGGACAGGGAGGCCTGGCATGCTGCAATTCATGGGGTCGCAAAGAGTCGGACACGACTGAGCGACTGAACTGAACTGAACATGAACTTGATTTTTAAATCTATCTGTTGGAGAGTAGCAGAATATGCCACCCCCAAATATGCCTCTTTAACATGAGCATTATTTTGATCTGAAAGCAATTGAGATGAAACAGATACAAGAAAAGCTCCCTACCCTCCTCTATAAGACAGGACACAAATTTACGAAAGGGACCCTTCTCTCTCTATCAAGGACAAACATTGATCCTGTAGACTTTAGACCCTTATCAATGAAGAAGGCACCTACCTAAATCTGCACAACAAACGGTACTCTTGTTTGCCATGCTTTCCCTCATAGCCACATCGTGACTGGTCTTCCCCATACCTTTATTTCTTTTATGTTCAGCTGAAAATGGTATTTAAGCTGGAGTTCTAAGCTACTTCTAAGAGTTATTCATTTTTCCCTGGGTATTTCCCAAGTACAATACTGAAGTATACGTATTAACAAATACTTATTACGTATTTCTCTTTTTAATCTGTCTTTTATTACAGGAGCCTCAGCCAAGACACAGAGAGCAACAGGAAAGATTATTTTTCCTTCCCTACACTCTCTCTTTCTCTTAGTTCCAACCACTCAAAGGACCTAGATGCAATCTTTTTTTTTTAATATGTGTGGCTCAGACAGAAAAGAATTTATCTGCAGTGCAGCAGACCCAGGTTCAATCCCTGGGTTGGGAAGATCCCCTAGAAAAGGGAATGGTTACCTACTCCAGTATTCTTGTATGAAGAATCCCATAGACAGAGGAGCCTGGCAGGCTACAGTCCATGGGGTCACAAAGAATTGAACACGACTAAGCAACTAGCACTTTCACTTCAGTTATTTATTTGTCTGTCAGGTCTTAGTTGCTCCATAGCATGTGGGATCTTAGTTCCGTGACCAGAGACCA
Source organism: Ovis aries (assembly GCF_016772045.2). Classification (NCBI taxonomy): domain Eukaryota; kingdom Metazoa; phylum Chordata; class Mammalia; order Artiodactyla; family Bovidae; genus Ovis; species Ovis aries. The sequence continues at coordinate 22,091,243 of NC_056066.1, forward strand.
AACCTGAGTCCCCTGCATTGCAAGGTGGACTCTTAACCGGTGGACCACCAGAGAAGTCCCTTGATGCAATCTTAATCCAGCAGCAACGAGCATGCCTAGTACCCAGATTTTGCATTCTAAATACCATCCCTAACTGAATGGGAACAAGTCTCCTTGGAGAAGTAGCTAGCTCCAAGTCTGAGGCAGGGAATACATGGTAAGCTAGAATAAGTGTACCATATGCTGTATGCCTGATAAAGTAGAACTCAACGCTTTTCCTGGGTAAAGAAGCCAGCAGCATATGTGCAGTTTATTGTATGTCAATTATACCTCAATGAAGTGTTTTTTTTTTTTTAAATTAGAAGAAAAGAACAGGAAAATAACTCAATAGTTCTTAAATCTGAAAATCTTGGGGCAACCCCACAGTCCTCTCAGGGGATCTGCAAGATGAAAACTGTTTTTATGATATTACCAAAATGTCATTTGCCTTTTCTCCACTACTTGTATTTACACTGATGGTCCAAAAGCAAAGAAGTGAGTAAAATGCTGGCCACTTAGCACTAACCTGTACTGGTAGTCATTGTGTTCTTTTTTTTTCTTTTCTATTTTTTTGGGGGGGCTTTGCCTCATGGCTTACAGGATCTTAGTTCCCAGACCAGGGATTGAACCCAGGTCCGCAGCAGTGAAAACACCAAGTCCTAACCACTGGACCACCAGAGAAAGGGAATTCCCTGTTTTCTTTATTATGCATTCACAGGAAAAAAAAGAAAATAGACAATGGATAAAAATAAAGCTGCTTTTAGTTGACATTATTTAGTTATATCAAATATCAATCCTATTTATACATCTTTTTAATATTCTATGTGATGAAATGAAACTAAAACACTTCTGCTTCATACCCAGGTAGGATGGATGTCCCAAGAGAAAGCACCTGCAAGATTGTATGAGGTCTGGGTTGAACTAACGTTTTTTTCATGGAAGATTGTTTTTACTTGAAAGAACTGACAGACGCACTATGATTATTTTGACTTGAGTATTTGGCACATTTTCTCAAACATAAATGAAGTGAGCCTGTCATTTCAAGGAAAACAACTAGCGGTATTGGTTCCCAATGATAAAATTTGAGCTTTTAAGTGAAAATTAAAATTTTGGAAAACTTGTAGCAGTTATTCTGAGCTTAACAGTTTCCCAAAGCTTAAGGGTTTTCTGTTGAAACCAATGTTGACAGTAACAGTACAGTTCTTTTAATATTGTTAAGGAGGTGTGTCTGCATTTGGAAGATCTGCACAGCTGGGTGGATCAATGTTTTTCCAGGTGACCAGTGCACAATGTGACAAAGTTATGTGTAGGTAAAAGATCCATTCAAAGTGAAAAGTAGCTCAATGGGTTTGATATGATTTCAGATTCTACACTGCAACTAAATTTTAAGAAACTACCACTCATCAGTTTTTGGTGTGATATAAAGAATAATGCTATGATTACCTAAAAAAGCTACTGAAACACTCATCCATATTTCAAGTACTTCAGTCAAAATGATATATTGCAACAGATTGAATTCCCAAGCAAATATGAGAATCTAGTCCCCTCTATTACACCAAATAGTAAAGAGAGTCACAAAAATGTAAAACAACATGACTGTTCTCACTAAATTATTTTTACTTTGGGAAATAAAGCTATTTATGTAAAATATACTTTATTTACATTAACATGCTCAGGGTTTAATACTGTTATTTTTGATGAATTAATGAATATATATTTTTAAAGTTTCTCTATTTTATTTTCTTTCTAACATAGTAAATGTAGATAGACAGAACTCCAAAATGAAATTTTAATAATTTTTAAAAGTGAGACTTCCCTGGTGGTCCAGTGGCTAAGAATCCACCTTCCAATGCAGGGCATGTGGGTTCAATCCCTGGTCAGGGAAGCTTTCCCTACTAGAGAAAGCCTACACATCACAAAGATGAATCAAAGCAGCCTAAATAAATAAATAAATATTTTTTTAATAATAATAATTTTTCAGAGTAAAAAGTGTTCTGGAGATGGAAAAGTTTGAGAATTGCTGGTTTAATTGAACAAAGAAAATCATTTTACAATGTACCTGCTTTTTGCTCAGGAAAAATCCCTTAGTGGCCTTTATTAGTTATATAAAAATACAATGAACAAAATATACGAAAAGCAGGCACCTGATGCTCTGGGGGAAAGGGTAAAAGGACCTTTTCTGGCCTGGAAAAGCTTGGTATACAGAGGTGATCACTGTGTGCAAATTTGCATGGGGACCAAGATTCATCCTGGGAGGAAAGCGACCCAGCCTTGACCCCTTCCGTGTGAGTTGGTGTCCTTGCAACCAACCACTCTGAAGGTATGAGAACTGGTGGGACTAAAGACCATCAATAGCTTCAGAAGGGAGCTAATCATGATGAAGAACTCTGCACAGGTGACCCTGGTCCCATAGTAGCACCTAGAAGGCCGCAGGAGGAAGAGTTCCCACTGAATGTGAACCTGAGTATGGACCCACATACTTTGGACCTCTCTGGATCCAGCTGCCTTGTCCCCATGGTTCTGCCTCGGGAATAATGACTGGCATGAATGTGAAGCAGAAGAACTGGTCCCTGGGAGCCCACAGGTGGCCCTCCACAGAGATCTGAACTGGCAGGGGCATTCTTCCAGCCATGAGGGCTAGATCTGGGCTAAACCATTCTTGTGCAGTGAGGTCACAGACCAGTGATTGAAGGAACAGCAGCCTTAACCCAGAGCCTACTGATGAATTGATTCAATTCTCTAGCTCTTTCTCTGCCTGACATTTGAAAACAGAATCACTGGGACTTTCCTGCTAGTCCAGTGGTTAAGAATCTGCCTTCAATGCAGATAATGTGGGTTCAATCCCTGATCAAGGAACGAGATCCCACACGCCTCGGGGCAACTGAACCTACACTGCAACTGAAAGGTCCTGCATGCCACAATGAAGATCTCATGTGGTGCAACTAAGTCTTAGTAAATAAATAAATATTTTTTAAAAAGAAAACAGAACTTATCCCTTTGGACTGAATAAGCCCCTCCTAGCCAAGATGATTGGCAGGGGGAGGACATCTTCAAAGTAGAGATTCTGGACATCATTAAAATGCAGGGCTTCAGTTGATTAATAGAAAGGATGAAATAAGGTGTCTATATTAATGTTGCATGCTGACAAGCCAGTTACAGTTGTGCCAGATGCTGGGCAGCCATGAGCAAGATACAATCCCTGCCCTCAAAGAGCTTAAGCTGCAGAAAGAAATGAGAAAATGGACATTTGTGTTACATAGAGAGAAGTTCTATATTCAGAGTAAGTACAGAGGGCTATGAGGACAGATAGAGGAGTACTCAATCAAGCCTCAAAGGGGATATAGGAATAAATTCCCAAACTGCATTAATTAGGACATTTATTACCAGCTGATATGACAAACAGCCTCTAAATGTCAGTGTTTTAACACAGTCAGTATTTCTGTTTTGCTCAGCTCAGACAGACTTCCCAATGTTCTTCTCCAAAGGTGTCCCAAGGACAGCTTCCACACTGTGCCCACACCATTCAAGTCCACTCCAGCATCACCCACCTGGCATATAGGGCACAGGTGGTGGTGGGGTTGGTGGTGTGTAAGGGAAGGCACATCAGATTCTGAACACTGTGGGCCAGCAAGTAACACACATAACTTTCATTTATATTCCACCAGCCAGGACTGGCCACATGGCCCCACCTAGCAAAATAAATAGGTCACATGGGTTTCCTAGGCTCCAGAAAGAAAATGAATTGACTTGGTGGCCACATCGCATTGTCTCTACTACACAGCAGAAGTGATTTCTAAGTAAAGGATGAGGGAGGTAGAGGACTTCCCTGGTGGTCCAGTGGTTAAGAATCTGAGCTCCCCATGAAGGGGGCCCAGGGTTCAATTCCTGGTGAGGGGACTAAACCCCTGACCTCAGTTGCAGGCTGCAACTGAGGCTGCATTCCTCAGCTAAAGATCCCGAATGCCAAATGAAGATCAAAGGTACAGTGTGCTACAGCTAACACCAGGCACAGCCAAATAAATAAAAAAGAAAGAAGGATGAGGGATGTGGATGGAGAAGATGAGAAGGGAGCATGGAAACATACACTACCATATGTAAAATAGACAGCCAGTGGAAATTTGCTGTATGACTCAGGGAACTCAAACCAGGGCTCTGTGACAACCTAGAGGAGTGGGATGGGGTGGGAGGTGGGAGGGAAGTTCAAGAGGGAAAAGACATACGTATACCTATGGCTGACTCATGTAATGTATGGCAGAAACCAATACAATATTGTAAAGAAATTATCCTTCATTTAAAAATAAATAAAAAATTTAAAAAGAAGGTGAGAAGGGAGAGACAGAGCATTTCAGATGCTCATGAAAAACCCCACGGATGAAAAATCTTGGTGTAAAATGGCTAGAATAAAAAACATCAGAGAAAGCTGTGATAAGCCATGAGGCTGAAAAGTAAGTAAGGCATTATCATAGAGTCTGTGCACCATGTAAATGAAAGTGGACTTTTATCCTGAGAGTGATGGAACACCTTTAAATGTTTTAAACAAGGGAGCCACATGACCATATAAGAGCTTCTGAGAGCTTCTGTTGGCTGCAGTGCAGGAAGCCAACTGTGAGAAAGTAAGACCAAAAGCAGGAAAGTCAGTTAAGAAGTCGTTGCAGTGTTCTAGAAGAGAAACTCTGATCCAGGGTTATTGCAATGGGTATGAAGAAGAGCAGATGGATTTTAGACGGAGTAGTAAGTGAACATATTTGATGATTATTTGAATAGGAATGGGGAGTTAAGGGGTGAGAAAGAAGCCAGGAATGGTGCCTTTCACTGAGACAGACAATTTAAAAACAAAACAAAACAAAAAGTGCTATTTTAAGGGGAGATACGATATGCTTGTGGAACAGCCAAGGAAAGCCAGAAGGTAATTGAAAAGCTGGGCCTAAAGACAGATCTTAACAGGAGATGAAAGATAGTCCCCAATATAGAGATGGTGCTTGAAACCCTAACTGTGGATTATTGAGTTGAGGGTGGGGAGAGCCAGAATAAAAAGTGATGTCCTGTTAAGAGTTCGACAATCAGCTCTCCAGTGAAAGAAGCCTGATTTGTAGCATTTGCTGATGTCTGTGGTGTAAATACTCCAGTCAATTTCAGACTACTGATTTGTCATCACTGAACATGGAGTTGTGAAGAGATGCCCTCTCTATTAGTTCTAGAGAATTGCTGTGTGCCACCTCCAGCACACCACTCACTAGAAGATATCTGCAGAGACTTCCCTGCCAGTCCGGTGGTTAAGACTCTGTGATCTCAATGCAGGGGCACAGATATGGTCCCTTATAGGGGAACTAAGATCCCCCATGTTGCACAGTGTGGCCTAAAAAAAAACAAAGAAGAAGACAGCCTGCATATAACTCTAACATGAATATTTAAAGGATAGGCAGAACAAAAGAAATCTCAAAAGAAGAAACCATCCTAGGGTCTACAGAAAGAAAGAATGTGGGCAGTTGAAAATATGTGGGTTACATTTTTTTTCTTTATTTCTTTCAGTCATATTTTTTAGTTTTCAGTTACAAGTGATTTGCCTCCTTGGCTAAGTGTATTCCTAAGAAAGCCATGACAAACCTAGACAGCATGTTAAAAAGCAAAGACACCAAAGGTCTGTATAGTCAAAGCTATGGTTTTTCCAGTAGTCATGTACCGATGTGAAAGTTGGCCCATAAAGAAGGCTGAGCACCAAAGAATTGATCCTTTCAAAATGTGGTGCTGGAGAAGACTCTTGAGAGTTCCTTGCACAGCAAGAAGATCAAGCCAGTCAATCTTAAAGGAAATCAACCCTGAATATTCACTGGAAGGACTGATGCTGAAGCTCTAATACTTTGGCCATGTGATGCAAAAGGCTGACTCATTAGAAAAGACCCTGATGCTGGGAGAGATTGAAGGCAGGAGGAGAAGGGGATGACAGAGGATGAGATGGTTGGCTGGCATCGCCAACTCGATGGACATGAGTTTGAGCAAGCTCCAGGAGTTGGTGATACACAGGGAAGCCTGGCATGCTGCAGTCCATGGGGTTACAAAGAGTCGGACACAACAACTGAACAACAACATTTTGTTCTGTTTGATTCTATTTTATTTATTTTTAAATTAACTTTTATTGGAGTATAGTTGATTTACAATGTTGTGTTAGTTTCTGCTGTACAGCAAAGTGAATCACTAATAAAAAGACACATATCCCACTCTCTTTTATTTTTATTTTTAATTAAATTATTTTATTTTAATTGAGGGCTAATTACTTTACAATATTGTAGTGTATTTTTTGCCATACATTGACATGAATTAGCAATGTGTGTACATGTGTTCCCCATCCTGAACCCCACTCCCACCTCCCTCCGCATCCCATCCCTCAGGATCGTCCCAGTGCACAAGCGCTGAGCTCCCTGTCTCATGAATTGAACCTGGACTGGTGATCTATTTCACACATGTTTCAGTGCTATTCTCTCAAATCATCCCACCCTCACCTTCTCCACAGAATCCAAAAGTCTGTTCTTTATCTCTGTGTCTCTTTTGCTATCTTGCATATAGGGTCATCATTACCATCTTTCTAAATTCCATGCTGCTGCTGCTAAGTCGTTTCAGTCGTGTCCAACTCTGTGCGACCCCATAGACGGCAGCCCACCAGGCTCCCCCGTCCCTGGGATTCTCCAGGCAAGAACACTGGAGTGGGCTGCCATTTCCTTCTCCACCCACTCTCTTTTAGATTCTTTTTTTTTGGTGCTATATCTTAAATGGACTCATTTTTTTAAATTTCCTCTTTGATTGTTCATTGTAAATGTATAGAAATAAGGCTAATTTTTGCATGTTAAAAAATTTGGGTTGTTTTCAAATATCTTTTGATATTGATTTCTAACATCATTCCACAGTGATAAGAGAACAGACTGTATGATTTCAGTACCTTTAGACTGTGAAATTTTTGCACCTTGTTTTATGTCCCTGGACATGTTTAGTATCTTCTAGTTTATAGTATGGAGAAGACAATAGCACCCCACTCCAGTACTCTTGCCTGGAAAATCCTATGGACAGAGGAGCCTGGTAGGCTGCAGTCCATGGGGTCTCTAAGAGTCGAACACGACTGAGCGACTTCACTTTCACTTTTCACTTTCATGCATTGGAGAGGGAAATGGCAACCCACTCCAGTGTTCTTGCCTGGAGAATCCCAAGGATGGGGGAGCCTGGTGGGCTGCCGGCTATGGGGTCGCACAGAGTCGGACACGACTGAAGCAACTTAGCAGCAGCAGCAGCAGCAGCAGCAGCAGTTTATAGTACATAGAGACTTGAATAGAATTTGTATCCTATTGTTGTATGAAACCCGTGTAAATCTTAATTATGTTGAATTGGTTCATATTGCTTTTCAGGTCTGCTATATCCTTCTACTTTTCTGTATACTCATTGTATTAATTTTTGAGAATTTGATATTGAAACTCCAGCTAAAAATCTTTATCTACTTAAAAATAATTGTAATATATAGTGAAATCTTAAGGACATGGTCCCAAAGAAGCCTAACTAAGTAAGCTAGGCTATTAAAATAGCTATGAAGAAGTCTAAAGAGTGGGCCTGTCTCAGAATTGTAGATATGATTTTATCTAATGGAGTAGGCTATAAATCTGATGCATAGAAAGCCCATAAAGTTTTTTAAGAAACTTGTATCAACTCAAACCAAAAAAAGACTGATATCATCCAAGTAGACCTTTGTCTCCCAAGTTCTATGGCCCAGAAGCAAGATGAGAAAACTGTTCAGAGGCCACTTTTTATGGAAAATAAGATATCTCAGAAAATAAAGTCGAGATTTCCAAGGGTAGAACTAATAGCCTCAAAAAAGCAGTGGACAAAGAGGCCATTCCACAGAGCAGAACCAGGTGCTGAGCAAGGAACATTGCCTGTCCCCAGAGCAGGTGGATTTGGCTACCTGTGCCCAGACGGATTTCAGAATTGCTATGAAACAGTGATTGCTATGTCCACAGCTGAAAAAACAAAATGTGATCTATACATACAAAGGAGTATTATTTGGCCTTAAAAAGGAAGAAACTTCTCATGCATGCTTCATCATGGATGAAACTTGTAGGTCGTATGCTAAGTAAAAATAAGCTAAGACAAATACTGTATGATTCCACACATATGAGGTACTTACGGTAGTCAAATACATAGAGACAGAAGGTAGAATGGTGATTGTCAGGGGCTTGGGGAGGGAAGGAATAGGGAGCTGTTTAATACGTACAGAGTCTGGGACTTCCCTGGTAGTCCACTGGTTAAGACTCCGAGATTCCAGTGTAGGGGGTGTAAGTTTGATCCCTGGTCAGTCCCAGATGCCTCAAAGCATGACCAAAAATTTTTTGTTGAATTTTTTTAAATATATAGAGAGTTTTAGTTTTGCAAGATGAGAAAGGGTCTGGAGATGGAGGGTAGTGGCAGTTGTACAGCAATGTGAGTGTACTTAATACAGTGAACTATACACTTAAAAATGGTTAAATGGGAGACTTCCCTGGTGATCCAGTAACTAAGACTTGGTGTTTCCAAGGCAGGGGGCACCACTGATTCCTGGTCAAGGAACTCGACCCCACATACTGCAAATAAAGTTTCTCAGTGCTGAAATAAAAGATCCAGAATGTCACAACTGAGACAAACAGCAGCCAAATATATAAATAATTTTTAATGGTTAAATGGGGAAATGGAATGGGGAGGGGCAATATACGGATAAGGGGTTAAAAATCAGTAAGATACAAGGACATAATGTACAGCACAAGGAATATAGCCAATGTTTTATAAGAACTATAAATGGAGTATAACCTTTAAAAAATATGAAACACTATGTGAAATCTGAAACTTATATAATGCTGCCAATCAACTATACCTCAGTTTAAAAGATGATTAAATGGTAAATTTTAAGTAATGTATATTTTATCACAATTTTTAAAGAGAAAAAAATCATACCCAAAGAGCCTTAGCCACATTGATACCTGAAGAAGATCAAAAGTTCACTGCTTCATGTCTGACACAATTGGCATGAGAGTTTTGAGGGTCTTGGATTGTATAAAAGTATATTTCACAGGTGGGAGGAAATGAATAATTTGTAGCCAGGGCATGGACTTTAATAAACTGTAAAGAAAAATGGCCACAGATTTTTCTCATTGTGTGTATATGTTTCTTTGTTAGGTGACTTTGTAGCTCCCAGCCCATCAAGAGTCGGAGTCCACTCTTTGAGTTTGACCGTATGACTTACTTTGGCCAACAGGATATTAGCACAGGTAATGTAAGCAGAGACTTGAAAAATGTTTATGTCTTGGGGGCTTGCCTTCCCTTTTTGCTGGGAACACTGCATCCACCTTGTAAAGAAGCCCAGGTTAGCCTCCTAGATGAGAGACCCCATGCAGAGAGACCCAGACATTGCAGGTCCAGATATGTGAGGAAAGCCATTCTAGACCATTCATCCAGTCAATTCAACTCAAAGTAGAAGCCCCACACCCCAACCCAGTGAACCCTGAGAAACAATTTTTTGTGTGTGCTTTTTGCCACTTAGTTTTATTTATTTAGCCACTTAGTTTTAAATGATTTGTTAACTCAGCAAAAACTAACAGATACAGGGTGGTTTTAGATGTCAAAATGACTAGGAAATTCTATTGGCATTTAGGTGATATAAGCCAGGTCTGCACATGTGCAGTCCTGCACAATGAAGAATTATCCTAGCCAGTTGCAACAGAGTCCCCACTGAAGTCCCCACAGCCATGTCTGAGCTTGCCACCCTGGCTGGAAGAAAGAAGAGTTAAAGGAAGTTAGTATTTATTGAGTGACTTATCTGTACCAGACAATTTACATACATTACTGCATTGATTCTACACAACAAATTTCTATGATTAGCCCCAACAGAAAAGAAAACTGGGGCTCAGAAAGGTCACTTGGTTGTCTGATGTCATATAGCTAATAAGGAGCAGCACCAGGACTTGAACCCGTGGCAGTCAGATGTCATCTCAAGAGAGGACTTCCCTGACCACCTAAGCCAAGGTGCCCTCCACACCCGCCGCCATCACTCTTTATTAGGTTACTGGTTTACTTTTTTCAAAGCACTTATCTCTTTTTGAAATTGGTGTTTTTGTTTCCTTGTTGTCATAAGTCCTCTAACAGTGATTCCCAAGGAAGCAGAGATTTTGTGGGATTTATTCACCACTACATCTCCAATGCCTAGAGCAGTTCTGGGCATGTAAAAAACATTCAGCAAATTATTGTTGAATTAATGAAGTGAATGAATGGCTTTCCATCAAATCCTCATGCAGGCTGGGGTCTCTCGGCTTCTATTCCTGACGGTCCCAAATTCCTTCTTCTCTCCACTTGCTCTGATTAATGTGACCCAGTCTGAGACTTCTGACATAACTAAAGGAACTTGAGAAGTCCTCTAATCCAATCCTTTCATTTTCCAATTTAGAAAAATGTGGTCATTGACATTTCCCCCCGGGATATCCCTTCTCAAGCCACATGTTGATCTCAACACTTCTGTCACTTTCCTGAGCCTATTTATTCATCTTTAAAATGTAGATAATAACCATAACCACCCTACCTGCTTCACTGAGTTGCTGTGCAGAAGATATAATGTGACTTCCTTAAATAATGTGACTTCCTTAAATCTCCTCAACCTCGGAGATGAAAATTAATTATCATGATAACAATCACAGATAGTATCCTTGAGCTTATGGTGGCTTCACATGTGCGAACTCGGGCTCTTAAAAATATGGAGAGCTCTTTAATTCAATCACAGTTTGGACACTTGCTATGTCAACAAATTCCCTCTCAACTTTAAATGATTATAATAATTGCAGCTAACAAGACAAGTGTGGTTATCTATTGCCGCGTAAACAACCACGCCAAAGCTTAGTGGCTTAAAACAAGAAGATTTATTGTTTTTCGTGATTCTGTTGGCTGTGTGTTTCCTCTACTAATTTTGCCTGTGTTCATTCACATAGTGCTGTTCAGCTGGTGGAGGTACTGGGAGCTGGGGTCAGCGGGAACAGCTAGGCCCTGCTCTCTCCTCACAGTCTTTCATCCCTGCCTTCACTGTGGCACAGTATTCCAAGAGAACAAAGACGGAAGGCGCAAAGTTTCTCCAGGCCTTCTTTTAATATTCATTTATTTGGTTGCCCCGAGTCTTAGTTACAGTATGTGGGATCTAGTTCCCTGAATAAGGATGGAACCCAGGACCCCTGCACTGGGAGTGTGGAGTCTTAGCCACTGGACCACCAGGGAAGTCCCTAGGCCTCCTTTTTTAAAATTTATTGAAGTATAGTTGATTTACAATGTTATGTTAATTTCTTCTATATAGCAGTGACTCAGCCACACATGTACACATATTCTTTTTCATTATGGTTTGTCATAGGATATTAAATATAGTTCCCTTTGCTGTACAGTAGGACCTTGTTATTTATCCATCCTATATATCAATACAATAGTTTGCTTCTGCTAATCCTGAAATCTCATTCTTTCCTTCCCCCATTCCCCCGCCCCCTTGGCAACCATAAGTCTGTTCTGTACCCCTGTGAATCTGTTTCTGTTTTGCTGGTATGTTCATTTGTGTTGTATTTCAGATTACACATATAAGTGACATCATATGGAATTCGTCTTTCTCTTTCTGACTTACTTTGGTTAGTATGATAATCTCTAGGTCCATCCATGTTGCTGCAAATGGCATTATTTCATTCTTTTTGATGGCTGAGTAATATTCCATCATATGTGTGATAAATATATATATAACACCTTCCTTATCTATTCATCTACTGATGGACACTTAGGTTGTTTCCATGTCTTGGCTATAGTAAATAGTGCTGCTATGAGCATAGAGGTGCATATATGTTTTATCTTTGTCTGGGTATATGCCCAGGAGTGGGGTTGCTCGACCTCTTCAGGCCTTAATTCTAAAACTTGTACAACATCACCTGCACCTTTTCCTATGAGTCAAAGTAAGTCACAAGACCAACCCACGTCCCAGGAGGTGAGGATAGATTCCACTTCTGGATGGGAGCAGCAAACTCACATTGAAAAGGGCTGTGCATTCTGGACAAACTTGCTACCTTTAAAACAGTTTTCATGATTCTGCATTATTTTATTCTCATAGCTCAGACAAAGTCAAGTATTGTTAATGACGTGCTTCTGATTTCTAAAGCACAAATGAAAGCAATATTCAAGAAAGGTTATTCACAAACAACTCTGTTATAATACTTGTTTAATAGTCACTTGTTTACTTGGCTGTGCTGGGTCTTAGTTGTGGCAGGTGGGATCTAGTTCCCTGAGCAGGCCTTGAACCCGGGCCCCCTGCATTGGGAGCACAGAGTGTTAGCCACTGAACCACAGGGAAGTCCCTGTCACAATATTTTTAAATTAATTGTCAAATAACTTTTTAAAGTAAGATTATTATACAAAATCAACAAATGCTTATCATTTCCTAACACACACACACACACACACACACACCCCAAGAATAGTTGTCCCTCACCACTAGCCATTCGATTCCTAGCTCTTTTTTAATGTAAAAACTTTCCTTTAGATTTCTAGTTAGCTAGGCAGAATTTTAATCAGTATTGTAGCTTGGCAGTTATCTAAGTTTCCTACTTATATTGGCCAGTTGCCACCTAGAATATTAAGTCCTCTGAGACAAGCTGTCAAAAGCAACACTCATGGAACTTTGTATCGCCTTTTTTCCCCACACTTTGGAAGAGCAAGCCTCCCATAGGACAAAACAATCTCCTATGAATCTAGAAGGGGAGGAAAAAAAAATAGGAATAGTGAACTCTGACATTCAGCTTCTGGTTAGCGCTACAGAGCTACTTGTTAAAAGTTGGGTGACCGTTAACTGTCAGTGGGGCCTTTTAAGTTGCTCAATGATTTTTGGAGCCAGAAGATATTTTGTGAGAACTAAAAATAATCTAAATTTACTCCCAGGAATATTCCTCATTTCTTTCCCTTAATTGGCAAAAGAAATGCAAACTACTCCCTTTTTCTACTTTGAACCATTTGTTTAAACACCTAGGCAGGTTCAGTTCAAGTTCCAGATTACAAAATTTGTAAGATAAAACAGATAAAAACAGATAGCATCTGTTTTTAGCGTGTCTTGAAAATTGGCCATTGTACACAAAAGAAGTTCAAATGAGTCCAGAATAGTAAAATAATTAAAGTAAGTAAGTTTTCTAAGTTATTCATAAATACTTCTAAATTTGAATTAATATTCACATCAAAACATGGCCTCTGAAATTTTATGATTATGGTATTTGGCGCTAAAATTTAGCTAATAACATTGGTTCACAAGTAAATAAACAAAATACATAGCAGGAAAAATTGATGCCAAAATAATAAGTTGGTAAATCTTCTGTTCAAAAGAAAAAATAACAGAAAACAGATTCTATAATAAATTAGGACAATTTAAATTCATTTTAATTTTTATATTGAGTCTAATATTCTATTTCTTGTTAGTATTTTTCTTATTTTTATTAGTATTCTATTTCTATAGTATTTAAAAAATTTTTATAATGTACAATTCATTATTTAATGAAAGCTATCAAAGATTTTCATATAAGGAACACACCAGGGTTCAAATCAATTTTATTTAATTTAGGAATGATCATTATGTGTATATACATAAATCCACATGTGTATTAAGAATTGAATTTAGTTGAAATTCCCTGATATTTAATGAATTATGAACTTTTGCACAACATGCATATTTGTCCCATCCCTCCTATCATATAAGGTTTAATTGTTCACATAAGGTACAGTTAATTTTCCTTTTAGTGGATGATGTTGTTTAGATTTTCATTCATATAGTCAGACACTAACTTTAAAGCTTTGGATAGATCTAGTATATCGCTTCTTACGAAGGTTTCCCCCAGAGCATTATAAATCTACAATGAGAAGGAAACATCGGTAAGTGAATAAGAAAAATGTCCAGGGATGATTCCATGCTAAAGATTGCACACAACTGAATATTTTGCATTTTAAGTTATTCTTATTATGTTATCTCCAAAGGGTCAGGCATTAAGTTTTCATTTGCCCTGATGACCTTAATTAGATTTGTTCCAGATTTATGAGAACTGTAAAATTAGGAAACTTTCATTAAAAAAAAAAATTAAACCCCCCAGATGGCTTCCCAAAGCACATCCAGCATTACTTAAGACTTTATTATTTCAGCTAGTTGGATAGATCATATCCACAGCTCTAGCCAGGTCTATAAGAGTGCTGTGACTGACGCCTAATGGAACCAATTTTCACTCTGGCAGAACAAATTCAAGTTCTAATACTAACTTGAATCCTAGTTTCCTTTGAATGCCAGGAACCAGATCCTTTAAGAAGAAAATGTATCAGAGCATCTGCCTATTAAACAACATTCCATTTATTTCATCTAAATAGCTTACAATTGACTAAAATCAAATCTAAAACAGAAAACAAACAGCTTTTTAATTACTGAAATTTCCTTGTTTTACATTTTTATTTATTTATTTTTTTAGTCTTCTTTCCCTCTTGGCTTCGGTTTTCCACAAAATTCCCTTATTTCCACTGAGGACCGCAGACCTTTTTAAAATAGGAACAAATGTTTCAGTGCACTCACTCACCTCCACTAACAACCATACTGCTGTCACAGTCCATTGACTGTCACCTGCCCACGTTTTTATTACCCTAGATCTGATGAACATTGATGCATTTAGGTTTCTTCCTCTGCACTAGAAGGAAAAAATAATAATTTAGATAGAATTCTAAAAACTTAGTATGTTTTGTCAATAACATCATTGTTCTTTGTGTCCATTCCTCACATCTTGCCTGCTATTGAAACGTTTCCTTACTTTCTAACATTATTAAAGTCATTTCAAAAAAAAAGATGGACACTTTTACAACTTCTAAGATACTGTCAACTAAGAATCATATTTTCAACACTTCAAATTGTATTATATTTTCAAGGTTTGGAAATAAATATAATATTCCTATATGGTTCCTAAGATGGAATTTCATACAGACAATAATGTGATAGGAAAGATAAGGCTTATGTAATGATTTTGGCATTGCCCCTAGATAACTGTGCTCCTCTGAGAAAAGCAGCAGGGTTTTCTTGTTATTGGAACACATTAAAGAGCATGTCTTGGAGTCCTGTATGTCTTACATTTGAGAGAGAAAAATCACTGGGAAAACAACAATAGTTATATTTGTATTCATCTGATTTCATTAAAATATACATTGGGCACTTTTTTTTTTTTACAATAACCACATATTATTGTATAAGGCCCCTTAATGGATAATTGTATTTTAGTTTTATTTTTCACAAAAATCAGATTTAATTAGAGATTTATGAAAAGGCCAAAAATTATTCCACAGTTTCTCATTTTCCAACCCCTCCTTCAAATGACTTAAGGAATGACTTAAGTAATTTGATCCAGATAGTTAAAGTTGTTAGAGCTGAATCTCAGTGAATAAACTTCTCTAAACAGAATGCATATTTTAGTCATTTTCAATTAACATGAAGTAGTTTTGCCAAAATATGACTGTAAATAGGAAGCCATCATTCTGAACATTTGGGAACTATAGTTTTTACTATTATTTGTTGATATTTGATATAAAAATATGGTTTAAACCATTCATTAATGCTACTTTCCATTAATCACAAAGAAATAAATTCAAAGCAAAGATAGTCATTTTATTGGTTTACTAAAGATCCCTGACGAAATGCACACATCACAAAGAACAAAAGTTAGGTCCTCAACGTGTTCCAGATTTCAGTGGAAACATGGGCATGGATTTATACATGATATATTACAGGTTGATTAGGGGAAAATCTGCACAAAATGTGTATTGTGTGTGTGTGTGTGTGTTAATGTGTGGGAAAGAAAGTCAGAAAGAGAGAGGGAAAAGAGACACAATTGTACAATGAAGTCTCTCTTAGATTTATTAATGGGTAATGAAGAGAAAGATAATCCAAGACTCCTCTCTGGTAACATAAAATACTAGGAAAAAATCAGCCCTCATATGTAATTTCCTATATAACTGCTTGTCTTAGAAATAGACTAGAGGGCATATAAACTCCGTTGCATGTGTATATATGTACAGATACATGCACACATTTTCTCTTCTGAAATTTTTATCTCAAATCAAAATGAGTTGAGCTCAAGCAGGGGGTGGATGAGAAAGATCCTTCTAAAAATTTTGTTCAACCTAGCAAATTCTTTAAAAGTGAACTAATGAACAGTATCTCTCAGTTACCTAACCATGCTCCAAGAAAGATTGGCTCTCTATTTTGATTTAGAAAAAAAAAGTGCTGGGCTTTTAAAGAAGAAGGAAAGCCTTCGCTATCCTTTCTTGCCTTCCTCCCTCTCCACCATCTGACCACTCCATTTCCCCAAGTTTTTTTAATAAGGTCTGTCTCCTTTTGCTTTCCTTCCCTCCTTATAACTCCACGACAACAAAGTTGACTAAAAGTGATTTTCCACAAAGGACCCTTCTTAACATATCAACGTGATAAGGCGACACTGGCTATTCTGAAACTCGGCCCACTTGACCCGGGAGGTCTCCTGCACCCCCGCTCTTACTTCTCTAGGGCCTCCCCCCAGGGCGGAGCACCCCCAGCAGGGCTCTTGGCAAGTTGAGAACTTGCTGAGGCGCGGCGCGGTGTGTCTACTAGTCTGCTTTCCCCCAGGGAAAGCTACAAGAATACAAGTGCTTCTTGTAGTCAGTTTGGGATCTCCGAGACCGCGGACTGGAGGCCCAAACCCCTCCTCCTCCCGCGCCTGGCGACCGGGAACCTGGGTCCGGGGATAATTCACTGCTTCGAGTTCCCAGCGCTCAAGCACCCCCATCTATCTGCCCTTCGGCCCCAGTGAGAAAGCGCCATCCCGGCGCGTTTGGCCCCAGGGTGACTCGTGGAGAGACTGGATTCGCGTGGAGAACCACGAGGTGGGGGAAAAGGGTGGGGAGAGGCACCAGTCCCGGCCGCCCCTCGCGCTGGGGTCGCCGCCAGTCCAGACGCCAAAGGGAGCAAACGTGGGCGCGGACCCGTTTCCCTCTTCACCAGAGAACGGGCTCTTCATTGAGAAAGAAAAACACAAGAAAAGTCAGCTCGCGCGTTTGTTTTGGTTTTTCGTCTGTTTGCCTCCCAATTAAAAAGTGGCCGGCTAGGCGACAGCTTTGCGGTTTTCACAGTGTAAAACGGATTAGAGGCAAAGCTCCAACCCTTCTCGACTTTCGCTTGCGGTTTGCAACCCCCGGGGCAGGCGTGACCCTGCGGCACCTGCCAGAGCGAGCTCCTCCGGCGGGGGCCAGACCCGCAGCCTCGGCTCCGCCCGCTGGGGCGGGGCCCCGGGGGGTGGAGCCGAGGCTGGGGGGTCAGGGGAGGCAGGTTCCCACCCGGCAGGTAGACTCCAAGCCCCTGCCCGCACAGCCTCCCCTCCCCGGCGCCCTCCCGGCGCCGGGACCTGAGCTTTCTTCTGAGACTACCCTGGGTGTGCGGAAATCCTGGGACAACCCCTGAGGGACCCCTCTCCAAGATGCGGAGGGGCGAAGAGCAAAGGAAAGAAATTTACTGCTGATGGCACCGGAACCAGAGTTGGCTTGTTCGTTCCCTGCTCGGGGTTTTCCCGGGCTACGTCCCGGCCTCGTAGGCTTTCCCCAGGAATCTCGAGTTCGATGAGGTCACTTGTCCAATAATCAATGAGTTCATACCCACACGCACATCTAGCTAAAACGAAAAGAAAGAAAAACTGCTCTTCTATCCTCTCCACGTTCTTTGCTTTCACCAAATTAACTAGCCCTCCCAGCGAGAGTAAGCTGAAGCCGGGAAGCCGGAGATGCAAAAGGAGGGCCCTATGGGCCCACCGCTCCTCCCCGGCGTCTTGCACCTGCACCTGACCAAGAGTTTGCGGGGTGTGGGCGCTGAATGCGATTCCCAGACCGCCAGGCTCATCCAGAACCCTTGCATCCGGAAGACCCAGGGACAGGCCAACAACCCTCGGCGACCCTTCCCTGCAGGCCTTCTGATTTTAATAAACGAAAATAAAAGTTTGCTTTTAAGTTAAACGCCGTTTTGGTCTTTCAGCCCAGACGCGTGACTTACGCATCCTTTTACACCAGCAGGGAATTATCAATTGTGATTGTCGAAATCGATACCGGGGCATCCGCACACTAGGATCTGCAGATAGTGGGGTCAAGGGATCAAGGAAATAGCAGCAGGAACCATCAGACTCCGACCCTTCTGGACCGCCAGGCCTGCTTCTTGAGGGAGACGCCGCGGGTGGAAGCAAGGTTGCGGAATAGCCGAAAGCGCGGGTGGGGAACGAGGCCCGTTCCACCTTAAGGGTCGGCCCTGCGCGGCGGCTGCGGAGGCGCCCGGCACCTGCAGGAGGCGCTGCTGCCCCGCGGTTCCGCCCTCGCCGCGGCGAGCCGCCTGCCTGGCAGCTCCCGGGCTCCGGTCCCCGGAGTGGGTGGGGACGCTGGGGGAGGAAGGGAGCGAGTGCAGCCGTTAGGTAAGGAACCCGAGCCCTCCCGGATTTGGAAGCGGCCTCTGTGAGGCGTCTGCAGGAGGGAGCTTTCCGTCATTCGGCCGCGAGAGGAAATGTGGCGAGGCGTCCTTCCCTGCCCCCACTGCCTGCCTTCCTGCCTCCCTCCACCTCCGCTCCCCGACCCCGACCGTGCTTCCCAGACCCTTTGTTCTCGAGGTTGGGAGCTGCTGGGTAGGGGGTTCCCGGGGGAAGAGGTTCCCCCTGCGCTACTCGGAGAGGAAGGGACTCTCGCTTCGCCTCCGCCCAGCCCGCCTCAGCCAAGTCCTCCTGGCCCCACGCCCCCTTTCCGCGTCCCAGTGCCTCCTGTCCCGCCTGGAGTCCCCCGGTTCCCGCTTCCAGGCCTTCGCCGTCTGTATACCGGCCTCCCTTTCCACTTCTCGGCCACTCTGAGGTCTCCGAGGAGAGTGGGAGAGGCAGAAGGGAAGGGGAGGAGAAACTACGTCGCCTCCGCTGCGCGGAGAATCCCCGGGGACCCTTTTAGTCCGCATTCCCCCTGCACCCGCCGCAGAGGCAGGGGTTTCCCGGCGCTGCCGCAGGGCGGAGGGGCGGCTCCAGCCGGGAGGCCGCCGGGCCGGCACCCCCACCACGCGGCTGTGTGCCTACGCGCGCGCAACCCAGCCCGCCCGAGCAGTCTGGAGACGGCCCGCGTGACGCGGTCTCACGGTCAGGACCCGAGCCCCCCAAGTGGAGAGACAGAGACACTGTAGTTCGTGCCCCGGCGAGGCGAACTGCAAACAAACGCTTCCTGCTTCCCCCCATCTACTCTCTGGGGCGCCACCCGCATCGCCTGTCCGCCGCGCGCGACCTCGAGGGCTCCCGCGATTGTATCTCCTTCAGTACAGTTACAGCTGCACGCAGCTAATTTCTTACTCGGGCGAAGGCGTCGCGCAGTGGAGCGAGGGGACAGGGCTGCGGGGGGAGGGCAGAAGCCGGGGCGAGAAAGTGAGCGGAGAGGTGAGGGGACGTGGCCGGGCGATTGAGCAGTGCAGGGCCTCCCGGAGTCCCGACTCTGAGCCGAAGAGGCAGGACTGCCGGTGCAGGCCCGCCCGCGGCCCGGCCCAGCGGCCGCAGCCCAGCGTCCGAGCCCTTCACGTCGTAGGCGTTGGAGATGCGCCTTCGCCAGGCAGGAGCCCCGCGCTCTTGCGACTGTAGAATGGGCTCTGCAAGATCCCGGTTACCAAGTAGGTACCCCGCTCCCCGCTCCGCCCGGAGATTGGGAGGCCCGGGGCCACCGGCTGGAGACTTCCCAGAGTCTCCTCCGGCCTCTCGGCGTGACCCTGAACCTTACTGGCTCGTGGAGAGCCGCGCCAGCAGTTCTCTCCGCAGCGGGTTCCCCGGGACACACCCCGTCCCCACCCCCGAGAGCTGGCGGCCAGCTCGGAATGCCAGGCGGCCAGGCGGGCGCCTTGCCAAATTCCGCGTTCCTCTCCAGGAGACGGAGAGTTACGTCCCAGGCTCGGGAAAGCCAGTTAGTTTGGGCTTGAGAGTCGCTTGCAAAAGCCCCCCAAGGCGCCTGGGACGCCTCTGCAGGTTGAATTCCTGCTCCGTATCACTTCAATTTTAATTAATCTTTTAAAACACCGCTGTCACGTCGCTTGCAGAAAATTAATCAAACCTGAATCCTTGTTGCATAGCAAGAATTTCGATCCGAGTCTTTTAAAAAGGACTTGACTTTGCAAAGTCACGTCTTTTACGGTTCCCTCTTCCCCCCTTTAGCAAGGGAAATATTGCAAAAGTCAAGACATGTTTGGTTCTTTCTGTCTTCAGAATGAAACTTTGCTTATTTCTGATCTTTATTTTCTGTCTTTGAACAAAAAATAGCGAGATAAATTGCCTACCTCTGTTAATTCAAAATATAATTACTTTGAATGATCTTTGTTTAAGAGCCCAGATAAACTAAGATAATCTTAATTTTAGTGTGACACGACCCCCATTTTTCCTTGTGAATAATGAGAATAAAGCAGTCATTAATTAATACCAAGATATCTCCATAGAAGATGGTATCTGGTCTTGCTGAGACTCTGAAACATCAGTTGTATTAGTAATTGATACTGTATAATTGAACATGAAGATAGTCGTCTATTTTTAACCTCAAAGCTCAGAGTTTATTTGGTGATTATTGAGCTCCTAATAATTAATTTTTGTTCCTTCTTGCTGCATAAATAATTCTTATGATTCCCAGTTCCCATGCAACAGAGAGGCTTCCCATTAAAATCTACCCCTCAGTATGTAAGATTGTGAACCTATATTGTGCAACAGCCCCTTCTAGGCCATCATTTATAACATATTTGGTCTATCTTTATGTCTTCCTGTTACATTCCCCTACTACTTTGCTGTAGGTTATCTGCTAAAAATTGGGAGAATATAACTGTAACATCTTTTACCACAGTTTCATCTGCCTGTGTTCATCAGTTCTGTTTGATGTATAATACTTAAAACTTCCAATCGTCCACGTTTTTGAGATTTAAGGATAAGTTCCATTGAAGAATCAATGTTTTTTGTAAACTGAAGTTGCCTTAGACTATACTCTCACCTAACACAGAGCCCACACTATCTCACACTTTTCTGTGGTTAAAAATAGACTTTGCTCAAACACATTCCGTTATTCCAACTTGAAGATCAGTTCAGCTCTCAACAATTTCCTGGGTTAAATTTACATTTAACACAACTTTTGACGTTAAAAATGTTCCCCTCCCAGGAAATAGAGAAGCCTTCCAAATAATAATGGAAATTTAGACCCTGCCTTTAAGGTATCTAATTATTTCTCAGCATCAATTTGTTCATGACCCTTGCTTCTTACCCAGTAGAGAAGAATTATTTTTTTTCTCTCACAGATGCATAAAAGCTCCCTATACATTTATTCAGTATGTCTCCCCAAATAAATATAAAATATTTTAAATTGCTTAAAATTCTTAGTACCTACCCTCCCAAACACACGTTGCTTAATTGTCAGTGCTGCTCCTAAAAGTGATGAAAAGAATATCGGTTTTCCAGGTTTATTTCCCCCTTGGAGCAATTAAAACTTTAGGTCAATATATGATGGAGTAATTCTCGTCTCTTGGATTTTATATTTTCCCACTATAATTTAGACTGAAATGGGATTAAAACAGGATCTAGAGTTCTAATCTTGGTTGATGTTTTGGTGTATTCACCGTAATGAGTCCTATTCCCTGGGGTCATGAAGCTCCCAAATGTCAATCAAGCAAACTGATTCAGAAATGCCATTGTTCGACTCCCACGTCACTCGCCTTCCTCTCATTTTATTTAACAATACCGAAGTTCTCTGATCAGTCATTCGGAATATGAGGCATTATCTAGGGAAAATTCTTGATCTTTCTTTGGGAGATACTGTTAAGGGGTTTCTGCAAAGCAGAAAGTGCTTGTTTATATTTCTGTCTTTGGACTGCACTACAGATCGAAAGAACCAATGAATATCGCTTGAAAGAAAATCATACCATAAATCCGTCAAAAATTAATTCGTCCAGTTGAATGTTACATTTCTATTTCCGTGTTGGGAGCGTCCTGCCTTGTCACCGGAAGAGAAGTATGACCGGGTCTGGGTCCAGTTGGCATGCCCCCACTTTCAACCCCGTCTATTTTACCCCATTTAATAACATTAATGTGTTTAGTCTACACTAGTTAACCAAGTATTTGTTTGGGGCGAGAAAGAGCCAACCTTTGCCCTGGGAGCTCTGCGCAGCCCACTCAGACGCATCCCAGAGCCTACGAAACTGGCATTTCCCATCCGCAGCCCTGGGTCATCTGAGCCTGGATCCCAGCTCCGGGACAGTTCCAAAGCCAGAGGTGTTGAGTGTGTTACTGGCTCCGAGCAGCCCAAATTAATGATCAACGTCAGAGAGAGGCTGTGAGCCTTCATCCTGAGTTCCCTTTAGGCGCCCAGTGTGGAGCCCGGCTCCTGCGAGGACTTCCATGGAGGGAGGCAGGCGTGCTGAGACGGTTTCCTGGGAAAAGCCGTCTCTTGCGTCTTTCTCTTAGAGGACTTCGGGTGCGGAGACGCTATCCTGCCCTCTTGTAATGGGTTCTTACACCAGGATTCATCCAAAATCGCGACAACCGCTCTGGCCCTGCCTGCTTGACAAGCATTCATACACAAATGCTCGCGTTGGCGGCTCCCATCTCCAAACGCGCCACCCTCGCTCCCGCAGGTCTCTGCGCACAGTTAGAGCCGAGGTGACAACGGAAGGCGGCAGAGATGGGGACGGGGGTGGAGCGGCTCTCTGGTGGGACATGATCAATCACCTTAAAGCAAAAGGTTCAGAAGTTCCAACCAACCATCCTTTGGAGGGGGAGAGAACCAGCTTCCCGGGGCCTGCTTCTCTGCAGCCGGCGGGTTCCCAGCAGCCGAGCGACACGCTGGGGTCTCGGACGCCCAGACAGGAGCCACTGCCCGGGGACCCCCTCTCCTGCCTGGACGGCTGGCCGGGTTTATAGGGCAGGCCAGGGCAGCTCGGCTCCCACGGAGGACCTGCGCTAGCCCGGGACGGACGCGCTCCCAGCCCGCACCACTCGGAGCGCGCGCTTTTCCCTTTCTCAGCAAGCGGGAAAGGCCTGCGCGCCGAGGCGGGCGGAGCGCGGGCGGCCCGGGAGCAGGGCCTCGGCGGAAACCCGAGCTCCCTGCGACCTGCTCGGCAAGAAGGGGCGGGGAAAAGCGCCAGCGAGCTACCCCGGAGGCAGGCCAAGCGAATTCTTGCGAAAAACCCCCTCTCGAAAACACCAAAACCTTCCAAAAGACGAGGCTCTGCCCCTCCCCCGTCCTGCGGCCTTCCACCCCGTCGGTCCCCTGGTCAGCAGCCGGCCTGGCCCTCACCTGAGACCTTGCCCGGGGCCTCGCCACGTCTCCTCTCCCCCACCCCCGCTTTTAAGCTCCTTCTCCTCCCTGACCTCTCGGAGGCCTCGGCTAGGGTAGCCAGGGTGCTGCAGAGGAAATGAAATTGTTCTGGAGATTACAGTGGGGCTTTTGGCCAGAAGTTTTCCCCCCTTCTTTTTCTCATGCTTCCATGTGAAGTGCAAACTTGTATTTCCCTTACCAAGAATAGACAAATTTCCTCGCTTATTTGCAGTTTTGCAAAGTTCTACACACAGATCAGTGAACCTTAAGCGCCCTTTTTTCAGACTCACATTGTGGAGGTTTGTCAGGGTCCCTGGGCAGTGAGCGTAATGACAGGTGAATCCAGCAGCCCCAGGGGAAGCCAGACCTAACCCCGAAGACTTACAATAGGCTCCCCAGCCAGCTTTAAGCAACAGGTACCTTGGAGCAGGGCACGTTTTTCAGGACCCCTGAGCTTAGGGCCTGGATGCAGAACCTGCTCTTCAGTAACTTGGGCTGGAGCATCCCTACCCAGGGGATACCTTGTCTCCAGATCTCCTCTCCTCATACCAGAGCAGGAATCTCTCACACCCAGCCACCTGCCCAGACACAGCCTAGCCTCAAGTCAACTTCAGCAGGTCCTCATAGCACAAGGCCACTGGTGCTTTCTACTTGCCCTTCTTCCTAACTTGACACTGATGATGAAGAAGAAGAAGGAAAAGAAATGCAAAGTAAAAGAGGCCCAAGGGGGATCATAGCAAAACAGAGATATTCCTTTCTTATCCAAATTGCCCCTAACTCAGTCTTCCCCAAGTTCAAGAAGAGAAGTAAATGGTTTCAAAAACTCTAGGTTCTCAAAGTAACTTTTTTGAGTGATAGTTTGCTCATGGTCCTGTATGGACCCAACTCACTCTCTCTCCCTAACCTCAAGATGGGAAGGAACTATGTAGCTCTAGGGAAATAAACAGCTTTGTGGGGTTGGTTTGGTCCCCCTGTAGCAGGTCATCATTCTGCAGAGAACCTGGTGGTTTCCAGCTATAGGAGCCCAAGAGCTGAGTTGCACAACGAACCTCAGCCTTAACCCAACCATGGTCAGCCTGACTCAGGGGCAAAGGAAATGGGAGACTTAGGGCTCCTACTTCCTTGACTCGTCCCTGGTAAGAAGACCTTCATACAGAAATATGGCTAGTCCCTAGGACCATGCTCCAAGTGGGAGTTAGCCATCCTAAGTAGGATGGAAGAAGATGACTAGAAGACTGGAAGACTGACGACAGAGAAGGAAGAGGGGAAGTAGCAGATGGATAGATAGATGGAAAGAAATGTATTTTGTTTTGCCCTGCTCAGGGATTCCAGCCTACTCAGACCTTGCAGTCCATCTTCACTCAGCTTCCAGGGTAAAGTTGAAATCAGCCTCTTGGGGGGGGGGGGGGAAGTAGGGTGGGAGAGCTTCCCTGGTGGCTTAGTGGCAGAGAATGAGATGTTCAATCCCTGGTCCAGAAAGATCGCACATGCTGCAAAGCAGCTAAGCCCTGTGAGTCATAACTATTGAGCCTGCACTCTAGAGCCCAGGGAACTACAACTACTGAGCCCACATGCCACAACTACTGAAGCCCTTGTGCCCTAGATAGAGCCAGTGCTCCACAACAAGAGAAGCCAACCACAATGAGAAACCCTCACATCGCAGCTAGAGAGTAGTCCACTCTTGCTGCGACCAGAGAAAAGTCCACGTAGCAACGAAGACTCGGTGCAGCCGTAAATAAATAGATCAATAAAAATTAAAAAGTAAAGAGATCAACCTCTGGGTTGGGGGTGGCGGACTTTTCCAATCTCAGACTAGCGTATAAGGGAGGATACAGCGGGTAGGGAAAGGTCTGGAAAGGGAAGGAGAGGCCTGAGCAGCAGCCACAGCCCCCAGTCACTCTAAGGAACTCATCCTCATTAAAGAAATCCTTTGTATGATGCTGCATTTCTTTCCCAGATTTGTGGCGACCACACTGGAGGAGGAGGCAGGGGCAGCTGTGGCGGCTGTGGCTGCTACATACAGGCACCCAGCAGTGCATCCCCAGCAGCAGACTTGATGTCCCCAGTGTGAGGAGCCCAGGCCTTGCCCATTAGGCAGTGACTGGAAACATACCCACCCACCCCCCGCAAGCAGCCTCCTCAGCGACTACCCCAAATCCCTAAACAGATTCCTGGACTGAGAGAAACACAGTCCATAGCATGAATGTTTAAGAGCTGGATTTGGTAGCAAAAGGAACAGAAAATCCCTTCCCAATTCTGAAGTCACTCACAAAACCATGTGCAGCAGTGGGTATTTGTGCCTGTATATATGATGGGTTTCATACTTTTGGCCCCAGAATGACATTTCAAAAATATTTCTCCCCTCCGAAGCCTCGACGGCTGTTCTTATGTCCTGCTATTGTGAATCAATCCTCTGTAAACCATACTGTGCCGTTCCCCCTGGACTTTAGTGAGAGAACTGGGCGAATACAACTGCTTCATCCCAGAGTGATTGAAACAAAGACTAACACACAGGCAAGGAGCAGCCTTCCCAAAATGTACCCTTCTCTGATTTGGGAGGAAAGCTCCTGGAGGCACCAGCCCGTAATTATGGTTGATGGTTAATCCTCCTTAGTACAAAGGCCCATCTTTTCATGATGCAGAAGCACCATTGACACAGGACTAACCTTTAGAGTTATATCCCAAACTGGGAGTCCAGAGCTTAGACATGGATTGTCTATGCCGTTTCTAACCTGAACAAAAAGGATCTGAAGAAAATCACATTTTTCCCCTCGCAACAAAGCATTCCTAATCACTTCAGCTTGTTGGTGAATTTTTATTCCCGTGTCCACTTGGGATATTGAAATCGATCGCAGCAATATTTAATATATTACACTCCCAGGGTCATCACTCTCCTAAGACCGAATTCTCTCTCCTTCATGCCCTCAACTCAGCCTGATTTCTACCCTCCCACTGCCATCTGTCCAAGTCCTCCTGTTTTTCTGTCCACATAACGCCTTTAATTCTCAGCCCAGCCCCAGCAACTTCACGTTTATTTTGTTTTCTGGTATGGAAAATACTGAAAGCTCTAGGCAGCACTGCACTTAAAAGGGAAAATGAGGAGCTCAGTAGATTGGAGAAAATTAACCTGCCACAAACAACCTCATTAAAGAGCTGCCTACCAAGAGTTAAGAATTAA
Organism: Ovis aries; assembly: GCF_016772045.2. Taxonomy (NCBI): domain Eukaryota; kingdom Metazoa; phylum Chordata; class Mammalia; order Artiodactyla; family Bovidae; genus Ovis; species Ovis aries. Next base: position 22,117,833 of record NC_056066.1, read on the forward strand.
TAGCAAAATGGATGGGAAAAAACCCTTGAGTGAAGAGACCTTAAAACCGCTTTCCCTGAAAGGTGCATAATTTACAAGCCCAACCTAACATTCGGTTTTATTTCCCTTTCCTAGTGACCTGTCCCATAACCTTGTAATCCACTGTGGGGGCGTTTTCTCTTTGGTCCCTTTCTTCTTTTTTTACACACACACCCATAGGTTTGCAAATCCAAATACTTTCTGATATTTTTGGTTGAAAAATGCACTTAAATTGTTTGGGGCCTTTTAATTTAGAAAGACACTTTAAGAGACTCCTGGAATACCCTTTGGGAATTGTTAGATGATTTGAAGAGTGCCCTTAAAAGAATTGTGTTTGGATAGGAGGGGTTGCGGGGGAATCATGCAGAAAGCAGCAGGAAAAACCAGAGTGAGGACATTGTGTAGACTTAGTGTTCTGATGGAGCTATGGTTTATTTTGCACATGAAGTTCAAATTTAAGTAAAGCCCATGTACGTGGGCTGTAAGTTGCTTTTCTAATGTTTTATTGGGCATTGTATTCTATATTGGCATTTTATATGCATAATCTCATTTCAATGCAGAGCCGCATACTAAATCCCGGGGCAAGCAGATGAGAATGCAGTATGGATATTACACTCAATTTCATTGGCTTCAATAAGACTTTGCACATCGCGATTTCCATTGTAATGGCTTATCTTTGCCTAGAATTTTACACATTGACATGCTATTCCTTTGGCCAGGATCCTGAATGAAGAAACTGTGTCAATGGAACAGCCATAATGATTCCATTCACATTATAGAAGGAAACCGGGATCAATGGTTCTAACAGTATTTATTTTAAAAATTTCCTGTTTTTCTTAATAATCATTTTTGCATTTTTTTTCCTTTGAAGGAAATCACATTTTAAATCAGCCTTGTAGTATATACTACCTAATGTTTCAAAACAAGAAGAGATAGGAAATCCACCATCAGGATGCTTCCAATTCCTCTAGAAATGGTTCCATCTTGTCAGAATATTATATGTAGCCCACATGTTATGTAGAATTGGATCCTATTCAGATAAATCAACTAGAGACTGATACAAAGAACAAGATTTTAGAAGCCCTTGGCAATGTCCCTAAGTCTACATAATGAAGTGTCTTTTCCTCCCATTTAAATTATACGAAATAAGTTCTGTTTTTCTCCTATTCAACAGTAATGTTAAATTACAAACCACAGACCAAAATATATAGTATAATAGGAAATGTTGGTATTTCAGAGAAAGTAGATGTTTCTGAGGTCATTTTACTAAAGAAGGTGGCAGGCCTATATAACTAATTCCCTAATTTACTTTTCCTACCCTAACTTCTGAATTTACAAAACATACAGATGTAAAAAGATTTTTTTTAAAAAAACATAGACAAAATATTTTTATTTCCCTGAAATTGTATGATCCGCAAAGCAACTGAACAATTCACATGTTAACCAAGCTCTTCTACTTAAAATTTTTCCTTATTTAGAAGTGGGGGAAGTACCATCTCTCTCTCTGTCTCTCTTTTTTCACCTCTCTTTCTAAACTCAGATGAGAAACATTCTGGTAGCAGTGATATAAGCCCTTTTAATTCTCAATCATATATGTTTAAGGCTTTTTTTTAAAAAAAGCTTTTATTATAACAGATAAAAATCAAATTTGGCTTTCTGAAGACCACTTTGTCACATGATGTAGAACACTTGGAACAAAATTAAAAGTATCTCTTTGCATTTGCATCTGGCAATGTGCTCCATGTTAGAACCATAGCTGTGTGTTTATGGAGTTGAGCCCTCCTCCACGCTGTTTTTTATAGCCTAACCGGAATAGCTCAACACATGCAGGACAAGAGGCTGGGAATTTCTGGCCCCTCACCCTAGCAAGAAAGCTCAGGGTCACTGCAGGCTCCCAGGCTGCCTCTATCAGCATTGCTTTAAGTCCAGATCTTCCTCTTTCTGCCTCTGGAGAAAGTGTTGCTAACTGTTGGTATTCCCCCATGAAGCCTTCTCCTGGGTGCAAGGATTAGGTAGGGAGAGGGGAAGAAGAGGACAAGCTGAGAAGATGGGAGAAGATAAAAAATAGATGATAATGAAAAAATGAAAAAACTTGTTATGGCAATTTCTACCATAGCAGGCAGGTTTTTACGTTGAGTAGGTCTAATAGCTAGGTGTCTGAAAGCTTAACCATCCCCTAGTTTGCACATTTAGATTCAGTGTAGAGGAAGAAAACTAATCTTGCACATTTGCACCACTGACAATCAAGGTATTCATTTGAAAAGGAAGGAAAAGGAAATCTAGAGAGAGGCAAGGGAGAATGAATGTCAAATGTGCCTTTATTCCTGGGAGATCCAAGAATTTAGGTCCTTTCCAGTCATTTCAGACTGAAACCCTTGCCTGCTGACAAGCTTCAAGATCTCTTACATATTTGCATCATGTCTAACTTCTATGGAAGGAGGGGGGACTACTTCCTAAGCTTGGTGCAGTCTCTCTTCCCTACTGTTTTTCCTTGCCACTGCTCATCACTTATCACAATTATTGTGTTGTTCCCAGAGGTAACTTAAACTGATCTTAAAGAGGGCAAGCACTCACAATGGAAATTATATCCCAACCCTTCCATGCCCTACATGTGCTTGTCCAACAGCCCAGAGTCCAGGAAAATTGAGTTTGTTTGTTTGTTTGTTTGTTTTGATGGCTTGGGGAAGAGGGCAGGCAGCCACTTAAGAGGGTTTCCTCTGTTTCCCTCCCAACCTTCTGAACATCCTGATTGGGGAGGGCCTTGCAGACCCATGAGCAGTTGTTCTCTATGAGGCTGGCGATATTTTAGGGTCTAAGTGTATTGACTGCTAAGCCTCTTCCATCCAAAAGGGTCAAACACAAACATATTGATGGCACTGATTAGATGAATAACTGGAGGGCATTGAGGTTGCCTGTGATTCTCTCTCCACCTCTTCCTGTCTTGCTCCAGTCCTCTCAACTGGGGAAAGATCCAGGCAGCAGGAGCTAAGGAATCCGCAATACCTGAGCATCTCAGGTACTTGCCCTGCTTCCCCTAAAGATGTTTTTCTTTTTAGACTCTGTGGACAAACACACACACACATCTGCAGGCAGCAGGCTCTCCTAATTCCATTTTGAAACCTCTTTCCCTCCACCTCTCTGGCCTTAATATACCCTGTAAGGGCACAACCAGTGCCCTTCCCCCAGTTAGGCACCAGTCTGCCCTGAAGCCTTGGATGCAGCCGCAGAAGAATAGAGTGCTCGTTCACTGTGCTGCAGCCTGAACAGCTCGGGGAAGAAGTCATGGGAGTCAAGTAGTGGCCTAGGACAGGGCTGCTCCCTGACCAGGAAACATTTATTCAGCTGGGCAAAGTGAGATCTCACTCTGCGATCTTAAGTGCTGCTGTTGGGTCCTAGGTAAAGAAAGAAAAGGAATGGCAGTCAGCAATTCCCGCATGGAAGCCATTGACAGGGGTTTAACTCCATACATTTTGGGACTGTGTTTTTCTAAACAAACTGGAGTGATCTTTAGGGAAAGCCAAGACACACGAGGAAAACATCCTGTTTTGAGAAGCAGGAACCGTGGAATCGCAGTTAACTGCTCCCGAGTGCGTTCATCAGGAAAGGGGCTTGGGAGCCCAAGGCTTGAATTTGGTGAATTTGTACAGTTTGGAGTATTCCGACTTAGTACTGATCCCTAAACTCAATTTTGAAAATAGCCTCCCTCGCAGAAGTGTGGGTTGCCTTATCCCAGTATTTGCACACATCGATTGGACTAAAATAAAATGCATCGTACTCTCCGCAAAGGAGGAAGAGGCAGGGACAGTCACAAGAGGAATAGCAGAAAGTGCATAGTTAATATGGGTTGTACGCGAATCCACGAAACAAGTGCTTTAAACCCAGGGGATTTCACGTAATAGCTAATTTGGTGAGAGAGCGAGAGTGCGCAGAGGGCCATCTTAGAAGGGAAGGAAGATAGCTGAATATAGGTTTTTCTGACTGGAATTAACATTTCCTTGTGATTTGCATTTGTTAATGTCCAAGCCCTAACGTACAGTCCACCTAACCCAAGGTTTTCCACCCCCCAGTTCAGGCTCCCAAAGAATTTCCCTTCCCTCTGGCCACACCGTCAGAGCTCAGAGGCTGCGGGGGGAGCCTGAGGCTGCTTTTCCCTCCGACCCACTGGGTCTTAAGTCCTGAAAGGGCGGCGGGGCTGAGCCCAGGGAGGCGCTCTACAGGCCCGCAGGGTCCGCCGGGGTCCTGGGCTCCAAGCGAATCAGATGAACCCAGTGCCCGCCTGGTTTGGCCCATAGCCTTCCGGGGTCCCAAATGGCTGGAGATGGGAAAAGGAGATAGGAATATTTTAGACTAAAGAAGAAATCCTTTCTTTCCCTTGTTTAAACACACACGCACACCCCAAAACGGTTCCTCTTATTTCTCCTGTTTTCTGGGTCCATTTCAGCTTCCTAGTGGAGGAGGTGGAGGGAGGAGAGAGAGACCGCGAGTGAGAAAAAAGGGGAGAAAGAGGGAGAGAAAGGGAGAAAGAAAGCTTTAAACAAAAGACGACGAGGCGCAGGCAGGGGTCTGGAGCCCTCCTCCGGGACCGCTCGATCTGTAGCCTCTCCAGTCCCCCGGCCCTGCATTTTTGGGCGTTCGGCAGGCGTGGCCGAGCCGGCCGGAGTCCGCGCTCCACGCGGCCGGAGAACTGAGACAAAGCCCAAGATCCAATCCACCACGACCCGTCCCCGCCCCAGTCAGGGCCGCTCGAGCCCGCGCCCGGGGCCGGCGGCCTGCGGTCCAGGCTGTGACCGGAGAGGGGCGCCGAGTCCCCTGCGCCCGCCCGCGGCCTCGCCGCCTGGCTTGCCCGGTTCTCCTCGCAGCACCCAGCAAGCTGCTTTCTGCGGGCCTGCGAGTTCAAAACACGCCTTCTCATTCCCAAAAGCCTGGAGCCTCTCGCCACTGTCTTCCCGGGCCGCCGGCATCTCCAAGGGTCGCCGCGGCGCCCCCGGCCAGCGTCCGCTTCCGCGCTGGGCCTCGGAGGCCGAGCGGCCATTTACTGCCCTCTGATTGCGCCAGGACCAGGTTAGCTCATAAAGCCTTTCACACTCAACAATGGGGATTTTCTCAACAATTAACAAGAAACAACATAATAAAGCCATTTACAAAGACCTAGCTATTTACTATAAATTAGGCACTCTTTAAGAGACCAGTGCGTAATTTCACACACTTTACAACTGGGGCTGCATTTTGAACACCCGAGAAAACAGGCTTGTTGCACTTTCCTGTGACCTGTCTGGGGTGCACCTCTGCTTCCCCTCTTCCTCTCCAAGCAGCTTTGTTTGCATTGCTGCACTCAAGCCTCCCCAACCCAGAGTGGTTTTCCAGGTCACTGTCTCACGTTTCCCGGTCATCATTCCACTTTCAGACGCACTGAGCGGTTCCAAGGGACGGGGACCACGGCGCCAAAGGAAGCAGGCCCGGCCCGGCGCGTTTCCCCGACTTGGGGGTGCCGCCGGGCCTCGCCCGCGCCCTGCCCGACTCCGGGCCTGGGCTCTTGGGCCACTTCCTAGGGGGCGTTCGCAGCCCCGCCGGCCGGCCCAGTGTGAAGCCCCAACTCTTCGCCACTTGAGTTCCGCACACGCATTTGGAAGGCCTTGGCTAGCCCTCCGCCAAAGGCGACAAACTGGGCCTCATTTGCTCGGGGAAGAGCTGAGGCCTGGGAGAGGAGGTGAGAAATAGGCAGGCGGCGTGTGCGTGCGCGGGGGTGGCAGATAACTCCAGGCCACACAAAAGGAGCGCCCAGAGGCGGTTCAGCCCCCGAGAGCCGACCCCGGGGAGGGGGCCAGGCCGGCTGCGCGCCCCGGCTTCCCAGCCCTGCCCCGGGTGGGCCCGGCCACGACGTCGCCTGACCGCGAGGCCGCAAGAAACGCGCTGGGGGTCGCGCGCAGAGGGGTGCGGGCCCTTCCGCTCGGGGAGCCGGTTGGTTCATTCGGAGGAGAGCAAGATCTGGGCGGGAGGAAAAAGTCACAAAGAAATTTGTTTGCCACCGTGCAAAATGGCGGCATTTGCACATCCTTCTGGTGGCGGCGGTGGCCCAGGCCACAGAGCCGGGAGCTGCCCTGGGTCAGCGCGGTGGCTGTAGCAGGCGGGGGAGAAAGGGACCTCTCGGCCCCCTCGGCCCCCGGGCCGGCCCTTGGCCCGCTCGGTTGTCCCTGGCCTTCCCTCCCACCCCCCAGCCTGCCAGTCCCCAACCCCGCGCCAGCAGCCCCTAGACACTGACCCCTGTTTACAAACACAGCCTGGGGGCGGGGTGGGGCGGCCGGAACGCGGGCTGGCGGTGTGGGGGAGGCGGCCCGCTCCCGGGGACGCCACCAGCAGAGAGGGACGAGGAGTTGGTGCGAGAGAGCGGGCCCGGCAGCTGGAAAGGACTGAACGCCTTGTTTTTGAAACTGTCAATTCCCTCAACCCCTATTGTGAGGGCTTCATGCAAAACATCTCAGGCCTTTTAAAGTAGGAGCTTGTGAGGCCGCCACAGTTTGAAAAGGAGCGAGAGAGGAGCGGGGCTTAGGGCATGGGCAAAGAATGATAGCTGGGACCCCACCCCCCAGCAAAAGAGGGCCTGCCAAACAGGTAAAATGCA